>NW_028258368.1:13008695-13313217 GCF_053883595.1 Heterocephalus glaber
TATTTCCACTCTATTCCCCCAGTATGTCCTCAAAGCCCCCCATTTTCATTCCACCACTGAGCATAAACTAGTTACCAAGCACTGTGGAGGGAATGGGACAACCTCCCCCCAACCCAATTCAGCTTCTGGCATTTGCCTAGACTTTAGCGAACAAGAGTCTCAAGTGGTACAGAGGACAGGCATGATGGCTGGGGGTTTATCTTCTTTTTTTTTTTCTTTAATCTGATGGCTTTGATTCTACTAAGAATAAGCTGAGAATTGCCTCTGAGAGTCTGTGGAGGCTGCTTTGAAACCGAAGTGCAAGGCTAATTGGTGTAGGGTCCAATACTCCTCTACTAACAGCACCCATTCACTGGGGATCTTAGTGTGTTAGTAGTTCTTAGCTAAATAATTTATGTATTTAGTTAGTCTCATAATAAATTCATAATGTTGTTGTTATTACCTCCATTTTTAGATGAAGACAAAGAAGATGGAAAGTTGAACCCCCTAAGTTTCATGGTCAATAAGAGGAAAAACCTGGAATCCGAGCCAGGGCTACCTATGCAGGGGTTTTAGCTGGTGTGGAGGGAACAGGAGTAATGGCAAGATGGATCAAATGGATCCTGGAATGCTCTTTGGGAGGCTGAACACAGAGCCT
Organism: Heterocephalus glaber; assembly: GCF_053883595.1. Taxonomy (NCBI): domain Eukaryota; kingdom Metazoa; phylum Chordata; class Mammalia; order Rodentia; family Bathyergidae; genus Heterocephalus; species Heterocephalus glaber. The sequence goes on from NW_028258368.1 coordinate 13,009,333, forward strand.
TGAGATCCCAACTATGCAGACTCCCAGAGCCATATCTATTTTGCTCAATTAGAACCCTTCATTCTCCAGGATGAATGTCTGCACTGCCCTCAGTGAGACAAACTTAGTCCGTACATGAGAAGAGATGGGGGTTTATCTTCTTGATATTAAAAGAAGCTGGGAAATTCCTCCATGTAAGGATTATTATAAGAGCCACTGGTAAAGTCTGTTATTTTACAGAAAAAAATGGGCTTTAGCATGTTCTTTAAATTGTAGGGCTAAATCTCTTGAGTGGATGACTGGAACTTCTGAAGGAATGACATTTTTATTCATCCCGGAGGCATTTACTAAACACTTGCTAAGAGCAATGCACATTGTGGAGGGAGCCTGAGAAAGCTGGCTGAGGGAGCCTGGGGAGGCTCCAGGAGGTGACCAGAGGAGGTCAGTTGTGCGGGTTTCTAAAGAAAGTGGCTGGACACATGCTGGAGGGGTGTGGGGTACTCACTCAGGTGAAGAGGCCTCAGCTGCCAGGAGGGAGCTTGACTGATCAGATGCAGCCTAGCCTTTGAGGAACTCAAGTGACAGTTAAGTAGTTAAAAAAATTTTTTTAAGCAGTACCAAGGATTGAACCCAGGACATTCACACTGAGCTACATCCCTCTCTGTCTTCCACCTGTATTTTAAGATCGAGTCTTGGGACAGGGATTTAGCTCAGTGGTTCTGGCACCTGCCTCGCAGCACAAGGACCTGAATTCGATCCCCGGTACCAAAAAAAAAAAAAAAAAAAAGACCGAGTCTCATCAAGTTGTCCAGGCTGACCTCAAACTTGTAATGCTCCTGTTTCAGCCTCCTAGAGTGCTAGGATTTCAAGCATGGACCCGAAAGTAGTCAATATTTAAGGAAGATCCATTGAGGAGTCCCTGCAGGCTTCAATGTAATTTTCCAGACAAAGTTCCACATGTCCGCTGAGGCGATGCGATGCATGAATTAACTTTAATTTTAAAGTGAAAGAAATCAACTTCACTAACAACAAAAAGAATTACCATTTGTGTTACATTTCCTTAACTTAGAATTGAAGTCTTTTGTTTTTGTTTTTAATCCAGTGTACTGCCTGTTCACCAAGCAAGTAACATGGAGTTAAATTGGCTAGAGTAGCAAATAACAGCTGAGAATGCCCAGAGAAATTTGAAATTTAGATAAAACAGTGAATAACTATTTAAATGAAACTAGGTCCCAAATATTGCCAGAGTGTTTTTTTCACTAGTTGGAAGCAGTAGGGAGGAGCTAGACATGTGAAAAAATTCTGTGGGATTTGCTGAGTTTCTTTGACCTTGAGAGCTGTAGATGAGCAACCCTCCCAGCCTAGGAGGGCTCCACTGCTGACTCCTTGGGATGTGTGTCAAATGTAAGGTTACTAGAAGGTTTCTGTTTGAAGAAATCAAATGCATTTTCAGTGTAGAGAACATTTCTATAATGAGAAGAAACAATTATCTAATACATATGTTCAGTGCTTGTGGATTTACTTTAAATCAAATATTTTCATATCCCTCTCGAATGTAGCAGCTTTTTCTCTGAAGTCAAGAAACTTTACAGAATGAATGTAGCATTGGAATCCCTCCAGGAAAGACAATGCGGTCCTATGATTATGAACATTTTGTACCATACTTTGCAATGGCTCAAATTGAACAGAAGAGAATCATGAAATATTTTACATCTAAAATCAAGGCTGGTATTAACACCTGTCAAATTGCATCCCCTGGGGGACAAACTTGGGACACATTCTTCTAGAAGCTACCAGAAAATAAGACAATTCTTGAATTCTGGACTAAAAACAGTGTTTTGCACTTAAGCATGTTTGTCAATTCAATGACAAACAAAGTACCAGATCTGGATTGAAAAGACTGCTTGTTTATTAAAATATGATCTGTATAATTAGAGTGATGTGGGTCATATAAACTAAAAACTCTATAAAATTAACATTTTCTCATGAGATTTATATGTTTTCTAGAAATTATCCTCATCACTCAGTTATTCTTATAAGGTGATAGGTACCTAAATGCAATCCTATGCAAACATTCTTCAAATAGGAAAACCATTATAATATTAATAGAAATAAGATGCCTATTATGGCTTGAATCTAGATGCGCTCATAAAGCCTCATGGAGTCATAGGTGGGGCTTTTTAGAGGTGGCTGGATCTAGGGTGGGTGATTCTGGGGTCACAAATGTGATGCTTTGGATTGATTCACAGTGCAATGCTAGGATTAAGAGACGAAAAGGGCTGTTGTGGCTGTCACTTGTTGCTTGCACCTACTTTTCTGCCTTCTTGCCTTCTGCCCTCTGTGAACTGTTTCTCCTCTGCATTGTCCCTCTGCCATGCCACTCTGCCTTGGAACCAGCCAACTGTGAAATGAAACCTCTACAAACTGAGTCAAATAAATCTTTCCTCCTTTAAATTTGGGCATCAGGTATTTTGTCTCAGCAATGAGAAAAGTAACTAAGACAATACCTTTTAAAAACTCTTTGATTTTGTGAAGAGGGCTCAGTCTCATAAGAGCTGTACAAGGCCTATTCACTTTTTCTGTATAGAACTAATACTTATTTTATCTTTAAATCTAAGATGTAAACAATTCTTAAGTTTTATTTTCAAAAACTACAAATTGTTAAAACAAACCATAAACACGGAGCAATAATCTTTATAAAATGGATGAATCTAGATCTAAGCAAAGTTATTAAAGTTATTGATTAGACTAACACGCAAAGACTCAGGTGAATAATAAAAAAAATTCACTGAGAAAAATAAGGTCCATGATCAAACAATTAAGGGAAAACTCATTTGAAATATTCTTCTCATTTAAAGGCCATAAAGTTTGACAACAAAGAAAAGTTGACAACAAAGAAAAGTTGACAACAAAGAATCATATAAATTATATTTAATCCACCACTTTCACATTTCACTGAGAATATGGTACCTTTTTCTTCCTATATACATATTATCAATCTAAAGAACAATTTCCCAGGAAGTATTAATTTGAGGAACAGTGGATTAAATGGATTGAGTGCTTGTCTTTCTCACTCACGCTTTCAGAAGGAAAGGAAGTGCTATTGAAAAAAATAATTTGAGATTATATTGACACATGCTGCCAGTCAAGAGGATACTATCCACTTTTCATGAGATTACACAGTTTCCAGCCTCCCGATTTTCTATACTTCAGAGACCTTTTGAGCTAGTGGAAAACCAGGTCTCCAGAACCTCCAGCAGGGGGCTGTGTGCCCTAGACTGTGAAGGGCTTGAAGGCAGTTCAAGGCCAAGATGGCTCAACAAATAAGCCAGAAATGTCATCTAGCCCACAAGTGCACAGCAGCATAAATGTCTAGCCATGGTCCAAGAATGTTGCCATGAGAAAAATCTGTCCTCAGAACTTTATTACTAGGTTTTATCCTGTGTACATTTTCAAATATAACTAAGAGGGCCCAAATAGCAAAACAATATATATCAGAAACCAAAGAGTATTCTTATAAAATAATTATCGTTATTGGACTCACATTGAAAATACAAAAAGATTTAAAAGTTTCTATACATGGTTGACAACTCACATGTGCCAATTTTCCATCAAAGATAGTGCAGAAAGCTGGGTGTGGTGGCACACACCTGTAATCCCAGCACTTACTCTGAAGACTGAGACATGAGTATCACCTTGATTTCGAGATCAGCCTGGAGTACATAGTCAGTTCAAGGCCAGCCTGAGGTACATAATGAGACTGTATCTCAAAAATACCAAAAACAAAACCAAGAATCAAAGAAAAATAGTACAGAAAATGTGAGAGTTGGACATCAACAGTAATAAATTACTTCCACTGAGATGATGAACAAATACATTCTTTGAAAAAAATATCTAGAAAGTGGGGAAGGAAATTGCCTTAAGGAAGCAGTAGTTTGGTGAAGTTCTCATCTATAATCTGAATTATTTCTTCGTAATCCCCTTCTTTCTTATTCCCCATATATACCTCCCCTAACAGAAACCAAACCAAAACCAAAAAACACTTGTAAATACTTATAATTTGGATCATAAAGAAATAAAAATACTTGGTTCAAAGTGTAAGCTGCACCACTTCAGCCAGAATAATTGAAAAGACAACAAATAAAGTAGCCAGGAGAGATCAAAGACTCAAAATAGACCTAATTGACACCTGCAACTCTCTCCTTTTGCTTTAGTCACGGGGGATAGTGGTTCTGGAGGGGGCGTGCATTCCCACTGGGAAAGAAATGTACAGCAGGACTGACAGGTGCAAATGGTTAATGAATTATGGCATCTGGAAGAAAGTGGAACAATTCCTTCTCTTCCAACCCTTAAAAGGTTTACATTTATCACAACCACACACGAACATGAAATATCTCACAAATCAAACATTCGAGTCTGTGCTATTCTTTTTTCTTTTCTCTTTTTTTTTTTTTTTTTTTTTTTGTACCAGGGATCAAACTCCAGTCCTTGTACTTTTAAGCCAGGCCGCAGAACCACTGGACTAAATCCCTGGCATCTTTGCTCATCTTTTAGTGAATTCCATATTACCTCTATAAACGAAATAAAGAGGCTTCACTCTAATTTGCACACAGTCCTGTGCTGATGACTGAGATTGAGACTACTTTCAGCCTACATTTGGATCTCATTAAAAACAATTGTTATGTAAGGATATCATTCTCATGTAGTTTGTTAGTTTACTAACATTTTTCTTCAGGAAAGTGACTACTGAAATTTATTCCAGGTGAGCCCTGTAAACTGCATAGAGAACAAGTCTGGAGGGAACATGACATATTGTAAGGGTACAATATGTCTACAAGGGGAACATTTGGGAAGATGTGTTCTCTGCCCTGTCCTTTCACTGGGAATGTGACGTCAGCAGAAAGAAGGATAGGAATGTCCATTCCTCTGGGCATAACTCACCCAGGCAAGGCTCCTAGGGCCACATGGTAGCTATTTCTAGCAGCAAATTATGAGGATCTGGGTGTAATAACATAACCCTGACTAATGAGAAGAGTCTGAGAGTCACAGAGCTCATCCAAAGAGCATGTGACAAATTACCAGCCTCGGGTGGTCAAACCCACTTGGAGGACTTGGGGACTAAGTGTGATTTTCTGGAGTTCATGTCACAGTTATAGGCAACTAAGAACTAAAAGTAAATGACTGTTTTATAGAATCAAACCAGCACGAAAATTTCAAGAGGAAATTGTCCTAAATACTGGCTAAGAAGAGAAGTGTGCTGGCAAATACTTAACAATGGATTCTTTCAGAGAGTAAAGCCTTGATGTGTGGGATTTTCCGCCTCCCATCTCCTGTGGTATGAATGCTCCCATGTTGGCCTGGCTCAAGGTCCTTGGATTCAGAGCTAGGAAGACAACTCCCGCAAACAGCCCTTGAGAGCAGGTCCCTGTGTTCACAAGACCCAGCATGAAGGCCAGTGAGGCCCAGAGACAACCAGCTGAGGCAGATCCAAGTTACCAAGCAGGCTGCCAGACTGCAAGTCCAGGGCACTTTGTTCAAACACAAAAATAATTTGGTTTAGGAAGCCTTGGCTCCATATTGGAGTCACTTCTATTTATCCTAATTTAGGATTTGTTTAGAACAGGTATTGCTAAAAGCACTTGGTGTTTGTTAAGCCCCCTAAGCAAAACTATTGTACATTTAAAAAGTAATTTGTCTTACAAATAACTTCTCTGTGGCAGACCATGTACTCTCAATCAGTTGTTTCTACAGAAATTCTCCTGAGAGCACCATGAAAGAGTAGGGCTGTGAAAAGAGAGCAGCAATGCAGTACAGCTGTTCAGGTGTGACCAAAAAAGACATAGTGGGTTTAAATTTTTAAAATGTATTACAGTAAAAGACCTGCTGCCATTGATCACCCTCAAAGTACTCCCCCTCATTTCAAGCACACTTATCTCATTATTCTTGACATTTTCTGAAGCAATTCTGGAAGTCCTCCTTCCTGTCTTTATGAGGACTGATCAAAAATGTGGTAAGTGTTGCTGCCAAGTGCCGTCTAAAGGAAAGACAAGCTTTAAAAAATATTACAATGTGTCTTCATCTACCTTATTTATTGGACCTGACTCCATGAAACTTCTGGCTCTTCTTTGAAGCCAGTAAGACCATGAAAGGTAAAAGTTTTGAATGGATTCAGAACACCAAGGCAGTCATGACAGCACAACTAAAGATATGCAGGAAAGAGGATTTCCAGAACTGCTTCAGAAAGTAACAAGAACAATGGGATAAGTGTGTTTAAAGTGAGGGCAATATTTTGAGGGGGATTAACAGCAATGTGTAGTTTAGTATAATAAGTTTTTTATTTAAATTCACACCATATGTTTTGATCAAACCATGTCTGTTTCCCAAAGCAATGTCTTGGCCTAAGCCATCTCCATGTTTCCACAGCCTTCTATCCTCTTGTCTCTAACTGCCATGTAAGCATTAAACTTCTTCTCATGCCCCACGGTTGTAAATCTCTTATGTGGCCATATGAACTTCAAAGCATTTATATTTCTTATGGATTTTATGTGATTAAATGTGCAGCCTACTGAATATTGCACATGAGAGTAAAAAAAGATGTGCTATTCAGAAAGGCATTTTTAATAGTTCTGAGGTTCAACATTCAAAAATTGTTTGGGCCCAGTAAGATCTTGATATTATATTTTGTTAAAAATTTTAATCAAATGTCACCAGTATCATGAAAATTTGCTGTAAATTACCACCAAATGATGATAAGTAAGATAAGTAACTTTGCAAAAATTCCAAATTCCCAATTAATCTTTTTTTTTTTTTTTTGGTACCAGGGATCAAACTCAGGACTTTGTGCTTGTGAGGCAGATGTAGCACAACTGAGCTAAATCCCCAGCTCTCAATTAATATTTTTACTATTCATATTGTTTGGGGGGTTTATTTCATTATGTCAAACAGTGGAGTGAATGGAAATGATACAGTTGTTTTTAATCTTTGTGCCTCTGAGGCTGTCTTATACTCCTGAACCTATTTTGTATTTGTGGGGAAAAAAAATCTCTAGCTTTGCAAATATTCTGGGCATGCCAAAGTGATACATTCTTTTTTCCATTTGACCATAAGGTAAAGATATAAACCAATTATATGAATTTTAACAGTGGCATTCAGAGTAAAATATAAATGTCTTAAGATCTCAAAAGATTTTGCATAATCAATGTGCTACGCTCAATGACTACAAGAAAATGAGAAAATAGTCATAAAAGGGCAAAATGAACTCTACAAAAACACAAAATAAAGTCTGTAACAATCTAACCACTAAGAAATGAATGAAGATAATAATATCAAGAATATTTTCATCACCAGCACCACAAAGAGAAAAGAATGCTTTCAAAGGAAACAAAAGAAACAAATCAAGAACTAAAAAAACTAGACATCCGCTCAATGAGGAGAGAAGAACATTAAAATTAGATAATTAGGTGCGTGTACTGGCAAAAATTCATTGTTGCATTCATTACTTATTTTAACTACAATTTGAAACAATGGTAAAATTACAAATGTCATTCCAGGCAACTGTCACAAATTAAATGTGATATAAGGGAATAAAAGTGTACCAACTTCATTAAAGAATTTTCCAATACCCTAAAAGAAGTCTTAAGGAAAAAAAATAAAAAGGTAACACCAAGAGACAAACGATTGCTGTTACTTCACTTCAGAGCAATCAATAATAAAGGTCACTACCTTAGGGACAAAATGCTCAAGATAAGCTCAGGTGGGAAATGGGCTCTCTGGACATGACTTCTTTTAGTAGGAAAAATAAACCTGACAGGAAAAGCTGTGGTCACAGCCTTTTCTATCTTTTTAGTGCATTAAGCAAACAGCACATCTTTAAAAACTCATGATGAGACAAACAGATCCCAACCAAAGGAGTATCACTGGCCATGGGCTGAAGAGAAAGGTGAAAGCTGGCTGTAGTTCCTTTCATTCTTTATGATAAATGTTTCTGAATTCCTGATAGCTTTATGCAAATGAAATTTGTTGAACAGTTCTGAAGGAGAAAATCCACATTGTCACTTGATGATGTTTGGTTGCCGTAGCTGTTTAGCACTATAGATCAGTCACAAAATCTAGACAATTTAAATAAATAAAAAAGCAGAATGAAAAGTTAACTAGAGTGACAAGCCACCCCATGTATGTGGAGGACAGTCTGGAAGCTGAGGGACAGTGGGCCAATTGTAGTGCCTATTGTGAATCTGCAACCAGTAGCAGGTAGATCTGTGCCCAGGTCATAGCAAAGACACCAGCAGAGGCAGCCACCTCTGTGTGAATCCCAGGGTAAATCTAATTATCCATGACCTCAGAATAACTCCCAGGTATTCTTCCCTCTCCCCAGTGCTAGAGCATCATGGAAACAGGACAGCCAGGGTTAGGTTCATGTGCTATACAACGGAAGATGCAGCTGTGGTAGCAAGTGTGGCTGAACACAGGATCTGGCTCCCAAAAATGAGCATTTGGTCCAATAGACAGTGTTTTCTGATGTCTTCATGGTGACCATATGTCAGTCAGGCATACAAGGGCCTCCAAACCAGCCTCCTTGATTCATCACTAGTCCCTTCCAACACTCTCCCTTTGCCACCAAAGATTTCAGACAACACCTTGCATCAAGCTCCTATCTAAAACTTCAGATGGCTCCAGCATTCATCTACAGATGTGAACACACCTGTGCACACATTTCACCCACTCTGCAGGCCCAACTCACTTACTTCCCAGCTCACTGTGCTTCTCTGATGCTAGAGTTCCAGAAGCTCTGTGCTGTGCTGTGAAGCTCGCTCTGTGCCAAGGCATTCAGTGTCTCATTGTGGTGCTCTGCATCATGCTGCGTGCTCTCATCCTGGGCCTGGCTCACCATTTCTCCTTTACTTTTTCTACAAAGATCTTGCATTGTATGTCTGGCATCAACTACTTCTAAATGTCACCTCTTCACTCTGCTGTATCAGATACAACCAATTATCCTCCCATCTGTGCTTCTGCAGCATTTTACTAATTCTGCTGTGTTAGAAAGACTGTACTGTGTTTAGAAGTTCTCCTGCTTAGAAGTTTAGAATATATCATCTGCATCATAGTCATCACATGTCTATTTCCAGTTAGATGCAGTCTTTAGGGTATAAGCATATTGTAATTTATTTCTTTCTGTACTTAGTAGTTGCACAATTAAGTTCTCAGTCAGTACTTGTTAGCTGAATAAATGGAATCTTACCAAGTTTCCAAGTGTGATAATTTAAAGTTAGTATTTCTCTATGTTGCAGACTTAAAAAAAACAGATATAACCTGTTGAGTCACTCAAGAAGTTGGTAGAATTTGTCCATTAAATGATAGACATAAAGATGTTATGTATCTTTTCAAAAATCCCTGAACACACAATTTCTTTCTGTAAGCAGGAAAATACATCAACAAGACTTGCATTAGAGAAACTTTCTGCAAAATTCATAGCATATTGTTATGGTGCTCATTTTTTACATGAGAAAACATTACACATAAAAGTCAGACTAATTTACTGGCTGTTGTTGGTGAATTAACAACAGAGTCATAGTTAGAAGCCAAGATTTACTAAATCCTCATGTTAATCGTAGCCCATTAAATCATACACCCTGTGCCCCAGTCAAGCCAGGCTCAAGGAAGAAGAGTAAGGTTGCAACAGCACCACGCTGTTACTGGCTACTGTGGAGGGGTAGGATCTGAATCAGCTGTTTTCCGGTAGGACAATAAATCAACAATAAACTGCTCATTCTCTCTCAGAAATTTCTCACTGACTTGAACCAGGCACACGACATGGAATCTTTGAAGGTTAAACAGAACAAAGGCTTTTTAACTCATCAAAGGCTAACTTGTTCAAAACTCTACTTAGCCCCAGTGCATAAAGATCTTTCCTGAGCACTAGATTCCTTGAAAATTGTATTTCACACAGAAAAAAAATAACATTTGCCAAGTTTATGCATTGAATGTGACAACTTTCAGTATATTTGGATGTTTTTACGAAATATTTCCTAAATTACACTTGGATTTTCTGCATGCTAAGGGAAACAATTTGCATGTCATCAACAGATACATGAAAATTCCAATCTGTGTTAGAAAAACCTCATAAACATAAACATTTGGTATGCCAAATTTTATACCTAAGTATCAAAGCAATAGCTTACTCATGGCTCTGAATTTCAGATGTCAGCTGGGTCAAGCAGATGATGGATGGTGGGTTTGGTGATTTCATTACAGAGAAGGACGGAAATATAAGGCAGATTTTGGAATGTATAAATAATTGCATGAGAAAAATGGAAAAAGTGTGTAAGAATACCCTAATCAGTATGAAATTGGTTCTCCTTTAAGCTTAATTTTAACAGAAAAGCAGTGCCAGTTAATCATACGAACACAGGTGTGGACACACATACACACACAAACATACACACATGCACACACACCTAGAATCAAGTCCTTGCTCAGAAATTAACTAACTGTGTGACTTCAGGCAAGTCACAAACCCTGGGCCTTGTACCTAATTTATTAAAGTAGTGATATCTTCCTTGGGACTATAGTGAATATTAAAATAAAAAAAGCCACAAAAAATCTGCTACCCCAAGATTAGGTTTCTCTGTACATAGGTAATAGAAACAACAAAATAAAAATAATAATGTATGAGATATGAAAAGGTAAGGAGCTGCAGATAAATGCCCAAAGGTAAATATTCCCTCAGAAGTATAATGCTACTGAACAAGGCTCCACCATTTTCTAATGCTTGAGTTAGGACTCCACTTGTACAAGGACCAGATCGTTTATGGGCAAAGTCAAGCTTTTAGGGCAGGCTTGTTACTTTCAGTTGTCTTCATCTGACATGCCGTCCTTGAGTACCAGCTAGACTGCGGTCCACTCTCCTGAGGTGACCTCATCTTCCTGCCCATCCAGCTCCAGCTGCAACCCTGCTACTGAGCAGTCATGAGGAAGACAGATGTTCCCACGCTCCCTCCAGGGACAGAACTCAAGGAAAGACGTTCTGAATACAACTTTATTTGGTTCTCAGTGACTATTCTCTGTCTTGTCTCATTTTCCTATTTTCTCCTATATTTTTATATTTACTCTATTTTGGGTGAGTCTATTTTGTCCTTTGTTTGGTGACTTCTTTATCTTTTGTTTGGTGATCTCTTGCCACCTCATACTTGGTTTCTTTCTTTCACAATCTCTTTCCCTGTCTTCTTTCCATGTCTTTCATTTTTCTTTCCTTGTGTCTTCTCCCAGGGCCATGGTAGACATAGTGCCAAGGGCCCACTTTTTAAGGCCCGTAAACTATTTCAGTTTCTCTTTAACAACATCAAATGAATTTTTGAGTCAAAAAGAATCCTTAATAAGCAATATTAATGTATTCATCTTTATACCACAACAATGTAATTGTTAATATATTCTTTTTTATGGAAGAAACATAGAGAATAGTCACTAAAGACCACAAATATCACAATACAACCCTGTTTTCTCCCTCTCCTGAAGCCTAGCAACACTTCTGCTTTTTTCCCACTTTACTTTTATAGTAAATTCCATTTTTCAGTGTGCCCAACAACAAACTGAATAGCTAGCTTCCCTGTATTCCCATAGCTCTCTGAGCATGTCTGCGTGACAGTAATTATTGTATTAGCACCAGTTCCCCTGGTGTGCCCTGATGCACTTTGAGGAGCGGCAAGCCTGTGCCTGTCTGATCACCTTTTCACAGGATTCATCCATGTTTCATAAGCAAATGCGGTACTCACACTCTGAGGAACACACTGCAGGTTGCAGGGACATGAGCTCACACCATCCACTAGCAGAGCCCACAGGTGTGCCACAGCCATGTGAGAAAACTAGGCATAGGTAGTGAAGTTGCTAGTAGTGCAACTCTTGGGGCAGGAAAGCCAAGGTTTAGACTACTCTGCTGTAGACAGGGAAGCTGTGAGGATTTTTGTTTTTAGGTCTGCTCATTGGATACATCCTGTCTGCAAATACAGAAACTTCCACTACCAGACTGGGGGAGCAAGTTCACACAAATGAAGATCTCTGCCATGCATAACAAGCCAGCCTTTTATCTGTATTCACCAAAATCTGGTTGCTTGAGGTAGCAGAAATCACAAGGCAAAAACATCCAACTACCACCCATCCGTCAAGGTTCTGATCTCTTTTTCTTCGTGCAAAATCCACTTTGAAAGTCGGAGGGATTTTTAAAAGTTAAGGAAGAGTACAAGAACAAAAGAAGAGATGAAAGCAGCCTGGATGGCACAGTCCACATTTCTGACACTGCTATAATTATACACAATTCTATTTTTTATGGCCAGGGTAATATTAGTTTCTTATTATTGTAGCTTGACACACTTTAAAAACACCACATGTCCTTCTGAATCGGATAATGCGCAAAGAAAGTGTGTTCGGTATTATTGCTGAAAAGAATCCTAAATGAGGATTTTGAGCCCTTGAGTATGGCAAATGTCTTGATAGGTGGGTAATTCAAAACTTCCCACTGAAAGAACTACGTGTTCACTAAATCAGGACCAGTGTGAATGTGTGTCTGTTGGAGAAAACAGTTGCAACTTTAGAAAATTCTACTTGGGAAAAAAAGAAAGTGCTCTTTTTTCCTCTAGAACTTTCAGTTCTCATAGCTTCTTTTGTTGGTGTAAAATCATAATCATTAACCAAGCCCCTGGGAGAGCTGCCGTCGCTGGGCAGCAGTTGGAAATAATGCTGTGGAATGACACTAAAATGGATCCAAGGGTTTGCACAATCCCAAGGCCTCAAAAACCTTGTACCTTTCAGAGAAACTGCACTGGTCCCAACAGACACTCACAGTGAAGTGAAAGGGCCGTTTGCTACTCCTTTGCCCCTCCTTGTCTCTAATAATATAATATAACCCAGCCTCAAACCACACAGAAGATGACTATGATTGGCAAAGCTTAAAAGTCAAAATAAGAAAAAGTGAAAACAAATGAAAAGCTTGTTTTCACTATTCTACTAGAGCAATGAAAGTGGAAATTTTGGATCTTTGTTCTTTCTTTTACTAAATTTTGTCCAACCCTGTGCAATGGGCACTATAATCTTTTGAGCTGAACAAAATAAATATAGGCAAAACAGAAATGACTGGCTATATCTGTAGAAGGCTTGCATGGTAAAACCTTCACCACTGAGACCCTTAGAAGGTAAAGGTGTAGCCTAGAAGCCATCAGAGGTAGAATCCCCACCCATATGCCACAGCTAGACAAAACAAAATTGCACTTCTAAGCCTCTGCCACAGAGCCTCCCTTACTTAACATTCTCGTCCATCTGATAACGGTTTGGAAAAGACTGGTTTGACCTGTTTCAGCTGCTCCTGGGCCTTTTCAAGCTTCTGAAGAGGCTGAACTGGCAGAGGGGGACACGGGACTCACATGCTGCTGTGGAAATGGAAATGTGGATGAAACTGATACAGGGCTCCAGTGTGGCAGTTAATTAGGTTAAAGATTTAAATGCTGAGGTTGAATTTTTCTTCTCCACTAAACAATGAATTTCATCAACTGAGCAGAGAAGGCTCCAAGCACACAGACAAGGCAATGTCAGTGGTGGCAACAGAGAAAAGATTTCCCTGAATAGTGGTTTCTTCTGACTTTTTCCTTCTCTTTGGACATGTCTTCAAAACTTGGTAAAATCATTCTCTATTAATAGCATAGAAATAAAAACCTTCCCTGCTGGTCATCAGTACTTACTGTAAATGCTCTTTTGCTGAGCTCTGGAAAAACTCTTCCCTGAGTTTTTTAAGGTAATAATACACAGGGTTTAATATATAATGACGAAAAAAACTATGTAAATATGTACTCCTTAAAGACATTATATATGAGCAGAATTCTTGTTCTTAAACAAAGCCCAGGACTTTTGCTAACCATGGGAGAATAATGATACAGAAATCAGGGGCTACATTTTTCACTCTTAACAAAAAAATAAAATTAGACACCTTGCCCCTCAAGAATGAAGCAGCTTCCAGATATTTGTGTTTCCAAATATCTCACTGATTGTTCCTTATAGGCACTATATACCTATGAACACCTAGTAAATGTTCACTGATGATGACAACTCCCATCTGCCCAAGACAGGGACAACACCCTGCCTGTCTGAAGCTGCAGGCCTGGTTCCACCCAAGTCACAAATGCTAGCAACAGGTAGATGCTGGGAGTAACAAAATGGGCTTGTGGGTCCAGGGAAGGACATCCTAAAGGGCACTAGCCTTCCCCAAGCCTGTTAGGGTGGACTGGAGGAAGACTTCTCAAGGCTCTTACACTAGACAAGTCAGAGTTTTAATCTGCTGGAGACTTAATTAGACCTCCAGATTGAAGAAATTATTTAAATAAGATATTTCACAATGCAAAGATGCAGACCTACAATTTCTTATATTTAATCCATCTTATTGTGGGTATAAAAATAACCTTTGATTTTTTTAAAATTTTAAATATGGAAATGTACCCAATAACTTACATTCAGCAGTTTCCACAGGAACTTGCCTTACATTTTATTAACAAATTATTTTGTTTGAGACTTACAGGAATTGACTTTCCCTTTAGAAATCTTCCCTGTTTGTAGATGTTAGCTAGTCTCCATTAGCACAAAATTGTTGCCAGTCTTTTTCCTAGTAAAGATAAAAACATCCTGTCAGTACTTTAAAACTCTTTGACAACGCAACAACAAAAGCCTTAAATGTCTCTCTACAGCACCATCCTAATGAATTTAACTGGGAAATGATAAAGAGATAGAAATCCCAGGCTTGAGATTTTTCTTTTAATTGCCAATTTTCCCCTTGCACTGAGGCATTAATCCTTGAAGAATAGAAAGCCGCCTTGCCAGTAACCCAGCAGAGAATGGCATGGGACCAGGAAGGCAGGACATGGGAGAGCCTATTGGGCCCCTGTTGAATCTGCCACTGCCCCACCCTCCCTGCCCTCACAGCTCTGCCTTGTCCCTGGAAGCCAGCCCAGACAGCACTGGTATTCAAATTAAGCTGCCAATCCAGTCAGGCACAGCTCAGAGTGGACTGTCAGAACACGACATGAAGAAAGGCCACCAGATCTCAGATGAGGGAGATCCAGCCAGATTCAAAGCTGCACAGAATACATGCCTTCAGGACGTTCACAGGGACATGGCGGGGGGAGTGTTCTCTTCTCCTTAGTCTTTAGTTTTATTAAAACAAGAATAATAAGAAAGCAATGAATCTCCAACAGAGATTAAAAAAGAAAGAGGAAGGGGGTTCTGCGGAGTCAAGCTACTCATTCAGAGCTGAACACTGGTTTCTATGGGAACAAGAGTGGCTTTGTGAGGGCTGAGCAACTTCCCCCTCCAGCTCCCCAGCAGGGCTGGTCCACTGTCTCAGTATTGTATTTGTGTGGCCAACTTTTCTTCTGTCTCATTCATGCTCCCTGCCCCTGCCTACCCCCAGCAACAACGCCCATTGCCACAGGAAAAAAAAAAAAAAAAACACCAAAAAATTCACAGCATCTGGGCTGAATTAAATCAGACTACAAAAGTATCCAGGCAACTGAGTCCCTCGTGCTGCCAGAGACCCAGGACCATCATTTTGCTTCTTACCTCCTTTTTATCCCCTCTTCAAGCAGCTCATTAGCATGATTTCTTAACACTTCTTATGCACAACATACATAATCAAAGTTTTAAATTAAGTTTTCATGTGCATAAAATATTATAGGTATATAAGATCATATTATTAAAATAATAATAGTAATAATCTAGGGCCCGGGATTTAGCTCAGTGGTTTCGCCGCCTGCTGCGCAAGCCCAAGGACCCGAGTTTGATCCCTGGTACCAAAAAAAAAAAAGCAAACTTTAAAACTTTAAAGTATTGTATTGTGTTAGCATGCTTGTACACATGTGCACAAGGAGTGATCGAAAATATCGTGTGTTTAAATTTAAAAATTAATAAAGTAAAAGGTGCATTGCCATCAATTTCTCTCAAAATATTCCCCCTACCTTGGGACGCACTCACCGCATCCCATTGTTCTTGCCACTTTCAGAAGCAGTTCCGAAAGTCCTCTTTCATGAGAGCTTTGTGATGAACTGTCGTGGCTACAACCATGATTGATTCAAAACATTTACTTTTCATTGTCAGTTTGACTTTGAGGAAGAGTCAGAGTCCCACAGTGGCAAATCTGGTGAATGAGGTAGATGAGAACACACTGTCATGTTTTTATGAGTCTGCCTTTCCATTGGATGGCACTTAGCATTCACCACATTTTTTTATCACACTTCATAAAGACACTTAGGAAAGAGGACATCAGAACTGCTTCAGAAAGTGGCAAGAATGATGGCCTATGTGTGTTTGGAGCCATGGGATGTATATTGAGAGAAATTAATGGCAATGTGTCTTTTATTGTAATACATTTTAAAAATTTAATTATTCACTGTATATTTTGATTGCCCCTTGCATACAGATAGGATGAGAAAAAAAGAGAAACTCTGAGCAGATCATTCCTATCTATCTTTGATAAGCAGGTGTTTCCATGTTCAAAGACTGTGAGGTCAAACCAAACTCAAAGTGCCTCTCTTCTTTTTGATGAGGTTCTTTTAATTTAACTCTTTTTTTAATTCATTTTGACTTTTAAGGTTAAAAAGTGGAATATTTATGAATCTATTACTCAAAAGCTGCCATGCAAAACATTTTAGCGTATAAATCCTCATTATTTCACTAAGTGTCAGGACTTTATTTTATGAAAGGAAGGCACATGTCTTAATATTGTTTGTAAATCGTCACTAAAATATTTAGTGCTACAAGTTTCTTGGCCTTCAAAGACAGGTTTTTTTTTCTTTAAAAGCTTAACAGAAGTCTATAGGGCCTGTGAATCATTCACAGGCACATTTTCAGATCCAAAAGCATCTGCATTTTGTAAGTGTTTACTTAGGACGTCTGCAATTCATTTTCTTTTGCAAGATGAAAATGTCGATTTTCATCCTGTAAATTTAAACTTGTAAAAAAAAGTTTAACCTGTTTATGTGCCACTGAGTTATAATCTCAGTTTTGAAAAGCATCTTGGGATATGTAGCATGAAAGGAGTTATTAAAGATTGAGAGCCATTTCAAGCTTTAGTAAGAAAAACAATTTGTTCATAAAAGCCAGAAATCATCTTTAAATTCATCTTTTTCCCCACTTACCTTCCCCAGGAACATATCTTTTTATCAGATAGATACTGGCAATCCATGTAGATTTTTTTTTTAGCATTCCTATAACTTACCTATTCTGTTTTATTCCCCCACAGAATGATCATGACTCAGTTGAAACACTATTTCACAAAATGTTAAGCAGAGTAAAAATTTTAAGCATTTTACTTAAGGTCTGAGGTCACAATTACATGAAATGCTTCACCTTGCCTTGCTTTGCCTTGCTTTGCATTGCATTCTTTTCTCTCCTATCCTCTCCTTTCCTCTCCTTTCCTTGTTTTCCTTTTCTTTTTCTTCTCCCTACAGACCTTCCCAGAACAAAGAAGTCAGAGTCACAATGACCTGAAAATGAAAGTATATTTATTTGCAATTAGCATTAGTTGATTAATAATTATTAAGAGCTTCTGCTCTTCTCTCATACCCACTGTCATACCCATTTTCATATTTCATCAGCTTCGAATACTTTTTATTTCCCTTTTCAAAGACCCAAAAGCCATTTCACCCACTTGTTTGCCCTACATCTTGCCTGCCTTGACCCTGTGTTCCCACAGACATTGATTGAGGAGTGGGAGTTCCATTCTTGAGGGAAGGCAGGTCAGGATGCATTATTATCTGTTCAAGCTCTTGTGTACGCCATCTGAAGAGGTACGGGGAAGGGTATGCCAAAGAAGGAAGCCACACCTAGTGGGTTATGGCCAGAGTCCTGGTCTTCTGCATTCCCTCTCTCAGGCACAAAACACTGGGCTCCACTGCACGTCCTGTCTGCCTACTCTAGTTACACACCACAAGATCATCCTGGAAAAAGGCATGGGCACTGTGCCATTGCACAGACTAACCAGGTGCCCAGGTGCCCAGGTGGCATCTCAGGAAGCCATCTCTCCCTCTCCCTTGCACAGTGGAGTTTCCCATGGGGTGGTCTGCAAGGCTGCTCTCAACCCAGCTCCCACTCCCACCAGCATGTCCACCATGACCCTGTTCCTGAAGGTCGCCACAGCCTCTGAGCTTGCTGCCCTGTTCCCTCCACCACAAAGGCCACTCCATGTTTCCCTGATGTTGATGTTCTCTGCTGCCTCATTTCTGTCCCTGACACTGTGTTCTTTCCTAAACCTATGCCAGGGGTTGTCATAGTTCTAGGTTCTTGGTATCTCAAAGAACTAAGCAAGATACCTACAAGTTGAAATGAAAGCATAGGCTTTTCAGCAAAGATCAAAGAACAGTACACTCCAAAAATGGGAGTGAGCCATTGAGAAGAGTTCAGGACCCCAGTGAAGACAAGTGTCAGAGTCTATGTCTTTGAACTGGCAAGGGAAGTTATTCCAATCATGGCGGATCTTCTTACTTTTGGAGGGAGTAGTTTTTGTCTTTATGTGGACTTTTAAGGAACTATCATGAGGCCCAAAGCCCATCAAGGGGCTTTAAAACACAATGCAAATTAGATTATAATTAGTTATAATTAATTTGTGGATACTTTAGTGTGTTCAAGATATTCTGTAGTGCATGCATCTCCATGTATGGCCTAATTCAGTGATAGAGAACCTTTTAAAGCTCAAGTCCCCAATCTGCAACCCAAAATCCACTTATTTATCACAAACTGCCGACACTGCAATTAAACCTTAACAGTGAGGTTTTAGTTTAGAAAAAACAACTGTTATCCAATGCTTGGTTGCTGGGGTGACTTGGCCCACGTTCTGACAGAGAAGGCTTTTCATGCCAGTTGCAGCTCACATGCTATAGGTTCGCCACCACTGCGCCCTAGTTGTTAGAGACAGGTACTCTTTGTGGTCCTCAGAGAACTATCTTGGACCCTAAAATCCTACAATGCATGTGCCCCTTGTCTTTCCCAGGTGTGATCTAGTTGCTAGAACTGGATGTGTTTTAGGGTTTTGGAGACCTGGCTTTCTCTTTTACCCTCTGGTCCTCAGGTCTCCTCCAGGGACTTCTTCCCTTTATCTCCTTCTTCATTTCCCTCTTGCTTCCTTCTTTCTTATCTTCTTGCCTCAGCTCTCCTCATTTAATTCCAAGCCCATGTCCACATTGGTTAACAAGCCGTGTCCTTCTTTCCTCAGCCATCCTTGGCTTCCCTCCTGTCACCTAGCAACTGCCTCTTTTGCCCACAAGGAGGCCTCCCAAAAGAGATCTCTATACCCGAAAGCTCAATCACAATCAAAATAAGACTCTTTCCAAAAACTAGAAGAATATACATACAGTCCATGAGAATAAGGTCTATTTTGATCAGCCTGAATTTCCAGTGATGCACAGTGTATCACAGATGCACAAGAAACTCAGGGAAATACTAAATTCAGTGGACTCTAAAAGATATGCCTGCATGCACTCAATAGTAGTTACGTTTGAGCCCCGTCTGGATAATTTAATGACTTAGTGTCTCAAAATAAAAAATAAAAGGGGGCTGGGGATGCAGCTCAGTGCCAAGGCACTGGATTCAAACCCCAATATCACAGAACAAAAAACAAACAAACAAAAAATTATGATGACTAGTAAACACTGGGACAAAATAGCAGAAGACAAAAAATGGGGTCTCAGTGGTTTGAGGGGGGGAACATCTAGACTAGTAGAGGCAAAGAAATCAAATCAACAAACCTCAAAGTAATCAATTATAATTAAAATTCAAGAAAAGAGTAGAAGGTATTGTGGCAATAAGAACAGCAGTGGTTTGGCTGGGGCATGGGGTGGGGGCAGGAGACCAGCAGGACAGGATGGCAGGTGAGGCCAGAGCCAAAAGGGGCAGATGTGGGGTACAGTGACGCAGTGGGGCCCAACAGAGGCCTGGGGCCTGGGACATGAGTGGACTCAGCCCAGAATATGCAGGGGCCGTGCTTCAGCCCAGCCTTCCTGAATCCAGGCAGCATGTATGACCTTCTACACCTTTGGCCACAATCTTGAAGTTTCAGGACAGATGTGGTGAATTTTAAGGCTGGCTGGAATGGCAGTGGTTGAAATAGAAAACATGTTCTGTTCTACACACAGTAGAAGCATACAGGAAGGGTTAAAGCTCCTTCTGAGGAGGGCTGCCATGTGTGGTCCCACAGTGAGGAACAGCACAGGAGCCCAGGAGGAACAATCTACGCCAGGAAAGGCTCTTGGTGCTTTGGGGACCTTAGCACAGGACTAGGCACAGCACCCTGGTTCCTTCTACCTACTTGCAAAAAGTGCATGGTGGTTGTTTTTTTGGGGGGGGGTTTGTTATTGTTTCTGTTCTTCTTTCGTTTTGTGTTTTGGTTTTGGTGCTGGAGATTGACTCCAGGGAGTTTGTACTGAGCAATATCCCCAGAACTTTTATTATTTTTTTAATCATTATTATTATTATTATCATTAATTTTGAGACTGGGTCTTGCTAAGTCTCTAAGTTGCCCAAGATGGGCTCAAACTTGCAATCCTCCTGCCTCAGCCTTCCAGAGTGCTGGGATGATAAGCGTGTGCTACCATGCCTAGCTGTGAGTATAATTTCACACATAAAAAGGAACCTTTACACCTGTCATCCGTAGACTAAGACTCCAAGGGCACCAACATTTTACTCTGGTCCTTTTGCTGAGATAATTGGAGGTTAATTTGCTTTTATGAATATCTGAAGTAAAGCTGCAGCTGTTCCAACTACTGGCTCCTGGTCATCAAGGCGAATTCACCCACAAGTTGCACAGCTAAAGCTTCCTCTATTTCTGATTTCCTTTTCTGGTTTGTCCCACAGATAGGTTCTTCATCATTTAATTAACCAGAATTATTGATATAAGAGTATTCAATTTCATGCTTACTAAAAGTAATGAGGCAAATGGTTTTCTCATCAGTCTGACCTCCAGCTTACAAAGTGAGCATGTAGACTGGCTGATCAATAAACATGGAATGCATTTAAACTTTTTAAAATGTTACAGTAAAAGACACATTGTCATTAGTTCCCCTCAAAATTCTCCCTCTCTCTTCAAACACACTTAGCCCATATTCTTGCCACTTTTTGGAAGTTCACCAACCTAAGAATTTTTATGAGATGGAAAAAAAAATACAGTGAATTCTATTTTCAAGTGGCATCCAACATAAAAACAGAACATGATGATGCGTCCTCACCCACCTTATTCACCAGATCTGGCACCATGCATCTTCTATCTCTTGCCCAAAGTGACTAATCATGAAAGGTAAGCATTTTGAATCAACTCAGAACATTGAGGCAACCACAGCAGTTCAACTAAAAACACACAGAAGGACTTCCAGAACTGAAAAGAATGATGGGGTAAGTGTGTTCAAAGCAAGGGAAAGTATTTTGAGGAGGATTCATGGCAATGTGTCTTTTACTATAATGAATTTTTAAAATTTAAACGTTCACCTTATATTTTAATCATCCCGTGTACTGTTGAGGCAGAAAAGCCATGCTATTTTCCTTTGTCTCCTCCTTTAGCACATCAAGAACTGAGCCCAAAGGAACCACAACCAAACCACTGTTTCCTAGATTTTCATATTAGAAGGATGAGATTTGTTCTTCTACTACCGGAAGAAAAGGCTATAAGGCAAGAAAAAGAAAAGCCTGGCACATAATTTCCTTTTATGAGCACATTATCAGCTGGGCTTTATCTGAGGGAGGCTGGTGGAAACTTGGAGCTACAGCTCTATTATATTTTATATTCCAGACAGTCTTGGAGAAATACCAGCCTCAGCTCACTTTTTAAGTAATCTTTTGGCTTCTGTGGGTTCCTGGACCCTATAAGTAGTCTATATTTCAACTGCAAAAATAGTTCAAGTTCTCTAATGTGGTTATAAAATCTTAGACTTTCTTTTTCATCCACAAAGAAAGACGCATTAAATTCCTTAGTGGTCCCCATCCCTTGTAGATGCATTTTTATTTGGTTGAAATTGTCCACTCGTGAAAGAGGCTTTTATGAATCTTACTTCTAGGCTCATAGTCTTAGATCTAATTCCAACCTTCATTCAGTTTCCAGCACTCATTGCTTTGTGAGCCCAATCCTGCAATTAAAAGAACCTTCATATAGTATAGACTGTAAAAATTACCCAAGTGTTTACTGAAGGAGGAATTTCAGATTATGTAGTCAAAAATCTTGTTGATATTACAGTTAATTAACTGACTAGTAACTCAGTAACTTGAGCCTCAACCTCCCCATGCCTAATTAGATAGCTTCGACAAAATGACCCAAAACAATAAACATCAATCAAACTTCTTATCTTCCTCTCAAAATAAAATTCTTTAATAACATCGCTATCCTCTCACATACAAATTTAAATCTTCAATTTCAGGGCATTTATTGTATGTAAATTATGTATCAAAGAACATGAGAGAAATGTCATTATCTTTGAGTCTCCTTTCTTTCCACCAAAGCCAATTACTTGCTACTTTGTGTTAATTAGCCTCTGAAGTGCCCAATCTCACTACCCCATTCCAGCCCCAATGCTAACTGTGTCAGAACCTTGCCACCCGCCCAAAGAAACAGCCACCACCCTGTGGAATGTCTTCCCTTCTTTCATCTCACACCCTCCTGTCAGCCAAACCTCCCTGCAGTACAGTTTAAATTCCAGCATTGCCAACCCAAGTTGTTAAACATCTCTGTGGTTTGTGAAATAAAACCCAAACCCTTTAACTGGAATTTAAACCCCTTTGTGGTCTGATCCTCACCTATCTCCCGTGTCTGATTTCCTAACTCCCCTCTCCTGGGGCATCGGCATCAAACAAGATAGATTCCCATGTCCACCTCAGCCTCAGACAGGAGCACAGAAGATGCAGGCTGCAGTGCGTGCACATTCAGATTCCACCCTTGTCATGGACACACAGTTTGTACAAGACAATTTTCCATCAAAGCCTCACCTGGACAGATTGTGAAGATACAGTACATACAATTTGCAGATGGATTGAAAATAGGATGTAAGAGAAAACAAGGATTCAAAGGTGACTGCAGTATTACAGCTTGAGCTGCAAGAAGGACAGAGTCCCCACTGAGTGACAGAGGAAGGAGAACATGAGGGGCAGAATGGTTTGTTTCTTTATTTGTTCCTGGCACTGGAGTCTGAACCCAGGACCTATGCACTGAGCTACATCTCCAGCCTTTATTTATTTTTTATTTTGAGTCTCATTAAGTCACTAAATTATAATCCACCTGCCTTAGCCTCCCAGAGGACCAGGATTATAAGCATGTGCCACCATGCCCAGACAAGAGTGACTTAGAATGACAACTGAACTTCTCAGAATCAGTTTCTTCGTCTGCACAAGAAGCTTTCTAATACCCACCAAGGCTTTCCTAAAGATTAGAAGTCATGAACATAAAGGACCTAATATTGTCCCCAGTGACCATTGCCCAGTATTGGTAGTTCTATATAAAGATTGTTTATTGTGGCTTTAATTATTGATCATCTGTAAATCTATTTTTATAACAGCCCTTTATGATTGGCTGCTGTCCAACTCTTGAGCTCACTTTCTGTGTCCCTCTCACCCACACCCAGCCAGCCCAGCTGCCTTTTGTCCTCAAGCTCAACAGACCAGCTCCCACTTGGGATTAGCAGCAGCTTCCCATTCTTCCACTGGCTCCTTCTGGTTCTCTTGTTTTTGTCATTCATGCATTCCCCAGAGGGGGAAAAAATCCCAGCACACTCACCTACCCACCATAACACCCTGACATGTTATGGTCAACCACTGACCCTTGTGGTTCTTCTGATGACCTAGTACTTGTGTTGCACTGCATTGTTCCTATACTGTTGGCTTTCCCCACTGGGTAGGAGCCTTTGGTTGTACAATTTTCTGCTCTCCATTCAGCACTTAAGACAGGAATAGAACTGGCACTTCACACATAGTCAACTTTTAAACTCATCCCTCAAATTCTGATTGTAAATCGAAGACCCATATTAGAACTTCAAGCATAGAAAATCTCTCCCTAAATAAAGAAGGAGCTAGCTATGTTTGGCAACTCAGTCAATTCCCTTTGTGGGAACAGAATTCCACAAGGAAAAAGCTCTCCCTATTTTCTTCTTACCTTTTTAGCTTCCCCATAACTTTTTGTCGTCACCACCACATTTTTGTACACTGGAGCAATGCTAAAAGGGTTCAAAAATGACTTAGGCCAGTGCCTCTGCGAAATTGGTTGTAGTCCCTTGCTCAGAACAAAAACATGGTGTGACCAGGAAGGGAGAAAAAACCTGAGGAGGATATAGGGGACACTGTGGTCATCAAGACCTATCTGTAACCTTCCTGGGGTGATTTAGGAAGGCACGCTTCCCAAGCCCACGGCTGCATTCCTTTAGCCACAGCTAATGAGGAAGTAAGCAGGTCTCTTAGAGAGAGCTGAACCCCTCTCTGGAAAGGGCAGTTCCACCACACACTTTGTAAGAAACAAGTAGACTTGGATTCTAGACTCTCCCTCTGGAGTTTAGTGTCCCTGGAAGTTCAACCCCAGGGAAAAATTCTCCCTCCCCCCCAACCCCACCTTCCTCATTTTGCTTATAGTTGTATATTTTGAGTAAATCAGACACATAATAAAGCCCTTACTGCCAGATTCCAGCAAACCACATTTCCAATGGACCAGTTGGCATCTTGGGAGCACAGGAGGAAAGAGCTGTGGTGTTGGTTGGACTGGTCTCTAGTTCCTGTGAGACCTCCCCAGCCCTGAAGCTTTTGATTCAGTGTTGTGCATAAGTAATTGAACACCCTGGTTTGGTGGGGCTGCTGCATAGGTTTTCTTTTTTAATTGACTTTTTGTAAATTTAATTCTTTAACTGCTACTTTTCTTAGGCTACCTCAAAATTTGGCAAATGAATCCTTTTTCTAATTTGATTTGGTTTTCTGGAAAGACTTCCTGTCTTTTCAACACACTGTTTACCTATTATTTTTCTTTTGCATTGTTCCTTTTATGTTTTTTCCCTGGTTTGCTATATAAACTTTCTTGTCTTTTTACTGGCTTTGTTAGTGTCTGGTTTTAAAGCATTTCTGGGGCTTTTAAATGAATAAACTTGAAAATTGCATAGAACTTGGTATTTAATTACACACTCAGAACAAGTGAATTTGATCCCTTTCAGAGGGGAAGAATACCCAACATTGGGCTATATATATATTATATGTTTCTCTCACATAAGCCTTATATGTAGTTCTGCTTTAAATAATGGATAAGAAGTATCAAAAATTTAAATTCCACTATGGAAGACTGTCACTTTTCAGATAGGTGCTGGTAGATCACTAGTTGGAAAAGAAATGCCAAGAAAAAAAAAGAGCAAAGATATGTGGACCTCTGGCTTTAATGTATTTAACTAGCCCTTAGTTATTGTTATGGTTTTTGTTTAGATGTGCCCCCAAAGCCTCATGCAGATGAGGTGGGACTTTCTTTTTCAGAAGTAGTAACTAAATCTGGAATATGTGATGCTGAGGTTAAGTGCATGTGATTACTAAACCACTATGTGTGAGTGATTAGTTTGGCACCGCCCTAATCCCAGCAGTCTGGATGGGATAAAAGAGGCAGAAAGACTCAGTGAAGGTCTCTTGTTACCTTTTCTGCCTTGTGCAAACCATGTTGTTTCTCCTCTGCAATGCTTGTTTGCCATCCGTGTCTTGGAGCCAGCTGATTATGGACTGAGACCTCTACGAACAGTAATTCAAATAAAACCCTTCCCTTTTAACTCTGGGTGTCAAGTATTTTGTCTCAGCAATGAGAGAAAAGTAACTAGCACAGCTATGTAGCTGACCCTAATGCATAAACAAATATATAAGTGGACAGAGAAGCAAATCTCTGCCAATTAAACCACAACCCACAGGAAAGGTCCATAGAAGAAAATCCCCAACTCCTAACCACTAAAAAGCCACTGTGGAAGATTCTGTCCTTCCTTGGTATGAAATAGATGAATAATTTTTAAATTCCTTCCAGGAGAAGGAATTTATCTCTAAGGAGATAAATGTCCACTGTATTGATCAGCTTTCCCATCACTACAACACAATACCCAATACCCACAATTTAAAGAAGGAGAAGTTTATTTTGGCTCACAGTTTCAGAGGTTTCATTCCATGGTCAGCTGATTTCAAGGAACCTCATGGCAGAAAGGCAAGATGGAGCACAACTGCCTACTTCATGGGGTTGGGAAGCAGAGCACAGGGGAAGAGCCCCAGAGAGAATTATGCCCTGCAAAGGCTCGTCTCCAGCTACCCAAGTCCACCTACTGGGTTCTGTCTCTTAACAGCATGTTTAGCTATGACTATCTTTGGATTAATCCATTGCTGAATGTAGAGCCCCCATGATCCAGTCGCCTCTCGGAGTTTCTCAATCCTTTCAAGCTGACAAATAAGGTTAACTGGTCAAATCACCCTCTAGAACTAACCAAGGCTTTCTACAGATGGCTACTGAGCAGCATTGCTGTGACCCAGCAGGGCTAGATCAGACCTTCTCAGCAGTCAGCCAGCCATCCTCCAGTACCTCACTGGACATACTGTGGGAACAATGCTTTTTTCTTAGCAAAGACAGCTGCCATCAGTGCTCAGTGACTCACCGAGTGCAAAATGCCAAGTGGGCGAGCTCTATAGCTGGGTTTCCAACCAGCTAACAGTGACCTACTGAGCCAGAACAAAACAAAGAAACAAGTCAAAAGTGTCCACTTATGTCTGCAAATATGCTTACCCTATTCTCAAGAGAATCCTCTTTTTCTCATGGTGCACCCTTTACAGCCTCTGCAGACACCCCACAATCCTGCTAGATGGAAGGGCATATGCCCTTGGAGGCCACCTCCAGCTGAAACCACATCAGAGCCAATTTTCTCTTGAGCAACAATGCCAGCATGGGGCCGGGGATTTAGCTCAGTGGTTTCGCCGCCTGCTGCGCAAGCGCAAGAACCCGAATTCGATCCCCCGTACCAAAAAAAAAAAAAAAAGTAAATCCTCCTTAACAATGCCAGCATGTCAAATCTTCATGGCTCACTGTATCAAAACCCATTTTCCAAAACAAAACACCTTTAGTTCCATTTTTCACAGTTAACAAAAACTGATATATTTAGACTACAAGAACAACCCATGAAATGTTTTATATAAAAGACATATAATTATGGCAAAATGAAACTATGGTTGTAGAAATTAAGCTCCGTGGTTGAACCTACAGATCATCTCATCTTCCAGGAGAATTTCTTCCAGGGTAATATAAGGAAGGCTTCTAAAATGCAAAATGAAGCATTATTTCTGGGCAAAAGATTTTTAGTTTTCAATATTTTATTTGGGTATTGTTAGAATCATTTAACTGGTAATGGTCTATGTTCAAATAAAGTGAACTATTCATTTAATTCAGTTCAGTTCATCTAAAACTGCTGAGCCCCTACTCTTTCTCAGGTCCTCAGATGAGCAGCTTAGATCCACTATTGGATCTTCGCCACACGCAAAGGCAGTGGGCACTGGCTTGATTTTGCACAGAAAAAGACAGAGGCTCTGAGAGGCTAATAATGTCCCCAAGCCACACAACCACTCTGTGGACCACTTGGGGGTTGCCTGGGGGCTCCCAAGGCTCCTAACCACTATGAGCTCAGAGCTCACGCTTCATCCCAGGAACTCACAAAGGCCACCAAGAAAGGTCCATAGAAACTTATTTTTAAGTAAATAGAGAAAGTGACTATTATAAGTTCAAAGACAGAGCCCACATCAAGTACTATAAAAGCATATATGAGGGATAAATTAATGTTTTTAAAAAGTCATCTAATTATCACAAAAAGAAACACTTGATCAAATTCCTAGGAAAGATTTGTTTTTCATTGTTCTTACTGGTTGTCTTAGTCTGTTCAGCTTCTATAACCAAATACCAGAATCTGAGTGGCTTACAAACCTGCGTTTCCTCCACCACCATTTCTGGAGGCTGGAAGTCCAAGATCAAGGCCTGGCAGATTTAGCATTTGGAGAAGGTCTGCTTTCTCACAGATACCTGTCTTCCTTCTTCAGGCTCACAGGGCTAAAAAGAAACAGGGTCTGTGCTAGGCCTCTTTTATAAGAAGACTTCACCCTCATGATCTAATCACCCCCTAAAGCTCCTTCTTCCTAATACAATCACCTTGGGGGATAAATTAATTTTGAAGGCATATAAGCATTCAGACTTAGAATTATTTATATTTTTTATTTTGCTTTGTGTTTTAAGAAAGCCCAGAAACATACCTTACCCGGTGATTTGGCTGAGGCCATCTGAAAGGTATTTGCAAGCAGCCTGCACTCCTTGCAATCTCCAGGTCCATCAGAGGATTTTAAGTGCCACATAAATTCACATCATTCACAAGCGGGAGGGAAACACCATAATGAAGCATTCACAGAACCTCCCCTGTAAATGCATCAAACTATCCAGCTGCACAAAACTCAGGGACACTTAAACTCTATTTAAAAACCATTGCAATTGAAGTTCAAATTTTGCTTTGAGATGATGTTGAACTTCTTATCAGCAAATTATTAATAACATTATTTCTTACTTTTAAAAATTCCTTCCAGGTACCGTTCCCAAAGCAACCAATTGCTAATAAAGCCTGATGGGGCAAGGAACAATTATGTAACAGCTGCAGATATATAACAGATATAATTTAGTATCTTCCTCCACCCTAGAATATAATAAAAGTAAAATTTAAATGTATATCAATAAATCTTAAAGGTAGAGCAACACCAGAGCAGGTAAGTTTCATGGTCTTTTGTAATCATAAAAAAGATCATGGCACAAATAAACCATGGAAGGAAAGAAGAAGAAAGAAGAGGCTGAGGAGGAAGAGTGGAAGCGAAGGAGGGGAGGAAGAAGAGGGAGAAAAGGAGAAGAGGAAGAAGGAAAAGGAGAAGGGTCATTTTAGTACTGCAGGGATGGTACAAAAACAAACTAGGAAGAGCAACAATCACATCCACCCACTGTCCAGTTCGGTCTG
Source organism: Heterocephalus glaber (assembly GCF_053883595.1). Classification (NCBI taxonomy): domain Eukaryota; kingdom Metazoa; phylum Chordata; class Mammalia; order Rodentia; family Bathyergidae; genus Heterocephalus; species Heterocephalus glaber. The sequence goes on from NW_028258368.1 coordinate 13,038,333, forward strand.
GGGACACAATCACCCAACATGTCACCTTTGTACCTTTGTACATGCACTTGAATATTTCTGTGATTCTGGATCACTTGGTCTCTGTTTACACTTTTGGACAACTAATTCTGTCTCTTCATTTTCCTTCACTAATGAATGCTCATTTTCACTCCATTCCATCTCCATTTGAGTCCTACTTTATCTTTTTTGTTTTCTTTCATTTTCTCCACAATTATCAGACTCCCTTTGCCCAAGTGTACCTTTTACCTCTAGGCAATCTGGCTTACTTTCCTCTGAGATTTTTTTTTTTATGATCAGGGCTTGGAGCCAAAATCTTGCATCTATTGTACAAGGTGATATTTTCATTGGCTTGTACTGATATGTTGAAAATTGATGCGGCTGGAAAATTGCTCCAGTGAAGGGAAGATGCTGCCCAAGAAAGAAGGGTGAGAGCTAGAGAGAAATGTTCTCTGACAAACAAACAGAAATGTTCTCTGTTATTTCCAATTTTTCTATTGATTCTTCATTTCTACCTACACTTTTCTCAACATGCTAAGATTATACAAATAATATAGATAATTGTAAGATGCAGAAGAGAACATTGCTCTTGTTCTCTTCTGAAGGAGCATCTGCAAGTCATACTTTAATTCAGTTAAAACTTGGAAATGTTTCAGTGAGTCTGAGATCTCCATAATGTCCCTGTTAACCACCAGGTCTTTCACCTGTCACCTAACTCAGATCCAACTCAAGAAGCCAAATTGTCCCAACACGAGATGTCAGCCTGCTCATTAATGTTCACTATCTCACACATTTTAATAAGTTGAAGAGGAGCTGGAAAACACCTGTTTCTGAAGTGTGTTTGGGTATTTGCTGCCTTTTAAAGAAGAGTAAGTGTTACACTGGGAGCCTTTTCTCCTTAAGTGGAATGCCAATGGTTGTGTGCATACAGGGAAGAATGAGAATACAGTGCTGGCCTTGGAATGAAGGGCAGAGGACTGTGAGGAGAAGACACAAGAGTGTATTCAGGAGTAAAACTTTTCCTGCTTCTCAACATACCTGCCAATGAATAGAGAGCCTACTTCTTGTTCTGGATGGTCCAAAGAACAGAAAATATATGAAACTTCCAAACCATTGGCTGCAGTTGATTTGTCCATAAGTGCAATGCTACCAAGCCCCTTTTGGATTATAACACTACACTACAGGCATACACTGAAAAATAATGTTTAAATGCCCAATTGACTCAGTCTTATGGAGTGAAGCTCTCAGGCACTCCGAGAGAGATACAGCTGTGGATCTGGCCAAGTGGAAGTTGGTTGTCACCTCTTCCCACATTTCTGTTCATCAGTTGGAAGCTAGGCAGGGGCTGGTGGAGGAGGAATGGTGGCCTCATCAGGTACTGTAAACAGCTACATGAAGCAAAACTGGAATCCAATGGCCAAAACATGACTAAGTCTACTCAACACACACCAGCAGCCCATGGGTGACTCACTGCATGCTGATATGGCAGCTTCATTATCTCTCTGAGGACCTTGATCTTTCTCTCAGTCCTTCTCAAGTTATGGCCCTAATTAGAATGCACTATGACTTTGCTCAACCCCAGGCACATTTACCTTCATAAGTCCTCAAAGAAATATTGAAAATTATATTTTATGTCTATGCTGGTATAAAGACAGATATGTTAGTATTATATTAAAACGTTTTCTTTAACTTAACAATTTATTTTCCCTTCTGATTTTAAGAGGTATTCAAACTTTTTCATGGGTCCTTAAAAGTATTGTGGGTGCCAGCCACTAGTCCTACTATGTCTAATGGATAAGTCAGCCCTGGCTCCAGCCATTCTGTCTATATATTCCAAATATCACAAAAACGGGACAGTGAAGGTTGAGTCAGGTCTTGAGCATCCTTCTGAAAGGACCAAGCTGATTGCACAGAGTTTAGATGACCATTTGTAAAGGCAAAGGATTCTGGGAAATGTAGTCTTTATTCTAGGTACTAAGTGCGTAGCTGATGGATGTGAGACAGAAAATGAACAGAGTCAGCCAAAATTGCCAATCCAAATTGAGAATTCCTCTCCTAAATAAGGAGAAGTGGAACATACCAAATAATAATAAGTAATAAAAACTTACTCTGCTAAAAGTAGTATTCAAGGTTACTTTCAAGGCAGCCAACACAAATAATAATAATAAAGGCAGAACTCCATTTCCTGTTCGCTTATCCTTAAAATTTCCAGCAGGAACTTTATTTCAGCCTGAGATTTGAGTGCACATTATTTGTCTCCATCATCTCCATTCACTCTCCCTACCACAATTTTTACACTTGTATTCTGATGCTTGTAGCCCTCTTCCCACCTGATTTCAATGTAAATATCTTTCTTGCCTAAAAGCTAGTGCTAACAGGGTTTTGCAATTCCTGTCCCATTTTGCATGCCAAGTGAATGCTATTCTTTACCAAGCTCTTTATAAATAACCTCTAGTAAAATATTTATCTTTGAATGTACAAGTAAAATATTTATCTTTGAATGTACAATAAACCCCAATAAAGGGTTTTGAATGAATAAATGAATAGTGCCTTTTAATTGATTATTCATGTGTTTGTCTTCTATAATCCACCCATGAACAGTCTTGTTCTTAGATATATCTATCTCATCTAATATTGTTTGGCACATAGTAGGAATGTAATAAATCATTACTAAATGAAAAAAAAACTTCTAACAATTTAAAAAGTCATAATCCAGCCTGCTTGTATTGATGACAAGCTAAAATTCTGCTCCCTTTCAGCATTCACACTCTCCCTAGAGAGAGAATGGCAGGTGGAAAGAATTCCCTTTGAGACCAGCCCCTTGGGGAGCCAGACAACAAGCTCATGGTCATGTAACTGCCATGGCAGAATTTGTAGCAATTCAGGGACTTTTAGAATACAGGTGAAAATCAGAATAATGAAGGAGGGATTTTAAAGCACTGAAAGGGAAAATTTTCATCTTCTTTAAAATATAGATGTTCACTTTTATTATGGCTAAATTTAGAAGGGACTCTACTGTCACCAAACAGAGGACAGACACAGGATGTCTTAGTCCAAGCAAAAACCGTATTTAGCAAGATGGATCCACAACCAAGATAAACAAAGCACCTAGTACAGTGCTTAGCATACAAAAAGCATTTGACTGAATCAGTGAATAAAAATGGTGATTAACCAATTCACAAAATAATTTGTTACTTTTCAAAAGAACTTACAATTAGATTCTTTCACCATGCTGCTTTAGCATAAATTTGTGATTTAATTTATAAAAAATCCAATTTACACATAGTCTTCATTTGAAGACCTAATTCTTAGAGCCAGTTCTGATACTATGTGCATCAGTTTAAATTCATCTAATTCAGAACCCTAATTTCCCTTCAATGTCAGGATAAAGAACAGAAAGATGATGATTTTGACCAGTCCCCTACTCAAGATGGTAGACCAGGGTAGCAGGAAGGCAGTGGTGGCCAGGGAATGACTCTCAACAGCAGGTAACATGACAGGTGTGCCCTGAAAGCAAACGGAAAACAGAAAGCATCAAAGGATTTCATTTTATCTATAGATCTCAAAATAAGTGATATGGTAGTCAGGGTATGAGGAAAGACCTTGTTAAATTACAAATACTGGAGAAATGTGTACACACATATCCAATTTTATTCTCAGTAATGAGCTAGGATGTGTCAAACTACAGCATGTGATAAATCCTGGAAGGCTAAAAATTTTATTTGAAATTATCAATTCAATAAAACTCGATGACATAATTTTTTTTTTTTGGTACTGGGGATCGAACTCGGGTCCTTGTACATGTGCAGCAGGCGGCAAAACAACTGAGCTAAATCCCCAGCCCAATGACTTGCAACTTAAAGAAGTCTCCCTTGAGTAATTAGTCTTGACTCAACCCCCCACCCCGCCTTATCATTCCCTTGCCCCTTCACTTCTGTCCCAAAAGACAGAAGTGTTGCCCCATGTCAGTATAGGTGCTCTTGTCTCCCCTCCCTGCTCCACTCTCTCTCCTCTTCCCATGGGCTTCTGGAGCTGAACTGTATGCAACCTTTGCTGAGATTGTGTTTGATATGTGCAACCACAGGGTTTTTTTCCCTAGCTCTTTTCAAGCCCCCCGGTCTTTGATTTGGCCCCAGGCACTCCCAATCTTACATTTTGCCCACTTGATAGACACCTCCACGTGTGTTCCTTGCACCATTCTAGGGGCAGTAGAACTTCCTTTGGCTACCTCTAAGCCCAGCAGAAAGCTCCCTCACATTTACTGTCTAGGTTTAGCTCAGGGCTCTTCAAAATATAGATCCTGGCTGCCCCCTGGGAACCGCATGTGAATTCCTGCCTGGATTCCCCCATGGTGTCTGCTCAGTCTCCCTCCACTTCCTAGGATTTAAATGGATAAGGGGTGCAAGGCAGAGGCCACCATGGGCACAGGAGCACCCACATTTCACTCATCTGCTCTCAACTCTCCCAAATCAGCTTACTTGTGAATTTGAATTTCCTTTGGGGGAGGAAAATAACTATAATGTCATCTAATTTCCGTCTTCCTTTAAAGCTTTTAATATAAATTCTATACATAGCATGCTAAGCTTAGTTCTTGATATTGAAATCTCAGATTATGTTCTAAAAATCTTTTAATATTTTCTCAATAAAGTCTGGTTATTGTAAGTTGAAATCATTTTGGTTTTCAGGCTGTTGTTTATGTTACTTGTTTAAATATCCAACCAGAATCAAATCTTCTTCCCTTGTTCCAGATTCCGGTTCCCTCCCACTTTGACTAGTGCATATCAATGAAATGAAGAGAAAGATGAGAAGTGAAAAGAACAGGAAAACCAATAATTTAGTAACAAATCAATGTCACAAATTAAAAATGGGCACTCAGGAGCCAATTAGCTATTATCCAATTTATGTGCCCCTATTCAGATTATTGATGCAGGTGCTAAAAATGCCTTCAAAACAGCAATGATAAATATAATTGTCTTGCCTTATTAACCATCACAGAGATATTGGTTAATTTATGCATTTATTTCATTTTAAAATGCTTTCCCAAAAGCATGCCACCAACCAGCAATGGTAGATTTTAAACTCCTTGAAGGCAAAAATACAATGCCTTAGACTTTTCTCCATAGATCATACCACTCTTGCAGGCCCAGATGTGCAAAAGATGCTCATGAAATACTGCTCTGCACATAGATAATAAAATTTAACTCAATTCATCATTCTCTATTTAGACAGTAAATCATATAAAGGTAATTGGTGGAGGTCTCTTGAAAGTAGATGATGTTACAGAAGGAGAACGCTCCTGTTATGTAATGTTCAATCGATATTTTGGATTCAGGAGCTCTGTGAGCAACTGAAGTGCCATGCTAAATACCATCCACGAGAATGTTTAGACAATTGCATTAAACAAAACAGCTTATCAATCAAAGTGGGAGATATGTTAAAGAAAAGTGACTATTAATATTAATTTATTTCATACACAGAGATGTATGAATGTCCTAGTACCAGAAGATCTTATGACACAGTAAAGTCATAGAACATTAAAGTTAGAAAGGATTTAAGAAATTACTAAAGGGGAAAATAATCCATTGCTCTGAACAAGAAGTATTATCTCTGAAAAATTGGTTTGTTAATGCTGAGAAGAACCAGGAAAAAATATTTTGCAGCTGAAATATTTTGATGCATACTGTTTGTTCGTTTGTTTGTGACAAGGTCCTGCTATGTAGTTCAAGATGGCCTCAAATTTGTGGTCATCCTCCTTCCTCAACCTTGCAACTTCTGGGATTACAGGTATGTGCCACCACACCAGGTTTGACACATATTTTGGAGATGCATATTAACACATTAAAGAAACATTTTTCCATAAGCAAACTGTGCTTAAGCGAGCATTCCAAAAATATTTGTACAAGAATCTTCTTTACTAGTTTTATTTGTTTTAATGCAATGCTTATCACCACCTTGTAGATGAAAACCAGTTATCTAGTTCTGTTTTTCAATTTTATGGGGTAGGAAAAAACACAAAAGTAGATTAATTAAGTGATTTGTCCAAGACCATATACTTACTTAGCAGCAGGACTAAAATAGCGATAGACTAGTAATAACATAGTCATAGTAATAATCAGAGCAGAAGTAGTAGTAATTATAGTAACAATAGAAGCACAATAAAAATAGTAGCAAGAATAGAAGCTGCAGTAAGAATAGTAATAGCAATAGAGCAATAGAGGTCATAACAGAAGCAAGGGTAAGGATGTCTATTTTTTGAGTGCCTCCTATTAGGCACATTGTAAGAGTTCAAAAACTACATTTGTTTACCAGTCCCTTGTCAGCAGGTAAATTCAAAGAGGACAATTTTCACCATTGTATCTTCAACACTTTAGTAGAGTGCATGACATAAAATAACACTTCATAAATATTTATTGACTATTGAATAAATAAATGTTCATGCACAGTAAATTTTAAGGCTTAAGAGAACTACCCCCATGTGCCAGACTGTCCTTTTTTTTATCATGAATCAACAAATCCCTTTCTAGTCCTTTTTCACTTTTTCTTAAAGCTAGAAATGCACAGTGCAGTCTTAGTTCAGGACAGCTCAGAAGAAGTTCTTCAATTCCAGGAAACAAAATTTTGAATGACAATTCTTGATATAAATGAGAAAATATTCATTGCAGCAGTTTTGAAAATTACCTTGAAATATGAAGGCACAGAAGTAAAATTTAAACAGAACCTTGCTATCCACCAGGGTCATACACTTAAAAATTTCCCACCACAAAATCATCCTGTTAACAATAATCCCCAAGTAGGTAACAGCAGGTGTTGGTGGCCAAGAAGGAAACTTGTCTACAAAATGAGGGACATTATCTGTAATAAAGAAAGTTAAGGATTTTAATAAACCTACCAGAAGCCACTTGTTAATCACTGTTTAATAAGAGGAAAAAATAAACAAAAAGGGAAATGATGAATATTAAATAAGAAAATGTGCTCAATAATTACTCAGCTATAATTGCAGTGCATTCTTTGGCTACAGTTCTGTTTTTCCACCTGTTTAAAGATGTTTATCCCAAATTACTTTTTATTTATTTTGTCTAAAAGAAAATTTAAGAGGAGATATAGGGACATGATGTCTGTCTTCAAATATATGAAGAAATCTCCTTAAAAAGAGGGAGGTCAGTACCCTTTTTCCCATTGCTACTGTGGGAAAGTCTGAGACAAGTAGATTGAAGCATCAGAGAGGCATGTTATACATGAAAACAGAAAGATTCATCAAGAATAGATCCTAGCAATAGTTATCCATTTGCCTAGAAAATTAAAGTTGGTTTCCCATCACTAAAGTGCAAGGTAAGAGGCAGGACCACCAGCTATCAGGGTGCTGTCCAGGGTTAACTTTCATTCAGCTAAGTTGACATCAATCAACCTTGAACTCCTACAAGTCTTCAGCCCTTTGTGGGATGTACAGAGTTTTCATTTCCCTACTACTTCAGCCCCAGTGCAGAACACTTGGTGAATTGGCTAGTGGTCCCAATCTAGTAGCTGAGACCAACATTCCTAATTAAATACACGTGCTAGATAACATCAACTTCTTCACATTTGTGCAAGGTAAGCAGGAAAGGCAAGGCACAAGCACCATTGAGACTGTCATCTCTCACCTAAATTTGGGCCAGAGGAGGACACCAAAAATACTGGAAACATGCTTAAACTGCCAGGAGTTAAACTTATAGTGAGTCTTCAGGAGCAACTGAGGACTTGGACCAGTTGATTTGACACAACATTGAATAACTTATTGTGCATCTCCGACAGATCAGCAAGAAAAAGATACACAGCTAAACTGGAAAACAGGCAAAACATTTCTCAAAAGAGGATATCTTAATGGCCCACAAGTATGCAAAATATCCTTCACCATTTAATCATCAAAGAAGTGTGAATTAAAACTAGAAGATACTACTATATCACCATCACATAAGCTAAAATTAAAAATACTGACTATACCAAGAGTTGGTCAGCAAGTAGAACAACTGGAACTCATAATTCACTAATGTACCAAATGTTAATATACATTTGTACAACTACTATGGAAAAGTTTGTGCCAGTGTCACATCTTCTGAATATCTCCTTACCCTGTCACCCATAAATGACACTCCTATGCATATGTAGAAATGTGCGCATACAAAGACCTGTACAAAAATGTTCATAAGAGCATTATTTATAAGTAGAAACTAGAGTACAGCCCAAATATTTATCAACAAGAGAAAAAATAAGCGATTTGCAAGATGTCTATAAAATGAAATGCTCTAGAGCCAGGGAGGCAGAGAGGATCTTGGCCCCATGGAGCCCTGTTCTGGGCAACCTGTGCCTGCAGCCACCCCCCACCCCACCCCATCCCACCCCCATGAATACTCCTGGCTGTGCTGCTACCTGGTTCCACACTACAGAGGCACAGGGTTTCATAAAGGCCACTCTCCTGAGCTCCAGAAGATAGAGCAAAAGTGAACAACAGAAAGAGAGCCTCTCTCAGGCTCCTTGATGAAAACTGAAGCCTGCTGGAAAAGTGAAGAGAATCTCTGCAATAAAGGCACACCAGACCACCATGCTTGGTAAGTTTGAGGGATTATCATCTCGCATTAGAACCTGGATGATCTTCAAGGGAAGGGCAGCTAGAATCTGCAGTAGAACCTTGCAGATTTCAACCCTGCAGGAGGACAGGGAGCTCAACCTGGGACTTGCAGCCAGAAATCTGCCTGAATCTCAGGGGTCTGCTACTGGCTTGCAGACCCACTGAGACTCATTGACTTATATCTGCACATTGCTGCCCACATTGTCTATTATGACAGCAGAGACATACCCTGAAGGAGGCCCTTCATTTTTATTTTTTGTTATTTTCAAAAATATTATTTTGCTCTCATTTTTAATTTTTAATTTTTCTTTTTTTCTTCTCTCTCTCTCTCTCTCTCTCTCTCATTCTCTCACTGTCCCACATTGTTCTTCATCTCCCTTTTTGTTCCTCTTCTGGGCTTAATTCAGATTCCTTCTTTATTTTTCTTTCTTCTCTTTTTCCTTCTCTTGATTGTAATGAGTTTTAAAGGAAAGTAAATACAGTTAATAGGCTCCCTATTGCTGTTAGGTTGTTCTGTTCCTGTCTTTGTTCTTTCAGTCTGTCTATTCCTCTTGTTTTCAACAGTTTCTTAGAGTTTGTGTGATCCTCCTGCATCCTCTGGCTTCACTGCTAACCTTCCACTATTCTTCTACCTATCTATCACTCCCTCTCCAACTCCTTATAACTCCTCATCCCAAAGGGTAAAGTTGCTATATTGAAGAGTCTATTCACCATAAACATATGTTGGGCTGTTCCTCAATTTTGATTAAATTCACACAGGTAAAGGTGATAGATGAATAACTACCACAAATTGTCATTTTCTAAGATGTGCTTGATGCTATGGTGTTGCTGATTTTATGACTCAGGCTAAGGTGTTGTGATTGATGTAATCAGTTGTACTTCCTGGTATAATGAAAATGAGATATGCCAAGAGTCATTAGAGACTCAAAACCTAAAGACCAGCAATATCTGGAAGACACCTCTGAGAAGCAGTCATTCCATAAGGGTTCTAAATACAAGCAAGAAAGATAGTTACAATAAACAATTTTGAAGTATCAGCCCAGGAATTAAATGAAGGATAGTACCAAAAACAAAAATGAGAAAACATTTAAGCAAGGCACAAACTCAGACTGCTACCCAATCAAAGGTAAATTCTGGGGAAAACGAGGTGGAAAAATATGATAATCAACCACCTGGATGCCCTGAACTAATAGCACAGGAAGTAACAAAACAGATGAATGAGGCTCTAGAAAAATTCAAAACAGAAATAACTTCCCAGATAACTACAGAGATGGTGAACAGAGTGAAAGACATGACTAGAGGCTCTAGAACAGAAACAGATAAAAAAAAATAGATGAGCTCAGAAACATGCTGGAAGATGTGAATGCCCAGCATAAGAAAGAAATGGAAACCATGATCACCCAACATAAGAAAGAAATGAAATCCATGAAACAGATTCAAACAGATATCAAGGAGATTAAAAACTCCATTGAAAGTATTCACAGCAGACTAAGTGAATCTTAAGATAGAATATCAGATATAGAAGACAGGATTGTGGTTAATGACTATGAAAAGAGAGATTTCTTAAAAATAGTAAGGAACCATGACAAATCAATCCACCAGCTGCTACGTGATGCAAAGAAGAATAACATCAGACTGATAGGAATCCACAAAAAAGCAGGCAAAAGTACAAATGATATAAAAAAAAAAACTGTTCACAGAAGTAATAATAGAAAACTTCAGCAAAAAGAAGTAGAGAATTGCACATACCGATAAGTGAGGCATATAGAACTCCAACTAGTTAGGATCAAAAACATATCTACACCTAGTCATATAATAATCAAGATCCCAGAAACCCAATGGAAGAACAAAATCCTACAAGAAGTTAGAGAAAAGAAACAAATCACCTACAAAGGAAAGCCCATCAGAATCACAGCAGACTTCTCAACACAAACCCTCAAGTCAAGGAGAGCCTGCAGTAAAGTATTTCAAGCCCTAAAAGAAAATAACTTCCAACCTAGATTGTTGTATCCTGCAAAATTACCTTTCAAAGTCGATGTGGAAATTAGATACTTCCATGACAAAGAACACCTGAGAAATTTCATGAACACTAAACCAGCACTCCAAACAATTCTAAACAATATCCTAGAAAAAGACAATGAAGGTTACAACTCCATGAGGCCCAACAGAGGAAAGCTACCAGGCAAGGCAAGAAACTAAAGGGAAAGGGGGAAAAATAAAAGACAAAAGAGCCAATAACAATAACACATCATGACAAGGATGAGTCAGTATTTATCAATGTTAATGGCCTTGATTCACCAATCAAAAGAAAGAGACTGGCAGAATGGATTAAGAAGCAAAATCCAACAATATGCTGTATGCAAGAAATATACCTAACTCAAAAAGAAATTCATAGGCTGAAAGTAAAAGGATGGGTTCTCCACATGACAGGAACCTGGAAAAAACCAGGGATTGCAAGCTTATTTGCAGACAAAGTAGATTTCAAACCAAAACTAATTAAGAGAGACTAAGATGGTCTCTATATCCTTGTGAAGGGAACAATCCAAGAGGAAGAGATGACAATCATAAATATATATGCACCAAATATGAAATCCCCCAACTATACAAAACAAATATTAATGAACATGAAAAACCAAATAAGCACTAATACAATTTCAGTGGGGGATCTCGATACCCCACTATCACCAATGGACAGATCATCTAGACAAAAATTTATCAAGGAAATTCTAGAACTGAACCAAGTTATTGAACAAATGGATTTAATAAATGTTTACAGAGTGTTCCACGCCACAAAATCAGAATACACATTCTTTTTGGCTGCACACAGGTCATTCTCCAAAATAGACCACATCCTAGCTCATAAGACATGTCTAAGTAAATGTAAAAGAATTGAAGTTACCCCCTGTATATTATTAGACCATAGTGCAAAAAAATTTGGATCACTAACCTAAGAAACCGCAAAACCCCCACAAACACATGGAAATTGAAAAACACCCTCTTGAACAACCAATGGATCATAGAGGAAATTAAAGAAGAAATTAGACAATTTCTACAAGTAAATGATAACACCAGTACAACATACAGGAATCTGTGGGACACAATGAAAGTAGTTCTATGAGGGAAATTAGCAGCAGTGAATGCCCATATTAGGAAAACAGACAGAACTCAAATAAACAACCTAATGCTGAACCTCAAGCTCTTAGAAAAAAAAAAAAAAGAGCATAACAAACCCGAAGCTCATACAAGAGAGGAAATTATAAAGTTTAGAACAGAAATCAATGCAATGAAGACTAAGAGAACAATACAAAAAAATCAATGAATCAAAGAGTTGGTTTTTTGAAAGAATAAATAAAATCAATAAACCTTTAGCCAACCTTAACAAAGGAAAGAAAAGGCTTAAATCCATGCAATTAAGAACAAAAAAGTGAAGTCACAGCAGATCCAGCAGAAATACAAAAGATCATCAATACCTACTTTGAGAACCTCTACTCTAATAAAATGGAAAACACAGAAGAAATGGACAGATTCCTGGTTATATATGAATTGCCGAAGTTAAATGAAGAAGATATAAAAATTCTAAACGCCCCAATTACAATGAGTGAAATTGAAAAGGTAATAAAACATTTACCAACAAAGAGAAGCCCAGGTCCTGATGGCTTCACTGGTAAATTCTACAAAACTTTTAAAGAATAACTATCACCATCACTCTTTAAACTCATCAGTGAAATTGAACAGGAAGCAATACTTCCAAATTCATTCCTGGAAGCAAGTGTTACTTTTATTCCAAAACCAGGGAAAGACCCAACCAAAAAAGAGAACTAAAGGCCAATCTCCCTAATGAACATAGATGCAAAAATCCTCAACAAAATACTGGCAAAGAGAATACAGAGGGTCGTCAAGAAGATCATACACCTCGAACAAGTTGGATTTATCCCAAGGATGCAAGGATGGTTCAATATTCATAAATCAATAAATGTAATACACTACATTAACAGAGCCAAGGACAAAAACCATATGATCATCTCAATAGATGCATAAAAACCATTCAACAAATTCCAACATGCATTCATGATAAAAACCTTAGAGAAAATTGGAATAGAAGGTCTTTATCTCAACCTGATTAAGGCTATCTATGAAAAACCAACAGCCAACATCATACTAAATGATCAAAAACTGAAAACTTTGATGCTAAAATCAGGAACAAGACAAGGATGCCCACTATCACCACTTCTGCTCAATATCGTTCTGGAAACATTAGCCACAGATATTAGACAAGAGAAAGAAATAAAAGGAATAAAGATAGGAAAGGAAGAAGTTAAACTGTCACTATTTGCTGATGATATGATACTTTACATAGAAGACCCAAAAAAACTCGGCCAAAAGACTTCTAGACTTAATTGATAGATTCAGTAGGGTAGCTGGATAAAAGGTCAACACTCAAAAAACAATAGCTTTCTTGTACACAAATAATAGACTCACTGAGAGAGAAATTCGGGAAAAAATTCCTTTCACAATAGCACCAAAAAAAATGAAATATCTAGGAATCAATCTAACAAAGGAAGCAAAAGTCCTCTACACTGAAAACTACAGCACTCTGAAAAAAGAGATTGAAGAGGATATAAGAAAATGAAAGACATCCCTTGTTCCTGCATAGGATGAACCAAAATAATGAAAATTGCCATGTTTCCAAAACTGCTATATAGACTTAACACAATCCCAATTGAAATTCCAGCAATATATTTCACAGAACTAGAGAAAACAATTCAAAAATGTATTTGGAGCCAGAAGAGACCTAGAATAGCTAAAGCAATTCTAGGCAACAGAGACATGGCAGGGAGTATCTCAAACCCCAACTTGAAACTATACTACAAAGCTACTGTGATAAAAACAGCATGGTACTGACAAAGAAACAGACCCAAGGATCAGTGGAATAGATTAGAAGATGAAGAAACAACTCCAGACATACTCAGCCACCTCATCTTTGACAAAGGAACCAAGCATCCTCACTGGAGGAAAGATAGCCTATTTAATAAATGGTGTTGGAAAAACTGGATTTTGATCTGCCAGAGATTAAAACTAGACCCATATCTATCACCATGCACTAAACTAAGATCAAAGTGGATTAAAAATATAAACATTAAAACAGACACACTAAACTTGGTGGAAGATAAGTTAGGTAGAACTCCTGAAGACATTGGCATGGGAAAAGACTTTATGAACAAAAGCTCAGTAGCACGGGAACTAGCCCAAAGAATCAACACCTGGGATCTCATCTTATTAAAAAGCTTCTGCACTGCAAGAGAAACCACCAACAGAGCTAAGAGACAACCTACAATATGGGAAAAAAATTTTAGCACCTGTACCTCAGAAAAAGGACTACTATCTAGAATATATAAAGAACTTAAAAAAATCATACCCCCCAAATTCAAAGACTCAATTCACAAATGGGCATCTGAAATGAACAGACATTTCCCAAAGAAGTAAAAGTAGCAAATAAATATATGAAAAAATGTTCAACATCACTGGTCATTCAAGAGATGCAGATGAAAACATTCTGAGATTCCACCTCATCCCAGAAAGAATGGCTTCTATCAAGAACTCAACCAATAACAAATCCTGGCGGGGGCGTTGGTGGGGAGTGCATTGTTGGAGGGAGTACAGACTGGTGCAACTCTGGAAATCAGTATGGAGATACCTCAGAGAACTAGGACTAGAGGTCTCATTTGACCCAGCTATTCCCCTGCTGGGGATCTTCCCCAAAAGAGTTAAAAGAATCATACCTCAGCGATTTTGTGCACCCATGTTTATAGCAGCACAGTTTGTAATAGCTAAAGCTTGGAAACACCTCAAGTGGTCATCAACTGGAAACTGGATAAAGAAGATGTGCTTTTTTTATAAAATGGAGTACTACTCAGCCATAAAGAACAACAAACTAGAGACATTTATAGCTAAATTCACCCATATTGAGGCCATATTCTTATGTGAAATGAATAGGACACACATGTGTGAATACCAAATAGTTTCTCCAGTGTGAGAAACTGAAAGTTTAAATAAGGATTAAAATGAATAATTGATCATTTGTAATAGGAAGAAAAGGCCCAAAGGAGTAGGGGAGGTGGGAGGGGAAGGAGAAAGGAAAGAAGGGAAAGGAAAAATTATAAGAAAAGGAAAAAATGGAAACAAAGTCTTTGTAAATAGGGAAGCGTGGAGGCAGTAAAGGGAGCACAGGGAATGGGGAAAAAATAAGAACCAAGATACATCATGTAAAGGTACAGACAGGCACCCAATGATAAATGTAAATGTATTGTATACCTAAAATGTACCAATAAAAGAATTTAAGAGAAAAAAATGAAATGCTCTATATCGATGAAAATTGCATGCAATAATGTGAGGGAGTCTCACAATATTTCATAAAAGTACATGAGCAAAATTAGTCTTCCCTATTTGATTACATTTATTTGAAGTTCATTCACAAGAAAAGGAATCTATGGTTTGGAAATCAGGATAAGAGTTACTTGGCATGGTAGCAATAAAGACTGAGAGGCATAAGAAACCAGAAGTGTCAGGAGTTTCTGGACTTGGGCTGCAGTGAAACTCACATACTCACTTCATAAGTTCATTGGGCTAGATATGTTGGATTTCTTCACTACACAGTACACATCATACATCAGAAAGTTTTGTTAAAATGAGCTATTAGATTGAAATATTCTTGTTATCTTTAACCCAGGTTATTTTTAGTTTATTCAATACCAAATAATTCTAAGATTCATATTGGTGACATTCTGGGAATGGTGAAGAAATGAAGTACCAGAGTGGAAGAAACTGATGTATTCTGAAACTAAGCAAAGCCTCATATTCAGAGTGAAGTGGATCCCAACAGATACCACGTGTGCATCAGTGGTTTCTTTGTTTACAGAGAATTGTCAGCTTGCCTGGCCAAAACTGCTTAAAGATGACACTATATCTGCACGTTTCCAGAGATTTGCTCTCCTGCGGTATTTGCTTTTGGAAACCACAGTGCTCTCTACTTGCTCTTCAGCAGGGATTTTGCCTGCCTCTAGTTGTGAATACTGGAACTTATGGTGCTTTATAGAGTACATCAAGGCTTCAGACTGAGCCTTCTTCATAAAGAGTTCAGAAATCATCATTCCTATTATGTTCCCTGTTCTGTTACTTCCCTCCCTTCCCATTTCCCTCCAAATGTAGCTAAGATTTTGCTGCTCAACAATTCCTCAGACTTTCATTTAGAACAGACTACAGGACATGTGCTATTACCAAGGCACAAGGATTTTGTTTTTATTCAGACAAAGCTCTGCTCTCCTGCCTCATATACCTTCACAACTTTAAGTAGATCTTTCTGATTTCGTTGATAATCATTTTTCACAACTGACTCAAATATTCATTCATCAAATTTCACATATGTTTCCTATTAATATATATTCAATAGCATTTTACATGATTACGTGAGTATTTTCCATATCTTAGGTTTTGCCTTTTCCAAAATATTCTGTATCTCAGTTTCTCTTTACTATAATCTCCTTGGTCTTTGTTAGTTCTGTGAATAAATTAACCTGTTTTTCTAAGATTGATCATTTACTAACATGTTCTACCCAAATTACAGAAACATTTTGAGTCATCAAAATTTAACCAAAAGACAATAAAGTCAGATAGTCTTTCTGCAGAAACAATTAGAAAGTATAGATACAATATTTTCATAAAAGCTAAAAACAGCAGAAAATGGATCAGAATCTACCCTTGAAAGAAATATGAACAGGTGAGAGTTGTGAACTTGCAACTTTCTGCATGAGGGCATTCCCCACCCATGAATTCTGTACAGCAGGAAGACTCAACCTGACTAGCTAAAAACATCAGCGACAACAAGCAGGGTGTGGTAGCACATGGCTGTAATTTCAGCACTAGATAGGCTGAAGCAGGATGATTAAAACTTTGAGCCCAACCTAAGCAACTTAGCAACTTAGAAATTTTAAAAAAGATTAAAAATTTTTTAAAAGATCAGAGGAATGGGGAAAAAATAAGAACCAAGAGAGATTATGTAAAGGTGCAAATTTCCAATGATGAATATCATTATATTGTATACCTAAAATGTACCAATAAAATTAATTTTTAAAAAAGATCTGTGAATATAGCTCAATATAAAGACCCCAGGTTCAATCCCTACTATCACAAAAACATAACAAAATTGTCAAACAACAGAGCAGGTGAAGCCGCTGCAAAGGAAATCCTATAAGGATTACTTGAAGGAAAACCCTGTCTCCTGAGCTGTCTTGGCAAAAAAACCCCAGCAATTCTCACAACAGAATGGTAACTGGAAGCTTAAATATTATGGTAAAGATTTCAGCTTCAACCCACGGCAGGTGGTAGAGTTTGGAGTCTGCATCCAGACAAGTGAACTGCTTGTGAGAACAAAAGTCAACACTCCTTAGGAGGACAGAACAGGACCCATACTTTTTGTAACATGACCCACCTGGAATTTAAGTCATTAGACTTATGAAGAAACAGGAAAACTGACCAGAACTCAAGAGAAAAAGCAGTCAACAATAATAACTCCAAGGTTATCTACATGTCACAATCATCAGACAAGATTTTAAAGAAATTATCATAAATATCTGGACACTTGTTTTTGTCACTTTCCTCCTTGCTAGGACAAAACACCCAACACCCACAACTAAGGAAGGAGAAGTATATTTTGACTCATACTTCAGTCCTTAGATAGCTGGCTCTGAGGCAGGACAGCACGGAAGGGGAGCATACCAGAGGAGAGCTGGTAATAGCATAGCAGACAGAAAGCAGAGAGTTCAGGGAGAAGCAGGGCAGGGAGATAATACCCTTTCAGGTCATACCCACTGACCTGCCTCTTCTGATCAGACTCCACCTCCTAACAGCAAATCACCTCTAATGCTCCCATCATCCAATCATCTGTCAAAAGCCCCACCTATGAGTTCACGAGGCCCTCCTCGGGGGATACCTAGGTATAAACCACAACAAGACTGAAAGGAAAGAAGACTAATAAAGAATTTACATACAAATAAATACAAACTAGAAATAGAAATGGTGTTTTAAAGCAAATTCTGAAACTATAAAAGTATAATCAAAAGGAAAATTTTATGATCTTAGCTTAATAGTAGATTAAAAATGATAAGATTCAGTGAACTTGAAGATAGATAAATTATTCACTCTGTAAATCTGAGAGAAAAATAATTGAATAAACAAAGCTTCAGACATCTGTTGGACCATGATATACATACATACATATATACATATACCAGGAGTCTCAGAAGAAGAAAAGAAAAAAAGAGTGGGGTAATAGAAAATAATTGAAGAAATAATGACTGAAAACTTCCAACATGTAGTAAAAGATTTAACAAAGAGCCTCCAAATTGAATAAACCACTTGTAGTAATATAAATTTCTAGAATTTGGGACCTCATAAATTCTCAAAATACTTGCAACACTTAGACTTTACAAGCAAAATAATCAGTTTAGTATTTTAAACTCAAAATTGATTTCTTACCAAAATTATTTTTAAACTTTCTCAATTTCCCATTAAAACCTTGATTTGAAAATGAGTCTATTACCATGAATGAACAGAAAGCATAAAGTATGATCATACTGTGTGCCTGAGATACCATTCTTCCAAACACAGAAACTCCTATGCGTGTATGTTTCCTTCCTGATCCACCATTTATGTCTTGCTAAGATGCCATACACTTCAGTATGACTCTATGGAACATAGCCTTTCCTAGCTATTTTACCTACAGCTAATCACTCCTTTATTTCAGCAGTGGAATATTATATTCTCTTATGTTCTTCTCCTACCTGAAGAAGAACCGTTTATTCTTAATAAAATAGCACCATCTGTTTCCTCCTTCATTATTTAAGACTTGGCTGAGAAAAAAGAACAACAAAATAAATAATTAAATGCTCTACCGTCAGGATTTAACTAGTGGAATTGGATAAAATGACTATTCTCTTCAGATCATCAACATCATTTGTTATATGGCTTTGTATTTTTCAGGACAATGTTTGCCATGCATTCCCTGATTACTATAAAGGAAAATAGTTAATATACATTGAAATGAAATTTTGTTAACTACAAAAAGAAAATTAAAAATGCTTATAAACAAAAATAAGTTCTCTGAAGTTAAAACCAATAAATACATTAACACTATACAGTTTAACAAACATTACAAGGAACCTACAGGGTACCAGTGTTATGTTATTTTAGTTATTATAAGATGGTTTATAACATAACATGTGCTTCAATATAATGTGATTTTTATCTACATATCTTTCTAAATGTGATTCTAGCAAAGTAATAATATTGGCACAGTTCAAATGAAGATTCAAAGAAGAAAATAATAATCTAATACTGTTTTTACAAACTAGAAATATGAATATTAAATGCTTCAAACACTAGCCAGAAGTTACTAATGTGATTCACAGAGCTCTTCACCCATCAGCCAGGATTAGACAATAGAACTGGCACTGACAAATGAGCCATCAGTTTTATTTGTCATATTTTTTGTTAATTTTTTATTTTCTTCCCAATTCCAGAGTCATAGTCCTTGTGATGTATGTAATTAAACAAATAAAAGTCTTAAGAACAAAATGAAGAATCAAAGTCATAAGCATATTGTGAAAGAATAGCAGGTAAAGCACTTGAATGCCAGGGTTAGAGTCTGCTTGGTTTAACGGAAATCTGCTTAATTAAGCAAAGAAAACTTTGAAGAGTGTGAGAGGTATAGAATTTGACAAAAAGTCCATGGGAAGATTGCCAGGGAACAAAGATAAAAGTCTCTGGGGTACATCACTTTCTTTTGTGAATGATTCTACTAGGTGGACTTCCCACTTGGGTGGGTGCTGCTTCTCTTGTTAATAAGAGACACCAAACATTGTCAAATCTCAGTTTATCACTTGAGTGTTTGAGCCCATAGCATTTTTCCTCCATCAATCTTTAGTTACCTAATTTTCTAGACATTCTATGTCTATATACAAGAAGTGATCAAAAATATAATGAATATTTAATTTTTAATTATTACAGTAAAACACGTATCATCATTAATCTCCTCACCTCAAACATACTTATCTTATTGTTCTTAACAATTTCTAAAGCAATTCTGGAAATACTCTGTCCTGAGTGAGATTAAAAACTATGGTGAATATCAGTGCCAAGTGCCATTTAATGGTAAGCAAGCTCAAAAACTACTACAGTGTGTCCTCATCCACTTTACTCATGGGATCTGGCATAGTATGACTTTTGGATTTTCTTCAAAGTCAAAATGACCATAAAAGGTAATATTTTAAATTAATTTAGGACACTGAGGGGGGCAACTAAAGACATAAGTGGCAAGAATGATGAGATAAGTGTGTTTGAATTTAGTGGGGATATTTTGAGGGGAAGTAATAATAACATATCTTGTATTATAATAAATTTTTAAAATTTAAAAACAAACTATTTTTCCATCACACTTCATAAATGACAGCTGGCTAAGCTCATGAAAGAAACAGCTAGTTCAAGCTTGGAGAATCAAAGAAAGCTTTGAAGAAAAGGAAATCTAAGAAGGAACAAATGGGCAGAAATGACCTACCCTAATGGAAGAACGAATATTTCAGACAAAGAGAATAGTATACACAAAGTCATGAAAATAAAAGAAAACATCCTCTACTTGAGCTATAAGCAAATCTACTATTCCTGGACATAGGGGTTCTGCTGGATGAGTATATAGAATACACATGTATAGAAATGAAGGGCAGAATGGGTATTGTCAGGAAGTACAGAAACAACTAGATTTCTTTATTTTGTATTTTAGAAACCTCACTCAGGATGCAACAGTTGGTGTGAAGCAAAAGTGACAAGATCAGATGCAGGGATGAGACATTACTGTAAACTCATGAAACATGGTAATGCAAGAATGAGGATTACAGCAGGTAAAGGAGGATGAGCATGCTGGGGAAATATGTAGAAGTTAGAAACCACAGATTTGGTATGTGGGGTTGGAAAAGAGTGAAATCAGAAACCATGGCCAGGATTTTAGCAAGAAAAAATTGCAGAAAGGAGGTACATTTACCAACTACAGGATGAGGAAGCTTTGGAGGAAGACAAAGAGATGAGCCTGGACTTGTTTTATTATGAAATGAGACAAGGAAGCACAGATATATAGCAGTCATTTGGATTTAGACATCCAGAACTGTCCTTCTGCAACATGACAAACTAAAGCCAGGAAAGCAAATGGACACCATCCAAAGAGTGGCCTGAGACTGTGACTGGAGAAGGGACCTAGAGGAACAGGCTGCGTGTAAGGAACAGACAAAGGAGATAGAATTCACAAAATACATTCATGAAGGCTAATGCCCATAAAAATAAGGAAATTATATCATGGTCCCCCAACAAAGGGGGACTTTGAAGAAGAGCCAATTCATATACCCATATCAAGTAAGCTATGCATAACTTCCAGTAGTCCCTCCAAGATGCTTGTGCATTGAACAACAATTTGCTAATTCCTTCAATGTGTACATCAATATTCTTTCCATCTGTTATCAATACCACTAAAGGCACAATTATGAAAACTTCTAGATGTATCATCACGGACCTCAGTGATATGTGATCTTGCCTTCTCTGCACACATCAGAAAAGCCTCGAGGATGTGTGGGAGAGCTAGAGATGGATTGTAGAATGAAGAGGAGATGAAAACCTAGTTCTCCCTCTTAGCTGCTGTGTAGCCAGAATGAGTTATGGATCTTTGAAACATTAGTTTCCCTTTTTAATTAAGTGAAGCTAAAGGTCTGCCCCACACACAGAGTTGCTGTGAGGACTAAATGGTGCAATGTGTCTCTGCTCCACTTGATGCTGGCACAGAACAGACTTCAAGAAGAAAAAAATATATACCAGTTTTCTTCTGCCCCTGGCACTGCTAGGCAGATTGCACAGACTCAGAGGGCAGAGAAAGCTGCTTCTTGCTATCTACCTCACGGTCTTATTGGAAGGATAAAACTCACATATGTAGGAAAAAACACACTAAGTAGGAATGACCAGAGATAAGGCACAGGGTTGGTAAAGGCAATGAATAAATAGTGTAATATTGGAAAGTACAGTAGGGGTGGCTAAGGTGAAAGTGGAGCCCCAAATGATTTAGGTCTTTAAAACTTTGGGTGTGGAGGGACAAGTTTGAGATATAGGGATGTGTTCAGATGTAGCAAGAGGTGGACAATAGCCTATCTGTGTGTGTGAGGAGGAAAAGCACATTCCTAGTCTATTTGCACCAGAGGTGGGGACTTAGAAACATCCATTCACTGGCCATCCCCAAATTCTGAGTTAGAGTCAGTACTAACACATTTGTTAAAAATCTGTACTGTGGAGTGGTAAGGTAAAGTCTCTACCACCCAGAAGCTTATAACTGTAGTTGGATAAATATGAAACATCCATAAATATAACAAAATAGTACAAGGGGTAATCAAAATATACAGTGTATGCTTAAATTTTAAAAATTTATTATAATAAAAGACACATTGGCATTAACTGCCTTCAAAATATTCCCTCTCACTTCAAACACATTCATTTCTTTATTCTTGCCTCTCTCTGAAGCAGTTGTGCAAACTCTCTTTTTATAGTATCTTTAATTGTGCTGTTGTAGCTGCCTTAGCATCCTACATCCATTCAAAATGTTCACATTTCATGGTCATTTTGAGTGTGGGAAAGAATCAGAAGTTACATGGTACCAGATCTAGTAAACAAGGAGGATGAGGACACACTATTAATGTCTTTGAGCCTGCTATTGGATGGCACTTGACAGTATTGTTTGCTGTATTTTTTTTTAATCACACCTCATGAAGATACTCATGAAAGAGGACTTCCATAGCTGCTTCAGGAAGTGGCAAGAATAATGGCATTAAGTGTGTCTGAAGTGAGGCGGGGGGCGGGTTTCAGGGGGTTCTTATGCCAGTGTGTCTTTCACTGTAATGATTTTTTAACATTTAAACATTTAGCATATATTTTGATCACCCCTGTTTAAAAGTTGTCAATGTGTAGCTGCCATTTTCATAGTTATTTTTGTCTTGGATAATCTACTCTGTCTCTGAACATTAGTTCTCTCATCAGTAAAGCTGGAAGATCAGACAGAAATGCTGAAGGCCCCATTGATCCTTAAAAATCTATAAATGATGCAAATGGAGAGAAAACTAACTCAGCACAGGAAAAGCATCCCCATGGGTGAAAGTCCCCATGGGTAGCAGTCCAGCACACACTTCATGGCTGGCACAGACTGCTTGAAGGCTTGGCCCCATGATGCTTTGCTCTTGAGCACCTGATTTTAGTGGTAGTGAGTGATTTAGAAAGAGAACTGGGAGATAAAGCTGAAAATACAGGTCGTAGCCAACTAAGAAACACTTTAAATGGTAAATCATAGAATTAGAATTCATCCCATAGGGAATATGGAGCCACTGAAGATTTTAGGCAAAGTATACCACTGACTTGACATTTCAGGATTTGTCCAGCTATGATCCCCAGAAAAGATTGTCAGAAATACAGATTCTAAAGAAAGCTTATTAGGAAGCAATTGCAATCCCTTAGACCCACAAAAATAAAGCTCTAAATTGGGCATAGCATGAGTAAGAAAGGATAATGCAAACACCCAGCCTCACACTCTCAGCAGAATGCCTAAGTGAGGACTAGCAGGAAGTCCCCCAGCAACCCTATTCATCTGGGCAAGGCACCCATACCTAAATGTCTTGATGTATGGAGCCTTCATCTACATATTTGAAAGAGATTGACTGCATTTGAATTTTGCTAATGGATGACAAATAACAATAGGTATTTCTCTGCTCCAGTTCTTTTCTTGTCTTAAAATAAACCATGATCAACTAGTCACAGCTGCATCTGCACAAAGAAATAGCAGTCTTTGACTTCAAAGAGAAACAGCTGAGAAGGAAGAAAACAAACAAAATTGCAAGATCTGAGATTTCATCTGGCATGAGAATGATTTTTGAAAAGTATTTCTTACCCTAAACTGTTTCCTGTCTCATTTGAAAGCACCCGCAGCCAGCCAGTACCTCACATGCAAGGGTAAGGGGCCCTCTAGGGAGGGCAGAGCAGCACCACTAGCTGCTTCTTCTCTCCAGACTCCCCTCCAGTCTTGGTAAAAGCAAACACTGTTGCCATTCTAATGTCTGTTAAAGGCAACATTGGGGAGAAAAGTGGCATTATTTGTGGAAAAGTTGAAGGTTTAGATGGTTGAAAGTCAGGCTTTATGGAGAAGGTCACAGGGTGCTACTTCTCAAAGGTCAACAGGAAAAATATAAGATTCTCCTTTTGGCCTTCTCTGGCTATAGAGTAATCAGATGCTGCAAACATCAATAAATTCTGGGGACAGCCTTCCACGGAGAATGTAAGCCTTAATGTTATCTGATATTTGAGTTGTACAAACTCAAGTGAATTGCAAAGAAGTCTAATCCCAGACAGAGAATTGGAGCTGCAGATCTAATTGGTACCTTGCATTTCTCTCCATCAGCCTAGCTCTTTGTGCAACAATGGAAAGATGAATTATAATTTGAATTTTTCTAAGCTTCCCAATATGGAAAGGAAGACATTAGGGAAGGTAATCAGGTGAGGGTCAGCCTGGAACAAGTGACCAAAACACTGGCAGGGCGTCTACCCTTGAGTACTGACTCACACGCTGCAGATAGTGGCAAATGCAGTCTTCAAAAACACCCTGCAGGGAGCAACTCCTGGGCTCCTCCGTATCTCCCTCCTGCCTCTACACAGGAGGTTGTTGATGCAAAGAACCTGGGGCTTCCATGCAGGAGAGGAGACTGAAAAGGACACTGTGACCCAAGTACCAGCTAATGCCTTTTCTTTTCTTTTGGACTTTCTTCTCCTGTGAAGCTTTCCCTAGCCAGGCCCTATATACTGTTCCTCCTTCCTCTGAATGTGTACAACATTTGGTGTTTGGTAGTTACTGTGAATTGCCTTTTGGCTTCTCATTTGTTTTTGTCATTTTGTAAGTTAACTTATACTAAAATCTGAGTGTGTAAAGTGATCCCTGGAAGACCCAGTCCAGCCACCTTGTCCAGTTTGAAAGCACAGCCACTCAGGCAATTGTCTGGCTTTGGTGAGAAGACCTCAGAGACAGCGGTCATGCCTGAAGAGGAGTTCGTTCCATTTGAAGACAGGAAGGGCCCAGGGACAACTAGATAAAGCATATATAAATCATTTGCAATGTTCATAACCTTTGATCCCCAAATTCTACTTTAGGAATTTATCCTGGAATATTCACATGTCTACTACAGCCAGGTCATTCAGGCTCCCGAGGTCACCTAGACCTCTTCCCAGCTCCACAGGCATGAGATTCCCATTGGCAGGGCACACTTGTCTGGGTGGGACAAGATGTGCCACAGAAAGGCAGCACTGGCTGCAATTGGGGCTGTTTTCTATCTCTTTTTCCCCTAGAGCTCCAAAATCATTTCTAGCACACACTTTGTGAGCTCAAATATTTAGCTGAAGTGAATTCACTGCAGAACATTAGAGGTGAAGGAGAAAAGTAAGGGTTTTTTTTGTTAAAGATCAGCCTAAATGTCCAATTAAATGAATTATAGAACATCTATATTCTAGAATATTATACAACCTTTAAAATCACAGGAAGGAAAAAATAGAATTATACAGGGGTTTTTTTTACTATAAAAAGAGCATGTCACTAAGCAGCAGTCAGAATATAGACCCATTTTTGTTTCAGGGGTGGGTTGAGAGAGAGAAAAAATTCAACAGGGACACACAATTTCATGAGGTTTTGCTTCGTTTTATTTCTTGGTTTATCAGTATCTGCTAATTTTTCTACAAGGTACAACATTTTGTAATAAGAAAACATTAAGGGTTAATTTTAAAGGACATGCTCATCTGTAGTCCTCATCACCACCTGCATGTACCTACTTTGTTTCCTTGTAGTATATGTTTTTCTTATTGAGAAATTGCTAACAGAGAGACAATGAAAGACAAAAAAGCCCAGCAACATAAAGGAGTGTTGGGGAAAGCACACAGAAGCCTATTTTCCAGCCTCATGAAATTCTCTAGTGGAATTTTATTCTATAAAGAATTATATCCAATCCAGAAAGTAATCAATAAACCAGAGATAAGTAGTATAATCAAAGTAACCAAATAAACATATTTCCCATCAAATATCCCTTTCTTTATCTCATGACTTAGCACCAGCCCAGTGGAATAGGAAATAGTGCCTCTCTTGCCCTTTTCTCCAGGCCCTTCCTCCTCTGCAGAATGTGTCTTTATGCCACTACCAGCAGTGATGCTCCAATGCTGCTCCTTGGGAGGGGAACAGCAGATTTGAGGCAGAGTCATACCTGGTAGAGGTGGCCATGAATGAAGAGCTTTGTACCCAAATATCATGCTGACTGAAACACCTTTCAGAACTAAGGAAGCAGAGCTGTTATGGAGAGCCCAGGGAAATGCTAGACTGGCAGGTAAGATGCTCCTCCTACAAATGATCTGCTTCACCACACTCCATGCTGGGTTCAGCCACTGAAAAGCCTGTCTTAGTCTAAGTGCCACCCAACTGCCTTCTCTACCCTTACCACCCAGCTCCTCTCTTCTCTTGGCAACTACCTCTCAAAGGGTTGAGATGTAAAAAGGGCACAAGAAAGAGAGGCCAATGTAGAGAGACAGGAAGATGCTCATTGTCTTCCATGTTTCCCCAGAACCTTCTCAGCACCATGACCCTGAATGAGCTGGGCCTACAGCAAGAACTCTTTACCCTGGATGTGCATTGGAATCACCTGAGGAATGCTAAAAATAGTCTCATCCCTAATCTCAGCAATCAGAAGTTCTCATTTCATTGGCCCAGTGAGCCATCTGGGCAATGGTAGGTATTGAGATTTCCCTCGATCAAGCAAAAGCACAGAGTTGGAGAAAGCCTACCACACTGTATTGCCCAGGGGAGGAGAGCCTACTGCTACTGCTACAGTCACTTTCCCCAGAGACCAGAAACACCAGTGCTAATATTCCTTGCAGCCTTGGCAGACTTGGTATTAGCAGCACCCCACAGTGTGCCCTGAATTATTCAGAGACTGATTTCTGGCTACTCAAGGATTTCCAAACCCTCCTCCACCATTACCACCAACCTTTTTCTTTCAAAAGAGACTCAAAGCATCTGTAAGTGCTTCAAAGGGGGCCCACTCCACAGCCAACACATGACGCCATTACAGAATTCAAAAGGCCCTGGGAAGAAGCAAAACCACAGATTTGAAGGGGAATTTCTCATGAGGTGAAATCTTAGAGGCATGTGGTGATCTCTTCTGATGTGAACTCTTCAAAAGAATAAAGTGTTCCATCTCCCCCTGGCAGGGTGAGACAAGCTGCCAGAAACCCAGAGAGAGAGAAAAAAACCCTCCTTTGTGATAGAGAAACTGATAAATTACCGGATATAATAGGCCTGATTCTTCTTCTCTCAGATCAGGAAAATAAAATCCTAATGCTATTAATGGAATGGTGGCAAAAAAATATAATGCAAAAATAAGAGGGGAGAGGGAAAAGAATAGTCACATGAAATATATTCCTTCTTCTAAAAGCTTTGAAGATGGATTTCCCCTCATGGAGGTGGGGTTGGAGGTTAAAGAGATAGCAACTGCAGAGCTAGACTGAAAAGCTTTCCATTAACGCTGCTCATAAATTTTAACCCTTCAAATGAGGACAAATTAAGGTTATCCCCAAAATAAGGATGACTACTATTACAGTGTACTTTTTATCAAAAATAAAAAAGGAGCAATATTTATTCACCAGGGCTGCCTGCACTCCACTTTTCAGGTTTGATTCTAGGAAAATAAGCAAGTTAATTGTGGTTACTTCCAGCAATTCCAAGAAGTTATTGCTCTGACCCGTAAAGCAATTCTCATTTTTTCCTCCTATGGATTCAAATGCATGCTTTAAATCTTAATCTGCCTTCTTTCCTACCTAATTGATCAGGAAATAAATCTGTAGAGAATGCCACCCAAAATTACAATATGTTGCTTGAATCACTTCAGGCCATATTCATCAAGGCATAGTTTACAAGGATTAAATATTGGGGAAAAATACAAAGTTTCACACAAGGGCAGAGAGAGTGTGAATATTGGCTTCACCTTCAATTGTAGGTTTAAATTCTCCCACTCCTTGCTATGCTTCCAATTTTGGAAATTCACCCTTAAAATATCAATCAGGAATATTAGCTATACATGTCTACAACTTGAAAACAAATATTTTGACAATTCCTCTGTAGAATGAGGAAGCTGGGTACTCAGAACACTCAGTTAGCAATTAGATGCCTATATCCTGGGTTTCCAGATGTTTCTTTTTGTTTTGTGATATTGCATATACAATTGCTGTTCATCCAAAAAAGCATAGGCCTTATAATCAAACAGAATAGGGTTTGGTCCTGTCTCTTGTCACTTACTGGTTGCATAATCAAGGGAAAGTTATTTAACCTTGCTAAACCTCAGTGCACTCCTCTGTAAAGTGGAAATAATAGTTATAGTGCTCCAAGAGCTCACAGTCTTACTATTGTTTGTTTATTTTGGTACTTTTTGTGCCAAAAAGAGCAGCTAGAATATGTGCAGAATTGCCAAAAAAATACTTATAAGGGTTAACTAGAGGCAAGGCAAGTGAGTCCCTTAGCACACTTCAGTTCATAGCAATGAGTCAGTTAATATTGGCTATTGCAATTATTATCTAATTTAGGCAAGAAGACTAAAAGTATATTCTCATTATATTCATAGCATAAGCATTTTAGCTGCCTGAAAGGAGCTTTCACCTACAGATCAAATTCAGCAAACTTTTACCCTGCCCAGAATTGTTATTACAGAGTGAGACAGTGCATGGCTTTAGGATTAAGTGAGACAATCTATGCCTTACCACAGAGCCACCATAAACACTGGCTGCTATTCTGATCCATGTTCATCACCATCTTCATCTGAGGCTGGAGTGTGGAGGATGTGTGATCACTGGGTTTAACCCTCTTCCTTTCGCAGAGAAGACAACCTGTGCGCACCTCCCCAGGTTCAGCCAGTTTGAGACACTTGCCCTAGGCATTCTGGCTCCTTCAACATTTGCGTTCTACTCAGACGGATGTGACTCATGCATAAGTGTGGTGCCAGTAGTGGCAGCCCACCAGGTGGAAAGCCACAAAGTTAAATGTCAGAAGATTACAACATCGCTCATCCAAAAGCTTTAGTTTCCATATTCAGGGAGCCTGAGCAATGACAGTTCAGGTTTCCTCAGCTGTTCCTCCATGCTTATGTCCCATCCTAGTTACTATCTCGAGATCATCTGTAGATATAGACATTGCTGAATGTAGTCGCTGCTGAAAGCCTTCAATGTATAATAGACCATTACGGAGGACACTAAAACAGTTCACAAAATTATGAGCTGAGAGAGTAGCATATTAAAGTCGGAGGATAAAGCAAGAGCAGCTCTAGAATAAACAAGTAAATTTCCACTGCAGTAATCCAGGTAGGAAATAATGGGGCCTCACCTAAGAACATTACACTTAGATTATAAATGGATCAATATGGAGAGAGATTAAAGAGACTGAATCAATGGGACCGTATTATTTTCCTAGGGCTGCCTCCTTTGTTACCAAAAATGAGGTGGCTTAAAATAACACAAATCTATTCTCCCCCAGGTGTGGAGGTAGAAACTGACAGGCAAGGTTTTGGCAAGGCCGTGCTCTCTCTGCAAGCTCTAGGGGAGAATTCACCGTGCTGCTTCTGGCTTCTGGGGGATGCTAGAGCTCCTTGGCTTGCAGCTGTGTCACTCCAACATCTGTCTCTGTCATCACATGCTGTCTTCCCTATATGTGCAAATGCTGTACATGAATGACATTGCAATCATCTGGGAACTAACATCATGCTAGCATAAATACTAAGTGCTCAAAAATCAAATTTCAAATACATTAAGAGGGGAAGCAGGGAAATGGAGAGGGCCAGGGAGTGGACTAAGAGTGCTAGATGCTTATGGTCCATTTGACAAAATAATCTGCAGACTATTTAAAATTTTTAAAATAAAAAATAGTTGTATACTATTTAGAATGTGGAAGTAAATGCTAACAAAATTACCTAAAATAGCAGAATAGTGGAGGTAGGGGGCTCTGGTCAGATTAAGGGAATTTAACATTTTAAATGTTTTAGTAATGTCTGACTTTGTAACCTACATCCATGTGTTATTTAATAAAATGTAAATGTAAAAAAAAGAAAGGAAATTCTATTTTCATGTCCAAGAAGGGAAGACCAGTTGACCTTACCTTCATGTGAATCAGTCCTCAAGGCCAACCCTGGGGAACCCCTCCTGGCTAGGTTGGTGTCTGTGCAGAGAACGCTGATTGAGGATCATGTCTGGGCTTTGGCATGAGGGATGTTAGGCTGCTCCCAAGGTAGAAGGAGGTGGTCCCCCAAAGTTCTGGGTAGACTGTCACTGTTGCTTGTACCCACTACTGAGGATCACTTGGAGAGGACTCATTTCAGTGAAACTTCTGTATACTGCAGCCATGGGTTCACAGCAATGAGTTTGAGGGGAAGGGGGAATTCTGTATTCATCACAGGTAATGGAGCCTAAGCAGCATCCAGTCAGCCTGGAGAAAATGAGGCTTATACTTTATAAGGGGTTGGATTTCAGAAACCAGATATTCATGTTTGTAGCAGCACAATTCATAATAGCTGAGATATGGTAACAGGCCTAGATAACCTATCAAGAGATAAATGGATTAAGGAAATGTGGCATATATGTATATATATGTGTGTGTGTATATATATATATATATATATATATGAATGAATTTTATTCAGTCATAAAGAAGAATGAAATCATTTCATTTGTAAGAAAATGAATGAATCTTGAGACCATAAGTGAAATATATCAGACATAGAAAGTTAATAATGTACGGTCTCCTTTATATGAGAAACCCAAACTATAAATTTATAAGAGTAAAATAAATGAGAGATTGTTGAAAACAGGGAAGCAATCTTTTTGGAGAAGGGGAAGAAAACCAGGAGAAGAAGGTAGGAGGGAAAATAGAGAAGGGAAGCAAAAATGATCATGAAATGATATATATGTACCAATTCCCCCAAAAAGAATGAAGCTATTATGTATTGCACACATACAATAATAAAAAAATGAAAGAAACCAAAACTGAAAGCAAATAAAATTTTAGAAGAAATGAAGATAATATTTACCAATACAAATTACCAAAAAAGGGCACATTTCCATAAAGCAAGAGGGACACACGTTTTGAATAGTAAAGCACTGTCAGGTATTGATGGCTGAGAGTTTCCAAAGTGCTTCATGTCCATCATCTCATATGCCATGGCTCTAATGTGCAATTCATGTTTTCATTTCTGTTTTGCAGATGAGAAAACTTGAGACTTAGATGAAGCAGGAAGTTGAGAAAGTAAACACTTTGAGGCAGAATTACTGAAATAAAATCTCCACCTGGGGACTCACAACTCTGTAATGCTATAAAGCTCCCAGACAAATCTATGGCATGGCCAGGTTTGGAATCACAGTTTAGGCCACATTATTAAAGTAGGTTAAAATTAATTGTTGAGATCAGCCAGCTAAAAGTTCCACCTAAAACAAATATAATTAACTCAGATTTTCTCTGCTATTTCTTTTTAACTTTGCTTTGCATATAGTATTGGTTTTATCATTAAAACCAAAAATTTTATAAAGGAACATTCAGGTAAAAAACAATTTTTTAGAATTAAAATTGTAATATTATATATAAATAAACATGCTGCTCTTTTTTAAAGAAAAAGAACAATACTTCATCAGTTTTTTTTTTCCTGAGACTAAACAAGAAAGTGGCTACAAAGAATCTGGCACATACAAGTCCAAATAGGGAGGAAGTCTGGTATCTTGGAAAGACTGTGGGCTTTGGGGTTCACTGATCTAAGTTCAAATTCTGGTACCATGGCTTGAGTAACAATGACCATTGATGGTATTGTCTGCCTTGAAAGATAATTCTGAGAATTACAACTTAAAAGTACGTCTAAGGCAGTCTTTGGAAAACAATTGTGCTCAAAATAATGCTATAATAATAATTATAATATAATAATTCCTCTCACACAACTTGAACAACCCACAGTATTTTGTTTGTTTCTCTTTCCTTTTTGTTCAGGCTATCTTTCTCTGGGCTATGCACCATTTTCCCCTCCAAGGGCCTTTTTCATTGATCCAGTTAGCAATGCATAACTCTTTGTGTTTTGAACTCACTCCCTTTCAATCCTTTGAGGAAAAGAAGATATTCCTTAAGACATTTCCACATTTTCTATAGGTGATTTACATACTTTAAAATTAATCCTGTTGGGGTTTTTTCCTCTAATGAAGTGTGTACAGCTTCATTTTTCTAAAACTGAGTAACCATTGTGATGGTTTTCTTTAGTTCTCTTTCTGACAGGATCATCAAATTTAATCCAATGATCATTATTACCCAGTTTTTCATCTGGGAATATATCCCACACTGATCTTTATCCATTACCAAATGCAAGGTTATGTATGATGACCATATGTCTTGTATTTTCCAAGACAGATTTAATATTGGCTAATTTTCTTCTTTTCAGTAATTGGAGGTTACTAAATGTATAACTAAATATGATTTAATTTTTATCCATTTATATGATTTCTCATATAAATCGTTTATCTCATTCTGTTAAGAAATCATGCTATTTTTATATGTAAATTCATTCATATTAGAGTCTTAAAGGAGCATAAAATTCGATAATGATTATTTGACATATAATGAATCTCCCTAATTGAAATGAATATAATTATATAAAATTGGAACTGTTTTTAAAAATCTGGGACATGTGGTCATAATAAATAGTAGTTTCTTTCCTTTGGATCGAGGTAAGTAGTCATTATAATGATCCTACTTAATTAGAGAAACTTACTAGGAGAAAAATCATAGTATAACCACATTGTGCAAAGAAATTCCTTCTGTTCAAATCAGCCAGAAGATATTGACGAAAGTATTCAGCACCAGTGCTGTACACATTTGGATAAATTAATCTAGCACTGACTACATAGGGTTCATAAACTCTGTGAAAAGATGTCTATGGTCGTGGTCACCCTCAGTTGCTAAGGTGATATATAAGGCAAATAATCAGAATTATAAACCCAATCAGATGATGAACTTGTCAAAATAGAGTATAAAATAAAAAGAGGTCTTGTACTAATGCAATTGGAAAATAAGAATCCAGATTAACAAAGGTAGCAGAGAAACTTGTTCAATCCCATCATCACCAAATTTCTCAACTGATTGATTCCTTTTCTTCCAAAAGCTATGCTCTGAGGCTTTTGCTACTTTCTCCCTTTTTCCAGGCTCATTCCAACCTCCATCAAATTATCTTATCAGGTTATCCATCCAGCTTCTCTAGTCTCCCAAAATACCATGGTGTCTGATCAAGGAACCACTTGCCTGGCTAGCCCAGTATCGCCATTAGCATATGCAAAGCTGAATTTTGAATTGTTGGAATACAGACACATGGACAGAACACAAGGGAGAGAGATTTATACCCAAATTTATTCAAGCTCCTTCTTTATAAGAAGGAAACTTGTAAAACTTGTATCTTACAAGGTTGTTAGGAGATTAGCACAACATGCTTATCATTATTAAAATAAAATATTTTATTTACATGGAATAATACAGTCTAATAAGTGATAAGCTATAAGGTATGATAAAAAAAATAGGGTGAATGCTCAGAAAAAGACATAAAAGCAGCAAATAAACAAATGGAAAAATGTTCAACATCAGTGGGTCATTTGAGAGATGCAGATGAAAACAACACTGAGATTCCACCTCACCCCAGAAAGAATGGCTGCTATCAAGAAATCAACCAATCAGAGAAGCTGAGCCAGTCCCAGCACCTGGAAGGAAGCTCCCCCACCACCATCCCAAGCTCCTAGGGCAGAGAAGCTGAGCCACTCCCAGCACCCGGAAGGAAGCTCCCCAGCTGCCATCCCAAACTCCTAGGGCAGAGAAGCTGAGCCACTCCCAGCACCCAAAAGGAACCTCCCCTGCTGCCATCCCAAGCTGCTAGGGCAGAGAAGATGAGCCACGTGGGCACCAGAAGCACCCCCACACACACCCGTGGAAATGAGAAAACATGTAAACAAACCTCAAAAACAGACTTCTGGATCACCTACAGCAACCCCAAAGGGAAACGAGATGGAACACTCTGATACTCAACCACCTGGACTCTCTGAACTGGAAACAAAAGAGGATCTGGGAAAAATGAAATCAGAAATAATTACTCAGATAACAGCAGAGATTTTGCTCATTGTGCAAGACATGATAAATAAATCTAGAGAGGACACAGATTAAAAAATAGAGGATCTGAGGAACCTGATGGAATCCCAGCATAGGAAACAAATGGAATCCACAAAACAGATACAAACAGATTTCCAAGAGATTAAAAACTCCATCGAAAGTCTGCAAAGCAGAATGAACCAATGTGAGGATAGAATTTCACATATAGAAGATAAGATTGCAATTAGTGAGGAGGAAAAGAAAAATTGATTTAAAATTGTAAAGGAACATGAGAAATCAATCCAGCAGCTGCTAGACGATGCAAAGAAGAATAACATAAGACTGATTGGAGTCAATGAAGAAACAGGAGAGAGTGTATATGACATAAAAAAAACTGTTCACAGAAATGATGGCAGAAAACTTCCCAAGGAGGGGAAAAGAACTTGACATACAGATAAGTGAGGCATATAGGACTCCAAATAGCCTTAATCAAAAAAAAATCTACACATAGGCATATAATAGTTAGGATTCCAGAAATCCAACAGATGAAAAAATTCTACAAGCAAGGAGAGAAAAGAAACAAATCACATACAAAGGAAAGCCCATCAGAATCACAGCAGACTTCTCAATGCAAACCCTCAAGGTAAGAAGAGCTTGGAGTGATGTATTTCAAGCCCTAAAGGAAAACAGCCTCCAACCCAGATTGATGTACCCTGCAAAACTATCTTTCAAAATGGGTGGAGAAATAAGATACTTTCCTGATAAAGAGCACCTGAGGAACTTCATGAATACCAAAGTGGCACTCCAAAAAATTTTAGACAGTACCCTAGGAAAAGACAATGAGGATCACAAACCCAGGAAACCCAGCAGAATGAATCCATTGGGTGTGACAAATTAAACCCTAAGGGGTAAAATTCAACAAAAAGAAAAAGTCATGACAAGGCCTTTAAAACTTTTAACTTCATCTCCCTAATGAGTGTATAATTCAATCTTGTTACTGTACTGATTAGTATTTTTCTGATTCTAGAGTTGCAGAACCTTCCTTGTGCTGTACCGGCTATTTATCATTTTATGTCTACTTTTTAATTGAGTTGTCTATTAATGAGCTCTAAGAATTCTTTATATGTTCTGCTCATAAGTTACATGCATTGTAAATATGGTCTGTTTAAGGACAACTTTTCATTTTAATTATGTCATTTAAAGTTCTAAATTTTGATGGAATCTCATTTATCAAGTTTTTTCTTTTATACATCATGTCTTTTGTATCCTAGGTAGTTCTTGCCTACCCTGAATTCATAAATATTTTCCCTTATAATTTCTTCTTAAAATTTTAGACTTTTAGGCTTTCATATTTAGGTTCATAGATCCCTTCAAGTTATTTTTATGTATGGAAATAAAGGGTTGATGTTAATTTTGTATATATAGATACCAGGTGTTCTAGTGCCATTTGCGGAAAACACTATCTCTTCCTTGGCTCTTGAATTGAGTTTATATTCTATAAAATGCTAATGTTAAATAATCTTTCAAAACTCAGTGGACCATATATGTGTGGTTCTATTTCTAGATTCTCTGTTTTCTTCAAATGATCTATATGTCTTTCCTTACACCAACACTGCCTTGATTACTGTAGCTTTAGAAGAAGTCTTAAAATTAGGTACTAAACATCTTCCAACACTGTTTTTGTTTTTGTTTTTAACTTTTCTAGGTCCTTTGTACTCCTACATAACTTTTAAATTTCAATATCCAATTCTTCATTTATAGCAAGTATACACAGACCTGAATTTTTATATATACCTTGTGTTTTCTAATCCTGCTAAATTCAAGGACAAGTTCTAGGGGCCCTTAGAGATTTCTTAGTATTTTCTCTGTAGATGATCATTTCATCTACATATAAAGATTTTGCTTCTACCTTGCCAATCCTATCCTAATTGTGTCATTTTATTGCCAGACTATTTTGGTGGGGCCTAGGTTTCAAAGTTTAATGGACAGATAAAGAGTAAGCATATCTTCCCTTGTTCCCCACCTTAAGGAGAAAGCATTGTATGTTCTCCATTCATATAAGGCATTCTCCCTGGAAGTATGGAGTACTGTCTTTAATCTGTTGAGAAGTTTCTGTTCTACTTCTAGTCTCCTGATAGCTTTTACCATGAACAGCTGTAGAATTTAGTCCGATACTTTTTCTCCAACTAGTGACAGGATCATATGGCTTTCTCCTTTCCTCTGTTAAAATAATGACTTTTGGGGGTGGATCTTCCAATGCTGAACCAATACTGCCATCCCTATAACAAAACCACTTTCTACATCCTGCCAGATCTGACTTCCAATAGTTTGTTTTTTAAAACAGATTTCTATCTATGTTCATACTTTTTTCTTCTATTATCTTTATCCAGTTTTAGGATTAGCACAATGTTGAGTTCCTAAAATGAGGGGAGAAGTGTTCCTTCTTTTTTCTGCTTTAATTGTTTGATATAATTTATCAGTTAAAATGTATATGAGCCTGCTGTTGTCATATAGGTAGGTTTTCAAGCTAGGAATATACTTTCTTTAATAGGTGCTATTCAAATTTTATATTTCCTCCAGAGTTAGTTTCATTAATTTGTCTTCCAAGGTACTTCTTAGAAGTTGTCAAATTTATTTCAAAACACATTTTTGTAATATGCTTTCTATATCCTTTTAAATTCTGTAAAATCTGTGGTAATGCCTCCTAGATCTTGATATTATAATATAAAAATGTATAATTGATATTGTGTAACAAGAAGAGAAGATCTAAAGGAGCAGGGGAAGTGGCAGGGGTAGGGGAAAGGAAAAAAGGTAACAGAAAAAATATGAGAAAAGGATAAAAATGGAAGCAAAGTCTTTGCAAATAGGGAAGGGTGGAGGGGGTGAAGGGAGGGCAAGGGAAGGGGAAAAAAATAAGAACCAAGAGACTCATGTAATGGTACAAGATCTCAATGATGAATGTAACTGTATTTTATACCTAAAATGTACCAATAAATTTAATGGGGGAAAAAAAAGAAATCAACCAATAACAAATGCTGGAGGGGCTTTGGCGAGAAAGGAACCCTTCTCCATTGTTGGTGGGAGTGCAGACTGGTGCAACCACTGTGGAAATCAGTATGGAGATACCTCAGAGATCTAGGACTAAAGAATTAAAAGAATCATACCACAGCGATTTTGTGCACCCATGTTTATGGTGGCACAGTTTGTAATAGCTAAAGTTTGGAAACAGCTCAAGTGCCCATCAACTGGAAACTAGATAAAGAAGATGTGTTTTTTTTGTAAAATGGAGTACTACTCAGCCATAAAGAACAACAAACTATAGACATTTATAGCTAAATGGATGGATATTGAGGCCATACTCTTAAGTGAAATAAATAGGACACACATGTGTAAATGCCAACAATTTCTCTTGTGTGAGAAACTGAAAGTGTAAATAAGGATGAAAATGATTAAAATGAATAATTGATAATTTGAAATCAGAAAAGGTCCAAAGGGGTAGGTGAATTGGGAGGGGAAGGGGAAAGGAAAGAAGGGAAAGGAAAAATAATAAAAGGAAAAAATTTAAACAAAGTCTTTGTAAATAGGGAGGGGTGGAAAGTGTGAAGGGAGCACAGGGAATGGGGAAAAAATAAGGACCAAGATATGTCATGTACAGGTACAACCACCTAATGATAAATGTGAACGCATTGTAAACCTAAAATGTACCAAGAAAAGAATTTAAGCAAAAAAAGTAGAATGAATGTTTAATCTTTTTAAAAGAAACTTCTCACCCTATGGGACACATTATCATTATCATCCCTCAAAATAGTTCTCCTCACTTTCAACACATTTATCCCACTGTTCTTGCCACTTTCTGAAGTAGTTCTGAAAGTCCTCTTTAATAAGTATATTTAGTTGTTCTCTTATGGCTGCCTCAATGTCCTGAATTGATTAAAAAATATTTACTTTTCATGGTCATTTTGAGTTTAGTGAAGATCCAGAAGTCTTATGGTGCCAGATGCAATGAATAAGATGGGTGAGGACACACTATACTCTTTTTAACAAGCTTGCCTTTGCATTGGATGGCACTAGCAGCAGCATTCACCATATTTTTTATGACATCTTATAAAGACAAAACATCTCATACCTCTGCTAAACTCCAATGACACAGCGGTGACTGAGACATAGTCCTGGCCCAGTGAAGTTGACAATATAGTAAAGAGTCTTCCCAGGAATTCTTCCTTAAAATGAAGATGGAGTTAAAGCAATCAGGGCAACTAAACAACTCAGAGATTCTGTAGGTCACCTGCTCCAGTCTAAAGGAGGAGTCAGCCTCAGGGCGCCAGCTTGTGAAGTGCATCCCATTCCTTCCAGGATCCTTGTCAATACACTTGCAAAAGTTCTACCCAGATATTTTGATTTCCTAGATCTTGAATAGGATGGGACATTTGGATCTCAATCATATCTACAAGTAATTCTGTAAAAGGACAAATGTGATCTATATTTCTCAGAAGTTTTCTATTGGAACATTAGAAAACACAAATATGATGTCTTTTGCATATATCTTTCAGTTATTCTTTAGTGTTCAGCTAATATTCAGACACTAGGCATGATGCTGGCATTGACTGAGGCCACTTTTATACTCATTTTGCCCTTTTTTAAGTTTAGAGCAACTTTCAAAATTAGTTGCATGCTACATTCTAATAACCTTAGAATCATGTATCCCATGTTTCCATTTCTCATAAATTTGAGTTCATGATTT
This sequence comes from Heterocephalus glaber, assembly GCF_053883595.1. Lineage (NCBI taxonomy): Eukaryota > Metazoa > Chordata > Mammalia > Rodentia > Bathyergidae > Heterocephalus > Heterocephalus glaber. Next base: position 13,076,967 of record NW_028258368.1, read on the forward strand.
AAGCCAATCACTGTTTCCCTGGACTCTGAAACTTGGAAAATAATATAACATACAATTCCTCTTTTCTTAGTGTAAAAAGTAAAACTGTAGAAAACGGTTCAGGTCAAAATATCCAGTGAACAGCTCACCAGAAACTGGAAAGCTCCCCCTTGAATTCCATCCTAGCAACAGCCCTAACAACAAAGCTTCACCCTAGATCCTGCATGCTGAGTATGATCTACAATGATCACATCTCATGACTCCTATATGCTGACATGACTGTACTCATTTGGAGTGTGCAGCTCAAAAAAAATGGACCTGTGCATGAGATACTAGCAGCACAAAACAAGTGATAACAACCTTACAGAATTTTAGAAGGTCCATCCCTCTCATTTTACTAACAAGAAAACTAAGAGAAAAGGTAGTTCAATGGCTTAATGGACACATTCAGAATAGAGCAAAGCCACCCCCAGAACCTCAGTCTCTTTTCACTCAAAGCCCCTGTACTAACTCGAAGTACCTTTGTGGACAACTGTACTTTCTTCATATATGATTATAATTTAAGGTTAGAAGTGACTATTTTTGTTTCAAAAAATAAAATATCATTATATGAACTTGAGTATATATACTTTTGAGTATTTATATAATATATTATTTATCTTTTAAATTTTTATTTATATATTTACTTTTGGTTTTTGGGACAGGGTCTCCCTATGAATTCCAGGTTGAACTAAACTCAGTATACAGCCCAGGCTGGCCTCGAACCACCAGCAAGCCTCCTATCTCAGACTCCCAAGTGCTGGCTTTATGGTGGCAAACACTACCATATCTGGTACATTTATTTCTTAAAAGAGTTTTTAAACAGAAAAAAACCTTGTTTTATATTTACCCAAATATTTACCAGTTCCTGTGTTCCTCATTTCTGTTGGTCTTTGTGGATGGAGATTTCTATCTGCCATCACTTTCCTTTTGTTTGAGGATCTTCCTTACATTTCTGTAAGGCAGTTCTGCTTGATTAATTCAGTTTTTTACTAACTACAAAAGTCTTGGGCTGGGGATTTAGCTCAGTCATTCCACCACCTGCCTCAAAAGTGGGAGGTCTTCAGTTCGATCCCTGGTATAAAAAAAAAAAACAAAAAACAAAAAAATACTAACTACAGAAGATTTTATTTTGACTTTGCTTTTGAGAGATGCTCTGTTCAGCATAGAATTCCTGGTTTACAAATTTGGTTATTTGTTTCCTTTAATAATTTAAAGATACTGCTCCACTGTCTTTGACCTGCATTGTCTCTGACAGGAAAACTTTTCATTCTTAATAGAGTTCCTCTGTACATGATATGTCTTCTTCTCCTCTGCATACTTTTTAATTTACACTTATTTTAAACAATTTTATTATGATGCCTTCTTTTAATCTTCCTGATATTTATTCTACTTGGGATTTGTTGAAATTCTTGGAATGGTGAGTTTATAGATTTACTCAAATGTGAAAATTCTTGGTCTTTATTTTTGTTCTCTTCTCAGGGATATTAATTAAAGTGCACACACACTGGGCCACTTGACTATGTCCCATAGTTCCACAGCTCACTGATACCCTGCTTTTTGGTTTGCTCCATGCACTTTGCATCATCTCTGTTGCTATGCATCCATAGTGCTAATCTATGCAAGTTCTCTAATATTTTCTTCTGTGATGCCTACTCTACCATTACTCCTACCCAGTGTATTTTTTGTCTGACATTATCTTTTTCAAACAGTTCAATTTGGATCATTTTATATGTTCCTTATCTCTATTTACCATCCCTAAGCTTTCCTCTAAATTTTTAAGCATGTGTAACATAATTATAATGATTGTTTTGCCTTCTTTATCTAGCCTATTAATTGACTTGCATCCTCACATGGATTGCTTCTTTGGATGACTGGAACCTTTTTATTGAATGCCAAAGATTGAATTTTACTTTGTTGAATGCTGTATAGTTTTTTAATTCTTATAAATAACTTGGGCTTTGTGTGAGACATGGTTATCTGGCAATAATTTGATTCTTTTGAACTTTAGTTCTAAGTTTTATTAGGCAAGAACTGAGCATTCTTAATTTAATCCTTCTGAGCACACTACTCAATGCCTTGTGAATTCCAAGGCTTTGTAGTTGGCCTGGTGTGAACAGCACTATTTTTGACCCTGCATACGCTTCAAGGATTATTCCCTCTTCTCCTCTTATGTGGTTATTCTTACAGCTGGGGATAATTTCCTCAAACATATGTGTTGATCAACACTTGGAAGAACCCTGGAGAGGGATGTTCTGATGAACTCTAGACCTCATTCTAACTGCAACTTTCTGCTATCCAGTGATTTATGCTGTGAACTCTAACTACCTAGGTGTATGTGGACCCCTGCCTGCCTTTGCTGAGCACAGGGAGTCTTTCCTGCTTCAAACGGGCTCCTTCTCCCTGTGCAGTGGCTCAGAAACTCTCTGTGCTGGTAAATGGAGTTTAACCATAGGACTATCTTGCTGGTTTCCCCTTTCACTGGAATGTTTGTCCTATGCTTCCCAATGTCCAATAGTGGAAAACCACAGTTTCACATATTTTGCTCATTTTTTTCAGTTTCTTGAAGGAGAAAAAAATTGGATCTCTTATCTCTATCTTGGCCAAATGTACCAGATTCAGTGTGTCTTCAATATTATTTAATTATTTATTGTAAACCGGCCTTTAGACTTTACTTCTAGTCTAGGGTTTGGTGAGTGAGCCTCTGCACTAGAAAGATAACCATTGTTCTTGTGCCAGGACATTAGCTTACTAAGTATTCAAGCATGATATCTGACCCCAGGCCACACAGTCACTGAAGTGACCCTGTAAAGGTCCTTGGAGGATAGTGAGCCCCTGTAAGAGTTGTGTGGCTGACTGAGCTCCAGCCTGATTTCTATTTTGAATTTCTTCATGTGTATGATTTAACAATAAAATAGCTACATAAACATATGTGGTTTATAGACTATGCATATAATCACATTTCATGATTAAAATGCTAAAAAATATTTACTTATTTATCAGAATTTGCAGATGGAAAATGCATCTATCTATCTTTAGTGGTACAATTAAGAACAATAGCATATATGAAAAACAATACTATATGTTACTAATAAAAGGTAAAATATTTTATTTCCCAAGAAGTATGTACTTGTGTTCAAAATTACTTTCATTATGATGTTTTTCTTTTTTCAATTCTTAGGTGCCAACCACAGGTTTTTGGAGAGTAAATATATATTAGCTTTACTTCATGATCATGCATTCTCATTGGTAGCTATTGTAATCCTACTAAGGAAACTCTCCTCAAAAAACTAACTACCCTTCAGTCTATGAAAGTGGAGATTTCATCTCAGAGGGCATGAAATACTCAATTACAGACTTATTTGACCTCAGGGAACCTTGTCAAAAGCTCCAAATGATTTAACCACCCTAAAGAATAGGATTGAGTGATTGCAACTGGAATTTTCTGCTACCAAAACACAGAGCTAAATGAGCTTGTTTTCCTCCTCTTTTCTATACCTAATCATCCCTGTTTAACTGGAAGTAAAAGAAGTTTGTGCCTGAGACATCACATTCCTAATTCTTTTCATATTGGTCCCATTTTCTCAGAGCAAAAAAATGGAACAGATTTGGGAATTTTGTGACTTGTCCCCCCCAGCTCCATCCAAATATGCACTGATACCTAAAAGACAGTGCAGTTCATTCTTAACATTCTTAAGGTTTTATTTTTTATCAAAATTATATCTATACATAGTGTATGCACATAAAGTCAGAGTCCTCAAATTCATTAAGGGAGAATAGCAGCATTCCTTCTCCATTTTCCCATCTCCTAGGAAATACTCCAAAACCACTCATACTAGTCTTTTGATACTTACCTCTGTATCTCTAAATCACATTAATATTTCTGTTTTTATTAAAAATATTTTTAGAGTTAGTCAACATAACTAATTTTCTTCCACAAAATATGAATACTTAGCTCTCCTCTGTACTCCCACTGTACAAGTCCAGGAAAGTCCATGCATCCATGCCTCTCTGAATTCCCTAACACAGGATCCTCCCAGATCAGTACTCTGTGAAATTCACCCCTCACATAAATCCCCCCAGGACCAGCTTGGTGAAACTGCCAAATTGCTTCCACACATCTCTACACTTTCATCTCCATCCCCTCAATATAAATATGCTAATATAAGATCATGATTAAATATTTGCATCATTATGTCTAGATAAATGGTAAAAACAAATATTGAGATGATTAATTTTTATTTTCTATACTTTTTGTGGTACCAGGGGTTGAATTCAGAGCTTCATACTGAGCTACAACCCCAAATCCAGAGACACTTTTATTTTTATTCAGAGATAAGATCTTGCTAAATTTTCCATTTTTAATCTTATCTGAGTTGATCATTTTTTAATGTTGTGGTTTGCCTTCTTTTTTATGTATTTATCAATAGTACAGCCCTAGACTTTCTACCTCATATCAAACTCTCTTCTTAATTTAAGCAGAACTCCTATCAATTTCATCTTCTTGAAGTGTTTTCTCTCTTCTTGATCCAATCGGTTTATGTGACCTCGGGTCAGCTACACACTTGCTGCATTGAGATCACTCAGGCCTCCATCCATTTTACTTCTTTCTTACATTATACTCAACTCTTTCCTCTACTCCAAGTATGCCCATTTCTTGGTTTTCACCCTCATTTTGATGATTTGTGTCCTTCAATGGCTTTCTAAGAAAGGGTCAAAGGGTAAGTCTTTTGAGAAAAGCATGTTTGATAATGCCTTTATTCTATACTCACATATGATTCAACATTGAGTGTAATAACTGTCTTAAAACCACTGCCGTATCTGTAGAAAATTCCAAAGCCTTTCTGAGTCTAAAAGACTTGAGTAACACCAGTATTTTTCTCTCAGAAAGTAATATTCTCTGTCCTAAGTATCCCAAAACATCATAATGATATGCTTCATTGTGGGTCTGTTGTAATTCATTATACCAAGTCCTTTTATTGACCTTTCAGTATGGAAATTCTTCACCTTCAGTTTGGGAACATTTTCCCAATTCACTTTAAATTCTCTAACCTCTCTCCAAAACCTTTGTTACTGAGATGTTTGATTTCAGTTTGCTCTTCTGGTTACATGCCCATCACATTGTCCATTTATACTTCATAAGAAATTCCTCAGTTCTATACTCCATTCTCATTTTTTATTTCTATATTTTGATTTCCAACAATGTATTTTCACTGTAAGTATACCTTTCTATAGCACATTCTTCTTTCTGGGTGTGAAACTAGAGAACAAAGCACAGCTAGCCAGCTGGGAAAGTAGGTATGACCTGTCAATCACAGAAATTCACGAGACATGCACTCAAGACCTGCACCTAAAACCAAACAGAGAATGCTATATTCAAGTATTCTCCTAAGAATTCAAGCAGCTTTTGGATGTCAGTCTGCAGAGTTGGGAATGCAAAAGATGCTCACTTTTGAGCTCTTGGCCACTGTGTTCTCTCTCTCACAGTGATCTGCTCTCATCCTGTAGGGTGTACTTCCCTTCCTACTTTTAATAGGTCCACACTCACTCTTCAGAGTATATTTCCTTTACAACTTTTAATACCTTAAAAAAATATAAAATCCTGCTACACACTTCACTTGTGTTGTCCAATTCTTTATTCAGGACAAAAAAAGAAAACCTAGAGAGTCCCTCTAAAATGATCCTACAGCACTTCAGAACCCTTGTAACATATTTTGGCAAAGCTACCCAGGAGCAAGTAAAGCATTTTCAGCAATTTTGTTTCTCTTGACCTCTTTGATATATGGAAGGACTAGTTTTGTTGATTTCTTTCCCTCTGTCTCTCCCCTAGGAAAGCTTCAATCCCCTTCTTTTCCCTTCTGTCCTAGAACTGGCATTTGTTCATCAAAGGGCTCAAATCCTTTTTGGTTATTGGGAAAGACAGGGAACTAGGGGATGTTAAAAATAAATGGAAGCTAAGGAACTCAGGAAGCTTTCTCATGGCTCCAGGAACAATTTCTTTGTGTGTCCCACCATATGGGATGGGGAATGAGAAGTGTGTTTTTCGCAGCAAGTAAGAGGGGCACAGGTCCACCTCAAGTTTATCTCCACTTTTCTTTCTTCCCTTTCCCATTTTGTTCACTCATTTTGAGTACAAGTCATTAAAGAGCTGCCAGAGAACTGTTATTAAACCAGTTGCAGAACACATTGTTTAGGTTCCATGTGTGTGACCTAGAATTTAGTATGCCTTTCTATACCTCATGACACTTTGCTCAGCTTTTTCACTCTTTTAGGAAAAACAGCTACTGGTAACTTGGTTTACAGCTTGAATAGCCACTTACCCCAACTTACCCCTTTTCATGTTCAAAGTTTCATCTGCATTTTTCCCCTCCATGGCCTTTTATCTCTGGATGTCCTTAGTGAGTCATATTCTTAGGGCCTTATTTCATCCCAGTCTGTTTCTGCCAGTTTGGTGGCTATTTTGATTCATTATATGAGCTAGTTACACAGGTCCACTATGTTTAGTGGCCATTTTGTCACATGGGCATGTCATGTTTGGTAGCCATTTTGGTTCATCATGTGAGTTAGTCACATAGGTCTGCCACATTTGTTGCCCATTTTGGTTCATCTTGTGGGTTGGCCAGATGGATTCTGCCATGTTGACAATTTTGGTTGACCACATGGGCTGGTCATATGGTTCTACCATGTTTGTTCAACATTTTCTTTTTTTCAACTGAACTCATGGTCACCAGGAAATCTCATCCTTATAACTAAGAGCTAAAACCTCTACTTTTAGGAAACATATGGGTCTCTTGGCCGCTTTTTTCCAAAATCAGGTTAAATACCTTCCCTATTTTCTTTCTAACAGAAGTTCAGGTAACTTAGAAACATGTGCCTGAAGGCCTGAGCCAAAAAAAGGAACAGCTAGTAAAGGTCAATTCAAGTGTTTTTAAGTATGCAAAAGTAGAGCCATTCTTATACTTAGAACTTTTTCTCATGGGAATTTTAAAAAGAGGTTTCTATATCTACTGCTTTAAACAAGGTACCAAAGTTTTTATTGTTGGGATAGATGTGGGGGATATTGTTTCTCAGGTGGCTAAGAAGACTGCTGGGGGTGAAGGGGGTGCTTTGGTCTGATATTTTGGGCTCAAGTGGCTAAAGGAGCCCCCAAACCACTCTACTTTGATCTCTTGAAAGTTTCTAGTGGAGTCCCTAGGGAATTCCACCTTTCTCTCTAGGGAGTCAGTGGATCATGATCTTGGGGAACCCCAGGGGGCTCCACCCTGATCCCTTAAGGGTGTACTATTTCTCATATGGCTAAGGGAGTCCCTAGAGGGGGGCACTCCATCCTGATCCAAGGGAGTCCCTACAGGGCTCCACTGCTCTTCCCTAGGAAGTTACTGGGCTACAGTATGGACAGTCCTAAATCTAAGAAAGCTGCCAGGAGCACCAGTGCTGCCCCAGTTTCAAGCAGAGAAGTTTGCTTAGTAGTACTTAAGTCACACAAGGGACACTTTGTGAACTCAATGGCTTCGGTGTGGGACACCATTTTAAGGAATTAGTTCTCTTTCTCTCTGTAAGCCCCAAGACAAACCATGGAAAATACCATTTTCAACACCCCCCACAGATCCCACTAACATCACAATTAGGCCACATCCTTCAACGATAGGAAGGGTTTGGCCCTGATCTACTATTACTTATGGTTTGGATCCAGTATGCACAAGGGTGTGGCAAGAGATGACTACAGGATGGGAGTTTAAATTATAATAAGTTTTCAGCTAAGTCATTTCCGCATAAAAGCAGAGAAGATACAGTAAAATCCCTTATGTTCAGGTTTTTGTGGCTCTTTCTCTCTGGAAAACTCCAGAAATTATGGTGTCTAGACTAGCCCCTGAAGAAGAAAGGGACGATAGCATTGGTGATCCTGTGCTTGGATCCCCACCTATCTCTCAGAGGGATGTGGGTCTCGCCCATCTGTTTAATGAAAACAATCACACTTTGAGGTCTCCTCAATCTCTTCCCTAAAATCTGCAGACCAGTAAATCAATCTCCTTCCCTTCTTGTGATTCAGGAACTCCTCCAGAGCCTATCACCCCAGAGAAACTCAGCATTCTCCAGCCCCTCATCATGCTCCTCAGACAGCTTTGAGCCCTGCACGTTGTACTCAGAGTGGTGCTTTCTACTCTTCTAACTTACAACTTGTCCTCCCCCTGAGAGAAGTCCTAGAGGCAGAGGGGTCCAGGTCCCTGTTTCAATTTTAGATATTCAACAATGTAAAAACTGACTAGGCTGACTTTCAGAAGGTCCTAGCAGTAGATGGGTTTCAAACTTTGACCCTCATGTTTGACCTGTCATGGCAAGATGTCCAATTCATCTTGGGCACTTGCTGAGCCCTAGATTAAAAACACAGAATCCTAGAAGAGGCTAAGACCTGTGCAGATGAACAATATACTATAAAGGGGTGGGGGCCACTTGGAAAGGTTGTCATCCCTCTAACAGAATCATATTGGGACTATAATACTAGCAATGAACAAAAATGATGTGCAACATGATAGTTATTCTTATAATAGGAATGGAAAGGTACATTAAGACATCTGTTAATTAGGATAAGATGAGAAGAGTCATTCGGAAGACTTTCATAAATATACAAACCTAGATCCATCTTCCAGGGAAGAACAGGCAGTAATGGGACACACTGTCAATCAACCCCAGATATTCAACACAAATTACAAAAACTTTCAGTGGGTCTCCAGACATTATGAATCAATTGCTGGAGACAGCCTTTTCTGTGTTCAACAATTGGAATCCAGATGAGGGTGCGAGGAGAGAGGTCAGAATTATAGCTGTCATAATTCATAATGCTTTAAACATACGAAAGTTATCTAAGGGAAAACCCATGGAAAATTAAGAAAAGAGTTCATGTCTTAAATCCAAGAAGCCTGAACAAGGGGCACATGACTGTACCAAGCCATCACTCAGTCCCTGCTCTGAGTGTCAGGTGGTTGATGTGCTTGACTCATGGCACTGTAGGATTGACTGTCCCCACTCCCAGGGAGGGGCTTGGGCCAGCCAAAACCCTCATCTCCCACTCTGATGAAGACTATAGGGGCCCAGAGCAACTTGCAAAGCTGCTGTCCATAGGTATTACCATCTCTTATAAGGAACCCTGGGTGACCCTGGACTTTATGAGTGAGCCAATACAATTACTAGTAGATATAGGATAGCTCACTCTGTTTTAACTTCATTCTCTGAAAAACCCTCCTCTGGATCTATAGCCATAATTGGGGGTCAAAGGGAACCCCTAGTTTAAGCTTCTTTACTTCTGCTTTGACATGTTACTTTTAAGGTTGAATGTTTAAGAACTTTTATTTGTCTCACAGTGTCCTATTCGCTTACTAGAAGGAATTTACTAGCAAAATTGGAGACACTTCTCAAAATCCAGAAAGGACAAAATGGATTTTATCTGTTAGTACTACATCACGCCTCTCTGACCTAATTAGCCAGTAAGTGAACCCTACTGCATGATATGATAGAATGCCTCCTAGGGAAAATTCAGCAACATTGGTCATTATAAGGCTAAAGACCCCAGCTAATTTCCTAACTCAAACCAATATCCAATCAAAGAAGAGTCCTATAGAGGCCTCCAGGCTTCCATAGACAATTCTTAAACATGGCCTTTTGTAACCTTCCCAGTCCTCTTGCAATACTGCTGTTCTTTCCATAGTAAAGCTTTCAAGAGAATACAGGATGGCACAATACCTCCACCTCATTAATGAGGCTGTAAGATTAATCCACTCCCTGGTGACAGATCTATATACAATTCTCTACCTAAATTCCAGAAGACACAGATTGGTTCTCAAAATTAGACCTCAATGATGCTTTTTTTTCTATTTCCTTCCATCCAGATCCCCAGTTCCTTTTTGCCTTTGAATGAGAAAATTCCATTTCAGAGGAAAAATGACAGTATTCTTGAACAGTTCTCCCACGTTGCTTTAGAGATAGCCTTCACCCTTTTGCTTGGGCACTAGAAAGAACTTAAGGAACCTAGAACAATCTTACAGTATGTAGAAGAAATTCTAATCTGCAGCCCAACCTGAGAGTTATCCAACCACAATAATATCCAAGCCCTTAATTTTCTAGCTAAGAAGGGATATAAAGCCTCAAAGGAAAAAGTTCAGATATCCCTTCAGAAAGTCCAATACTTGAGACACATTCCTAAACTGGGGAAAGGGACCTGTCTAGAGACTGATCCAGGCATATATGATCTCAGGCCACCTGTCACTGAACAACAGCTTCATTTCTTCCTGGGAATTGCCAGCTTCTGCCAGATCTGGATACCTAATTGAAAATTAATGGTAAAACCTTCTCTAAGGCTGTCAAAGGACATAAGTCTATGCCCCTAGAAAAGAAAAAAGTGAAATACAGTGCATTTTGAGAAATAAAAGATGCCTTACTCGGACTCTAGCACTAGAAATCCCTGACTGGAAAAGAAAAAACTTTCTTACTCTGCATATCATACCTTTCCCATACCCCTCCCATTTCCCCTGCCCCTTTGGACCTTTTCTTCCTATTTCAAATTATCAATTAATCATTTCAATCCATATTTGTTTTCTTTATATATCCTTTTATTGGTACATTTTAGGTATATGATATAATAACATTCATCATTGGAAATTTGCACCTTTACATAATCTTTCTTGGTTCTTATTTTTTCCCTCTTCCCCTGCCCTCCCTGCAACCTCTCCATCCCTCCCTATTTACAAAGATTTTGTTTGCTTTTTTCACTTTCTCATATTAATTCCATTCCCTTCTTTCCTTTCCCCTACCCATCCCACTTCCCCTTTCATTTTGCCCCTTTTCTTCCTATTTCAAATTACCTATTATACATTTTAGTCCTTATTTACACTTTCAGTTTCTCACACTAGAGAAACTATTTGGTATTTACACATGTGTGTCCTATTTATTTCACTTAAGAGTATCAACTCAATGTGCATCCATTTACCTATACATGTCTCTAATTTCTTGTTTTTGATGACTGAGTAGTACTCCATTTTATTTTAAAAAACTACATTTTCTTTACCCAGTCTCCAGTTGATGGGCATTTCGGCTGCTTCCAAGTTTTAGCTATTACAAACTATGCTGCTATGAACATAGGTGCACATATACCACTGTAATATGATTCTTTTAATTCTTTGGGGAAGATACGCAGCAGGGGAATAGCTAGGTCAAATGGGACTTCCAGTCCTAGTTCTTTGAGGTATCTCCATACTGATTTCCACAGTGGTTGTACCAGTCAACACTGCCACCAGCAATGGAGTAGGGTTCCTCTTTCCCCACAGCCCCGCTAGTATTTGTTAATGGTTGATTTCTTGAGAGCAGGCATTCTTTCTGGAGTGAGGTGGAATCTCAGCATTGTTTCCATTTGCATCTCTCGAATGACCAGTGATGTTGAACATTTTTTCATATGTTTATTTGCCATTTCTACTTCTTTGTCGGAGAAATATCTGTTCATTTCAGATGACCATTTTTGCATTGGGTTTTTAAATTTGGGAGGTCTGATTTGTTTCTTTACAGATTGTAGAGAGTAGACCTTTGTCTGAGGGACCGCTGGTGAAAATTTTTTCCCAAAATGTGGGTTGTCACTTCACCCTGCTGATGATTTCTCTTGATGTGCAGAAACATTTTAGTAAGAAGAGATCCTACTTGTTGATTGTTTGTGCTACTTCACGGGCAACTGAGATTTTGTTCATAAATTCTTTTCCTACACCAGTGACTTCAAGAGTTCTTTCTAACCTCTGCTCCAACCAGTTCAGTGTTTCTGTTCTAGTATTTAAATCTTTAATCCATTTTGATTTTAGTTTAGTGCATGGTGAGAGATATAGGTCTAGTTTTAGTCTTTGGCAGGTTGAAAACCAATTTTTCCAGTACCATTTATTAAAGAGGCTATCTTTCCTCCAGTGAGGGTGTTTGGCTCCTTTGTCAAAGATGAGGTGGCTGAATGTGTCTGGAGTTGTTTCTGCATCTTCTAATCTGTTCCATTGGTCCTCAGGTCTGTTTCTTTGCCAGTATCATGCTGCTTTTATCACAGTAGCTTTGTAGTATAGTTTCAAGTTGTGGGTTGTAATATCACGTGCAGTCTCTGTTGCCTAGAATTGCTTTTGCTATTCTGGGTCTCTTCTTGTTCCAAATGTAGTTTTGAATTGTTTTCTCAAGATCCATGAAGTATGCTTCTGGGATTTCAATTGGGATTATATTGAATTTATAGAGCAGTTTTGGAAGTATGGCCATTTTCACTATGTTGATCCTTCCTACCCAAGACCAAGGGATGTCTTTCTATTTTCTGATAGCTTCTTCAATCTCTCTTTCCAAAGTGCTATAGTTTTCAGAGAAGAGGTATTTGATCTCCTTTGTTAGGTTGATTCCTAGGTATTTCAGTTTTTTGGATGCTATTGTGAAAGGAATTACTTGCCTCATTTCTGTCTCAGTGAGTCTGTTGTTCCTGTAGAGGAAAGCTATTGATTTTTGTGTGTTGACCTTGTAACCAGCTACTTGACTGAATTTGGTTATTAAGTCTAGAAGACTTTTGGTGGAGTTCTTGGGATCTTCTATATAAAGTATCATGTCATCTGCAAATAATGACAATTTGACTTCTTCATTTTCTATCTTTATTCCTTTTATTTGTTTCTGTTGCCTAATTGCCGTGGCTAATGTTTCCAGAACTATATTGAACAGGGGTGGTGATAGTGAAAATCCTGGTCTTGTTCCTGATTTTAGTGTGAAGGATTTCAGTTTTTGATGATTTAGTATGATTTGGCTGTTGGTTTTGCATAGATGGCTTTTATCAGATTGAGGTAGAGACCATCTATTCCAATTTTTTGTAGGGTTTTTTTCATAAATCCATGTTGGATTTTGTCTAATGCTTTTTCTGCATCTATGAAGATAATCATATGGTTTTTGTCCTTGGCTCTATTGATATAGTGTATTACATTGATTGATTTGCATATGTTGAACCATCCCTGCACCCCTGGGATGAATCCCACTTGGTCAGGGTGTCTGATCTTGATGATCTTCTGCATTCTGTTTGCCAGTATCTTATTAAGGATCTTTGCATCTAAGTTCATTAGTGAGATTTGCCTATAGTTCTCTTTTTCAGTTGGGTCTTTCTCTGCTTTTGGAATCAATGTGATGCTTGCTTCCAGGAATGAATTCGGGAGTATTGCTTCCCTTTCAATTTCATTGAAGAGTTTAAACAGTAGTGACAGTAGTTCCTCTCTAAATGTCTTATAGAATTCAGCAGTGAAGCCATCAGGATCTGAGCTTTTCCTAGTTGGTAAGTTTTTAATTATGTTTTCAATTTCATTGATTGATATTGGATTCTTTAAGATTTTTAGGTCTTCTTCATTCAACTTTGGTAATTCATACATGTCTAGAAATCTGTCCAGTTCTTCTGTGTTTTCCATCTCATTGTCATATAGGTTCTCAAAGTAGGTGTTGATGATCCTCTGGATTTCTGCTGTGTCCATTGTAATTTCACCCTTTTCATTCCTAATTCCATGAAATTGGGCCTTTTCCTTCCTTTTTCTGCTAAGCTTGGCTAAGGGTTTGTCAAATTTTTTTATTCTTTCGAAGAACCAACTCTTGGCTTCATTGACTTTTTGCATTGTTTTCTTAGTCTCCATTGCATTGATTTCTGCCCTGATCTTTATAATATCCTCCTTTCTATTTGCATTGGATTTGTCCTGCTCTTCTTTTTCTAGAAGCTTGAGGTTCAGCATCAGGTTGTTTAATTGGGCTTGCTCTGTTTTCCTTATATGAGTGTTCACTGCTATGAATTTCCCTCATAAGACTGCTTTCATTGTGTCCCATATGTTGTATTGTCATTGTCATTTAATTGAAGGAACTGTCTGATTTCTTCTTTAATTTCCTCTGTGAGTCATTGGTTATTCAGAAGTGTGCTGTTCAATTTCCATGTGTTTATGAAATTTTTGCAGTTTCTTTTCTCATTGATCTCCAATTTCTTTGCACTATGGTCTGATAATATACAAGGGAAAACTTCAATTCCTTTGCACTTACCTAAATATGGTCTATGAGCAAGTATGTGGTCTATTTTGGAGAACGACCTAATGTGCAGCTGAAAAGAATGTTTATTCTGATTTTTCTGGGGTGGGACACTCTGTAAACATCTGTTAAGTCCATTGGTTCAAGAGTTTAATTGAGTTCTAGTATTTTCCTTGCTTGATTTTTGTCTAGTTGATCTATTTGTGACAGTGGGGTATTGAGATCCCCCACTACAATTCTATTAGTTCTTATTTGGTTTTTCATGTCCATTAATATTTGTTTTGTATAGTTGGGGGCATTCATATTTGGTGCATATATATTTAGGATTGTCATCTCTTCCTCTTGGATTGTTTTCTTCGCAAGGATGTAGTGACCAGCTTTATCTCTCTTAATTAGTTTTGATTTGAAATCTACTTTGTGTGCAAATCAGATTGTTAACCCTGTTTTTTTCTGGGTTCCTGTCACGTGTAAAAATGTTTTCCATCCTTTTACTTTCAGTCTATGAATTTCTTTTTGAATTAGGCGTGTTTCTTTTATATAGCATATTGTTGGATTTTGCTTCTCATTCCATTTTGCCAGTCTATTTCTTTTGATTGGTGAATTGAGGCTATTAACATTGATGGTTATAATTGATAGATAGTGACTCATCCTTGTCATGATGTTTTGCTATTGTTAGCTCTTTTGTCTTTTATTTTTCCTACTTTCCCTTTAGTTTCTTGCCTTGCCTGGTGGCTTCCCTCTGTTGGGCCTCATGGAGTAGTGACCTTCATTGTCTTTTTCTAGAATATTGCTTAGAATTGTTTGGAGTGCTGGTTGGGTGTTCTTTTAATTTCTCAAGTATTCTTTGTCATGGAAGTATCTAATTTCCACATCGACTTTGAAAGATAATTTTGCAGGATACAACAGTCTAGGTTGGAAGTTATTTTCTTTTAGGGCATGAAATTCTTCACTCCAGGCTCTCCTTGACTTGAGGGTTTGTGTTGAAAAGTGTGCTGTGATTCTGATGGGCTTTCCTTTGTATGTGATTTGTTTCTTTTCTCTAACTGCTTGTAGGATTTTGTTCTTATGTGAAGTTTCTGGGATCTTGACTATTATATGTCTAGTTGTAGATTTTTTTGTGTGTGTGGCTAGTTGGAGTTCTATATGCCTCACTTATCTGTATGTTCAATTCTCTATCTCTGTCTGCAAAGTTTTCTACTATTACTTCTGTGAACAGCTTTTTTATGTCATTTGTACTTTTGCATGCTTTTTTGTAGACTCCTATCAGTCATATGTTATTCTTCTTTGCATCATCTAGCAGCTGCTGGATTGATTTCTTGTGGTCCCCTACTATTTTTAAGAAATCTCTGTTTTCCTGGTCACTAACCACAATCCTGTCTTCTATATCTGATATTCTATCTTGAGATTCGCTCAGTCTGCTGTGAATACTTTCAATGGAGTTTTTAATCTCCTGGATATCTGTTTGAATCTGTTTCATGGTTTCCATTTCTTTCTTATGCTGGGCATTCATGGCTTCCAGCATGGTTCTGAGTTCATCTATTTTCTTGTCCGTTTCTGTTCTAGAGCCTCTAATCATGTCTTTCACTCTGCTCACTATCTCTGTAGTTATCTGGGAAATTATTTCTGTTTTGAGTTTTTCTAGAGCCCCATTCATCTGTTTTGTTACATCCTGTGCTATCAGTTCAGGGTGTCCAGGTGGTGACTTTTCCACCTCATTTCCCCCAAAATTTGCCTTTGGTGGGGTGGAAGTCTGGGCTTAATGTCTTGCTTAAATGTCTTCTCATTTTTTTTGTACTTTCCGTGGTTTAATTCCTGGGCTGATACTTCGAAGTTGTTTATTGTAAGTATCCTTGTTGCTTGTATTTAGAACCCTTATGGAATGATTGCTTCTCAGAGGTGTCTCCCAGATATAGCTGGTCTTTAGGTTTTGTGTCTCTAATGACTCTTGGGCTATCTAATTTTCATTATACCAGAAGGAAAACAGATTAGATCAATCACAACACCTTAGCCCAAGTGATATAATCAGCAACACCATACAATCAAGCACAGCTTAGAAAATGACAATTTATGGTAGTTATTAATCTATCACCTTTAACTGTGTAAATTAAATCAAAATTGAGAACCAGCCTGACATACGGTTATAGTGAATAAACTCTTCAATATAGCTGCTTTACCCTTCAGGATGGAAAGTTATAAGGAGTTGCGAAGGTAAAGATAAATAGGTAGAAGGATAGGGAAAGGTTAGCAGTGAGGACAGAGGACACAAGAAGATCACACAAACTCTAAGAAACTGTTGAAAACGAGAGGAAAAGGTAGAATGAAAGAACAAAGATGAGACCAGAACAAACTAACAGCAATAGGGAGGCCAGACACTATTTACTTACCTTTAAAATAAATGACAATCAAGAGAAGGAAAAAGAGAAGAAAAGAAAAATAAAGAAGAAATCTGAATTAGGGCCTGAACAGGAACAAAAAGGGAGATGAAGAACAATCTGGAACAGGAAGAGAATGAGAGAATAAGCAAGAGAGAGAAAGAAAAGAGAACAAAGAGAACAAGAGAAAAAAAGAAGAAGAAAGAAAAATTCAAAAAGAGCATAAAAAATTAAAAATAAGAGCAAAAAATAATTTTGAAAGTAACAAATAAAAAATTAAAATGAAGGGCCTCCTTCAGGGTATGTCTCTGCTGTCATAGTAGACAACACGGGCAGCACTGTGCAGATATGAGTCAATGAGTCTCAGCAAGCCAGTAGTAGCCCCATGAGATTCAGGTAAATTTCTGGCTGCAAGTCTGAAGCTCAGCTCCCTGTCCTCCTGCAGGATTGAACTCTGCAAGGTTCTATTGCAGTTTCCAGCTGCCCTTCCCCTGAAGATAGTCCAGGTTCTGATGGGGGGTGATGATCCCTCCAACTTACCAAGTATGTTGGTCTGCTGTGCCTTTATTGTAGAGATTCTCTTCACTTTTCCAGTGGGCTCAATTTTCATCGAGGAGCCTGAGAAAGGCCCTCTTTCTGTTGTTCACTTCTGCTCTATCTTCTGGAGCTCAGGACAAGGACCTTTATGACCCCCTGTGCCTCTATAGTGTGGAACCAGGTAGCAGCACAGCCAGGAGGCCAGATGCATAGGGGCAGGCAGTGCTGCAGGCCCCTGTGGCTAAGCTGGTCCCTGGAGAGGAGGGCATGGGTGGGTCGGAGCCCTCCTCCATGTGGCCGAGGTTCTCACTGTCTGCTCACTGGTCCCCAAATATCCCTTTCTAGTGCTACATGCCCATGGAGCTATCTAAAAATAAAGAGGTTGCTAACTAATAAGTAATCATCTGTAAAGCATAAGGAGGAAATTCTACAAGTCCTAAAGGCAGTTTATTTTCCCATGCAGGACACTGTCATTCATTGTAAAGGAAACCAAAGAGACATGTCTAAAATCTCATTGGGAAATCAAAAGACTGATATGGAGGCAAGAAGGGCAGTAAGTAATACAGCGCTTCAAGGCTTCAAGACCCCAAGTTCCCAGTTCCTGAAAAAGCATTAAAAATAGTCTATACTCCCCAGCAAGATAAATAAGTGGCCCTTTGGACAAGAGGGAAACTCGTGTTATTTAGAAAACAAACTGGTACTTCCTCAAGGTGCATAGTAAAAGGCTATAAAAACTCTTCACAATTCTTTCCATATGAGAAGCATTGCTACACTGGAAATGGTCACTCAAATTTTCAAAGGACTAGTACTAGTGACAACTACCTGACAAGTGTGCAAAGCTTGCCCCCTCTGTGCCTACTGTAATCCTGGCAAGCTCAAACCACTTCCTTTGTTAAAACCTGTACAGAGGAAAGGAACATACCCTGGGGAAGACTGGCAATTATACTTTACCCACATGCCACTATATCAGGGAATTTAAAGAGAAATTGCTCCTAATTGGCAACTTCGTGGACTGGATTGAGGCCTTCCCTACCCATTCAGAGAAGACTGCAGAGGTAGTCAAGGTGCTCCTCAAAGAAATCATCCATGAGTTTGGACCACCCCAGGCCCTTCAGAGTGACAATGGGCTCTCTTTCACCTCTCAAATAATTCAAGGAGTGGTAAAGGCATTAGAAAAAAAGCATCATCTCCATTCTACATGGAGAACCCAATCCTCTGGAAAGGTTGAGAGGGCTGAAGAGACCCTAAAGCAAACTCTGGCAAGATTTTGCCAAGATATTTCTGGGTCTTGGCAGTAGCCCTCATAAGGATTAAAAACACCCCTAAAACTGGAATAAATATGAATCTATTTTAGATATTATATGGGAGATCATTTTGTCTTCTGATATGGTAGTAGACTCAGAGACCACAAAATCCTTACAATATCTTATTAATCTACGCCAAGTACAACAGGCTATCTAACTCTGTGGGAACAAGGTTCTCCCAGCTCCCAGCCCAAGGGGAAAATCTAGTGTCTGCCCTGGAAAGAAAAGACTCCTTCTGACCAATTAAAACCAAAATGGAAGGTGCCCTTTTCAAGGATCCTTGCCATACCCACTGCAGTAAAGGTGGCAGAGATAGAGAGCTGCATTCACCTTTCTAGGATAAAATCAGCCCCACATGAACTGTCTAAAGGAAAAAACCACCGAAAACCAGAAAGCTATTCCTGTGAACCTCTGGAATGCCCGATGCTTCTCATCAAAAAACAAGGCTCCAGTACTACTCTGGGTGCAGATAAGTAGAGTTACAAATGACCATAATTCACCACAGCTTGAATAGCATCTGTATTGAGACTCCTGTTTTGAATTAGATCCATAATGTAAATAACCTTGCTAGAGCTACTGTGGCACTCAGGCTCTTGATAATTTAACTAACATCCTTCTTTGCCATACTTTCTGCTCCATGGGAAACATAGAAATCTGACCCCTTCCTCATATTTGGGCTCTACATCCCCAGACTAATAGTAAATTTACTCTCTTGACAAATTCACTAAGCTTTCTCTTGTTGAACAGGCAGCTCAACAGTTTTTCATATATAGAAACCAACTCTTTCCTCATTGTATTCTGACAGGACTTTTTTTCTTTTCCACCCAGCCAATGAGCCACAACATCCCAAGGTAGTTAGAGAGTACATAACCTCCAATAGATAGAGCCTACAGCCCCTTGCAGCAGGAAGTAGCTACATAAAGGAAGAGATCTGGACTCCCTCAGCAACCCATAATGAATTATGGAGATTTATGTTTCTCAGGGGGAAATGAGGCAGGAGATTAAGGTGAAGTTGGCCAGCTGGGCAAATGGGTATGGCCTATCAATTATAGAATTCCAGGAGACATACACCTAAGCCCTGCACCTGGAACCAAACAGAGAATGCTATATTCAATTATTCTCCTGAGAATTCAAGCAGGTTTGTGATAGGATGACCTAGATCTTTTGCCAGATCTGATGAGGAGTGGGGGATACAAAAGATGGCCACCATTAAGCTCTTGGCCTCTGTGCTCTCTTTCACAGTGGTCTCATCTCACACTATAGAGAATACTTCTGTGCCTACTTTTAATTGCCCTCCAGTTGCCAAGCAGAGTACATTTCTTTTACAATTTATAATACCTTTAATAAATATAAGCCCTTGCTATGTATTTTTCTCGGCTTGTTCAGTTCTTTGTTCAGGATAAAAAGAACCTAGAAAATACCTCTAGAAGGGATCTACAGCAATCTCAGAACCTGGTAAATGGTGTACACAATTTTTCACCATTCTGAAGATATTCATGGAAGATACTTGGGGTTTTAATAGTATTTTCTTCTTTCACAATTTATGTTTCCTTAAAGTGTGTGTGTGTGTGTGTGAGAGTGAGTGTGTGTGTAGATGTGCTTATCTTCGTTTCTATCTTTCATATTACAGGCTTCCTTAAGATATCTAGTGGTCTTGGCTGTCTGCTTATAATGCTCTACAAAATTGAATGATAACCCTGAGTTATACAAAGCTGGGTCAATGTCAGTGGTTTTGTCTTTTTGGTGTTTTGTTTTTGTTTGTTTGTTTGTTTTATCTTTTCTCTTGGACTGATCAGATTCTCCACTAGAAATAAAAAATCCCTACTAGAAGTTACAATCCTGGTATCTGCCATCATTCTGGAAATCAAGGGAGGGAAAGGGCCTGGGACTCTGCACATTCCTGGGTTCATTCTCCTTTAATCCTCTTGTTTTCATGATCCTCTGAGCTTTTCTCTTTGACTGACATTCCTGAGAGTCCAGACACTTATTGTGACCCTGCCAGAGAAGCTTTTCCCTTCAATCTCCCAGGATGGTAGATGGGGAATCTGGGAATCTGGTCACTGTTTGACAAGACATCCAACTAATCCTCCTGATTTTTTCCCATTTCATCTCCATTCTCAGAGGTCCCTGATGTCTCCAATCCCTAAAAATCTGGTGGCTCTGTAATACTGCCTGCCTTTCTCTACTATTCTCTAGGAGTGATCTTTTTTGTTGTTTGTTTCGGTTTTGGTTTTCTTGTTTGTTGTTTGATTTTGGTTTTTCCTACCAAGCATTCTATTGTTTTATATTCCAAAGTTTGTTAATTTTTGCTTTTCTCTTTCTCTGTTTGACCTTGTAATGTTTATGCTTAAGTCATTTCAGTGCATATTCAGGTGGTATCAAAAGTAAATGTATTCATTCAACTCACAATCTTTATCTTGATGTCTGTGCATTATAACTGTTTTTTTAATCTCTGTGGTAGATGGCAAAAAATATTCAAGCCTTTCCCTCTTCTTTGTGTTGTTGTCATTTTTAATGTGCCTTTGCAGCTTTCTTTATCAGAAAGTGGAGTTTATTCCTTTCTGCTTAAAAGAAGGCTGATCCTGGGATATGTGTTGGCCAGTAAAACACAGCAAAGTTGATCACACACTGGTTCCAGGTCTAGGATGCAAAATACCTTCTTTGATTTCATCTATTATCTTAAAGCCCTGTCCAGCCACCAGGTGGGAAAGACCAGCCTAGCTTGCTGGAAAAAGACCTTTGAAGGAGAGGCAAGCCATTGATGCTGCAACCATTCCAGGCCAGAGGCCCCTAGGGGATCTCTGAGTGCACTGCATGCCAGAGCTCATTTGGAACAAGAAAATCCTATGGAGCCTCTCACAAGCTCCCAATCCTCTCTACTATGAACTAAATACTGTAGCTCCTATTTCATCTACTAAGTTTCAGGGCATTGTTATGCTGCAAAGGTTACCTGGCTCTGTTATTGAAAATGTAGTTTCAGAGATTCTTTTTGGAGTCATTAGAAGAGAACCTCACCAAGTCAGCACGAGACAGATCCATCAAAACAGTTTAAATTTGTTGATCTTGTATTTAAACAACACCTGCATAAATAATAAATGGGTTGGTTCTAAACTTTATTTTATTCTTATTACAAAACTACACTCCCCAAGATAGCAAATCAATTTCATATTCAGTGTTCAGGCAGCACCAGCCAGTTTAGCTCAATATTTAATATTTTCTGATACTGTTTCTAATGACAGGAGATGCTCAGAAGTGCAGCTGTGGAAACAGCACGCTGCTGTTTGCAGACTCCTCAGGGTTCCAAGAGAAGGTCAGACTTGGTTTTGTGCATCACCAAATGCCTACCCCAAGAAAATAGTGATGCCTTTTGCATTAACATCTATTAACTTCCTACCAGCACTAAAATATATTAATTCACTCCTAAGTTGTCCCTTTTGAAATATTACTAGTTTTTTCTACAGTTGAAAGATTGGACAAAGTGTGAATAAAAGCAAAGCAGATACGATCAGCATTTGTGATAACACTATTGCACCAAGCCAAGTTACAGGACAACACCTGAGGCTGAACCACACCTTCTCTCCTACAGGTGTTTCAAGAGCTGCCAGGAGCACTGAGTGGGAACAGAGCCATCTCTGTCTGAAGCCAGTTCCAGGCAAACTCCTGCTGCTGGGCAGGGCTGGGAGAAGTAAACCCCTGACACAGAGCATAGCACATCCAGAGCCACAATGAGGCATCTTCTCTAGCGACCTATCGGGTCTATGTAGAGGGAAAGAACAGAAAACTTGGGCATAAAAATGTTGCCTTCTCATTCTCTGAAAATTAGAAAATTCAAGTTATCTTACACGATAATTATAATTGAGAAAGTGGTACCAAAAGCTGATTTTCTAATCCTTTACACATTAATTCTTTGAATTTTTTAAATGCACGTCACCTTTTTCCCTAATGAATCTGAAACAATTTATTGTTTAGATGTCATTAACAACACCTGTAAGTCTCTAAAAATAAAGAAAAAGGATTCTTCTACTTGGTTTTATTCTTTAATTACGCCCATCATCAGATGCTTTTTGCAACTACTAGAAGTGACTTGAAGATTTTGATGGGTTATCCATATTGGTGAGAAAAGAAAGGAGATTTTATTGAAATAAAAAGGCAGAGATTAAGTGCATGCTAGAAATCAGCAGAACTACCTCAAAAAATCAGAACACTTTCAACATCTATTCCTTATTAGATATGCCTCATCACTCTATTACTTTCAAATATAGAAAATTAAGAAGCATATGTGGCACACACTGAAAAATAAGGCCTTGCCAAATACTTTCTTAATTACACATCCATTTAACAAACTATCAGAAAATATCTGCTGAACAATACTGTATGCTATGGATTCAAGAGTGCAAAGTTAGACTTCATAGAATCTACAAACTAGCAAGGGATACAAAGTGATGTGCAGAAAATTTGCAGAGGTCTGTGTAGCACACAGAGAAGGTGCTCAGCATTCACAAGGGGTCTGGAATGTGTCTTCAGGGAAAGAGCATCAGTGCTGAATTGGGAAGAAATGGGGGAAGTCACTGGGATGCTAGTGTGGAGGAAGTGTGCCAAGGGCAGTGTGGATCCTACAAACATTTGCCTAGGGCTGACGCAACACAGGCTTCCTAGGGACTAAAAGTGCCTCTATCTGTTTACAGAACTGACATTAAGTAAGATAAAAGACTGTGCAAATGATCAGGGAACAAATCAGGCAAATATTTATAAGTCATGTTAAGAAATTTGAACTGAATACTGATAATAACAAAAGAAGTTATCTGTCTGCTATCTGTTTATCATCCATCTATCTTTCTATCTATCATCTACCTATAAGTTCTGTGAAGGTTTAGAAATTGTCTATTTTTTGCAATTATATCTCTCAGTCTAAGAACAGTACCAGATACATCCTGGATATTCAATAAATCTTTGTAGAATGAGGGAACTGTGTACTGAGCTGGGAATTTCCTGATTAGACTCCTGTTTCATAAAGACAATGCAGCTGCTTTGGGGGAGAAGATAAGCAGAGTCAGGAAGACCAGTTCAAAGACAAACTCATGCTTAGAGACAGGGATCATTCTGGGTAACAATTCCACAGGCATACTGGGGTTTTTTTTGGTTTGGTATTTTGGTTGTTTTGTTTAATTTCATTTTGTTTTTGTAGTACTGGAGATTGAGCCCAGGGCCTTTGCACTGAGCTATAGCTGCAGCCTTTTCATTTATTTGGTTTTTGAGATAGGGTCTCACTAAGTACCCAACTTGCAATCTTCTTGCTTCAGCTTCCCAGAGTGGTAGAATTACAGGTGCACAGCGGAAGATTTTAACACACTTCTTTCAATACCTAATAGGAAAAATAGACCAAATAGTCAGGGCTATATAGATTTGAACTCTAATTAGCAAACTAACCTAATGGATATATAGAGATTTTTGGAATTCTCAACTGCTAAATGCACATTCTGGTCCAGCAAAAGAGAACTTCTGCAAAAGTGCACTGTATCCTAACTCATAAAGCAAGCTTCAAAAATTCATAGGATCAAAATCAGACCAACCTTGTGCCTTCATGACAAGATAATTAAGTTAAAAATCACTAGTAAAAAGATAACAAGAAAATCTTCTGATTTTTATAAATTTAGAAAAGTCCTAAATACTTCACTTGTTTAGGAAATTGAAAACTATATTCAATTGACTACAAATGAAAATACTACTTGCTAAAGCTTGTGAAATGCTGAAGTATGTATTGAAGGAAACTGTAACTCTAATGTATAAACATTCAGAAAAGAAAAGGCTACAAAGCACCAGGGGGCTAAGCATCCATCTCAAGGAAGTTAGGAAAACACAAACCATGTAGAAAGAAGAAAATAGCATAAGAGCAAGAAAAGACAAGTTTGGTTTCTAGAACAGGCTGTGTGAGCCTCAGGCAATGCTTCTGTCCTGGGCTGAGTTGCCATTGAAAATGTGTTCACTTTGTGAACATTTGTATAGCTCTATATTTTTGTTTTATGTACTTTCTGTATGTAAGTTTTATTTTCCTAATACAATGGTTTAAACCTTTTCTACCTTGTGAGAAAACAAATAGAGATGATGGTTATCTCAGGAATGGTAGGGAAAAGGGAAACAGAACAAGCAGAGTAAATCAATAGTAATTAAAATTAAGAGAACTTTGTAGAAGATGAAGCTATGGGATTCAGCATTGTATTTGATAAGGAAACTAAACAAAGAATGGTTTGAGAACTGCTGACTTAGAAATTCTGCAGAATTTTCTTGGAGTGGAGATACCTGCTTGGCAGTTGGGGGTCTGGGTGAGGGCTAGACTGAATAAGGAAAAGTTGAGGGTCATGGGACAGTGGAGATCTTTGAGGAGGAAGACTGAGGGGCAGAAGGGAAGAGAAGGTGAGACGTGGCCATATATGCGTTCTTCAGACAGACCAAGGAAGGAAGGACATCAAGGGTACTTCCAGACTTGCAGGAAGGAAACCAGGAGGACTTGGATTGATGGAAGCAGCAGGAGACAGTGTCTAGAGAATTACAAACCAGGCATGGTGGTGCGTGCCAGTAATCCCAGCACTCTGGGAGATTGAAGCAGGAGGACTTCAATTTCAAGCCCTGCATGAGCAATTTAGTAACTTAGCAAGACCCTGTTTCAAAACGCAAAAAAATCTGGGGATGTAGCTCAGTCTGATGGCCCTGGATTCAATTCCTACTACCACCACATATAAAAAAAATACATTATAGATAATGCAGTATATAATACCACAGAAAGAAAAAACAAGATAAGGTTGGAGAGGCATCCTTTCCCTTAGCAGGAAAAAGACTGTGCCAGTGCCCTTCAAGAATGAGTGTCCATGGAAATGAGGAACTGGCCATGAGAGAGGCAAAGCCCAGCCTGACTGTGGTAGGTCCTGGTGTGCCAGGACCAAGGTTCAGGCAGACACGGCAGCTGTGTTTGCTTTCCTATCCAGGGGAGAGAGGGCCAGGACAGTTTGGGAGTGGGGGTGGGAGTGGGGTTAAAAGGGAGGTTATGTCTTAAGATAAAAGAAAGTTGAACAGATGTAAGTGCTGCAGAAAGACGCTGTGAAAATATGGACAAGAATTTGTGACGACATGGACAAAAAAAGAGATAAAATTTTGACTGAGGGCTCTAAGATGAAGATGAGAACCAACCCTACAAGAGAGACTGTGTTTCCATTGCTGGGGAGAAGGGAGGGAGAGGGACAGCTTTTCCCTGAAGTGACAAGAAGATATGACATTTCTGATCCACTCTTTTGGGTCTGTGATGTTTCTAAGAGTAAAGAGGGGAGAATGAGGGATTGGAGTCTTAAAGGCAGGGAGAAATTAGAGAAAAGAATAAAGGCAATTACAGGGAAGAAAAGATAGCAAGACAAGATTTCAGTCCAGCAGGCACGGGGCCCAACATGTTCAGCTATGTGTTTCACTAAAGGAGTTTCTTTTCAGATAGTTTTCTGTGAAGCTGAAACCTTTTTAACTTTCAAGGATATTGTTCTGAATATTAATGTTTTCTTCTTATGTCTCTGAATGATATGCTTATTTCCATTTTATGTCAGAATATTTGGTTCTAGATACAACTGAGGACAAAACTTCACACCCCAACATGAAAAATGACTATGTTATGGATAATGACCATAGAAACAATATAAAGAAGGAAAAACTATCTTATTACTTTACTTCAAGACCTTTATTATCCACATAGGAAGTAACTTTTCTGAAAGAGCTCATGTTTTTAAGTTAATTAGACCTGCGTTCAAATGCAGTGCTAGTCAAACACTATCTCATTACACACTCATCCTATCTTCAGCTTCTCATTTTCTAAAAATGGGGAAATAAGATCTCCCTTTCAGTGTGTCCATGAAATGTAAACTGAATATAAATTCTCCAATAATGATCAGTATATAGTAATAATACACCCTATAATTTATAGTTATTTATCCTCCACTTCATGACACTATCATCATCATCATCATCTTTACTGTCCTAGTAAGTTAGATTTTACACTCAAATGTATCCATATGTTCCTAGGTGAATCTTAATAACATGAAGTCTTTCAGTCTTTTTAGTTCTTTCAACATAAATAGAGTAGGCTTAAATATAAAAACTATTTTCTAAGTTATAGAATTTGATATTGATTTCAAATCAGAATTATTTAATATTTAATCAGCTATAACTAATTTTGACACTTCAGTATCTTTCTGAACATAGAATTTGACTACAATCCAACATAAATATCTCTTTATTCCTATTTTTCAAATTTGTAATATGGTACACTTATTTGAAACTGTACTTTTAGGTTAAGGCTTGTTTAAAACTTTCTAGGTTAAGGCTTGTTTTTTGTTGTTGTTTATTTTGTTTTGCTTTTAGTACAAGCTTATGTAACTTCTGAAAATAGAAAAAAGTTCTGCAATAGGCTAGGATTCTCATAAACACAGCCAAAACAAAAGAGAAAAAAGTCTTCCTAAATGTAAAAAATTAAAATGTATGCTTTTATAGCTTACTCTTGGAAAGTTAAAATGTATCTTTAAATTGAAATATGTACTCCTAAGTATGAGGCAGTTATGCATTTAAATTTGTTCACTGGTCATGAATGTTGGCGAAGTGCTCAACATCAGGAATGATCCAAGTTCTCAGGGCATTATCTCTACTGCTGGCAAAGTGTGACTGCCAGGCACTAGGACATTTTCATTGCAAATTTCAACAAAATGAAAACTCCTAAATATGTCTATGTAATTCTATTTTTATACTTAATTATGATATACTATTTTGGAAAAAACACAAGTTGGAGAAACACATATTAAGTAAGAGATACACCTCTTTCTGGTCATATGCACACACATACACACCCATAAATTCTAAGTTCATTCAGGAACATCAAGATGAATTCATCCCAATTACTAATATTGCTATTTCTGAAATATGGAAAAAGCATAGGGTAGAGATATAAAGAAACTGTCACTTTTTACTCTACAAATTTCATACTCCATAAATTTGCAATTAAAATGTGTTATTTTATAATTTGAAATAAGTAAAGCTTAATTGTCAGATATATATAAATAATGTCATAACAACTTGAAGTGACTTATTGGGAAGGTGACACAAAAAAAGAATAAGTAGTTAATGAGACGTTTTTAATAACTTTACGAGTCATTCCCATTAGTTAGGATTCCAGGACTTGTCTGGTTCTATCACAATTACATCCACAGTTAATGCAATCACTACACGTGACACACTTTGCTCAAGATCTGCAGCATTAAAGCATTTAATCCTTACACTAAATCTCTGAGATTAACATTATTACCCTCATTTTCCTATGAGGGAGCTGAAGCCCAGGGAGATTAAGTGCTCTTGCCAGGGTCACATCATTGAAAGAAGGAACTTGAGATTTGAACCATGATCATAACCATTGAACCTTACAGCCTACAGCCTTCCTTAGTGCTTTGCATTTCAGAAGAAGTATAGGTGCTATACATTAGCAAAATCTCATAAAGTATTGAGAGTTCAAAAAATATATCACTGTGATCAGTTTTCCTACAGGAATCTTAAATGCTGATTAGCCACTTACTCCAACACATTATCAAAAATTATTATTTTATGCCAACAAGCACTTTATATACCTAAACCTTGCCAAAAGCAATCACTGGAGACAGCAGGATATAGAAAATGGAAAGAATCATAAAATTTTCATTTCAGTAAAGCGAGTGGAGGAGTCCAAATGAATTAATCATTTGATGGACTGATTTATATCAATTTCAATAGCTTAGATTGCAACTCTCCCCCTAACC
The DNA here is from genome assembly GCF_053883595.1 of Heterocephalus glaber. NCBI lineage: Eukaryota > Metazoa > Chordata > Mammalia > Rodentia > Bathyergidae > Heterocephalus > Heterocephalus glaber. The sequence goes on from NW_028258368.1 coordinate 13,105,047, forward strand.
CAGGACTGGAACCAAATGCTTTATCTTGACTGCATAGATTCCACAAAACCCCACAAAATGATGCCTTTAATCTTGCAATTACATAAGATGCTTAAGCTATAATCTTAATTAATACTTTTTGTATACAAGTGACAGATAATCCAACCCAAAGTCACATAGATATATATATGTAGGTGAAAAACCCAGAGTAGAACATGAGCCAGAGGCTTAACATACCACCAGGACTCACTTCCACATCCTTCTGCTCTCTGCTACACTTCCTTTCTGAGAGTGGAGACAAGGAGTCTTCTGTAGATTCTCACACCTACTCAAGTACAAGTCCACAGAACAAGAGCAAAATCCACCTTTTGTGAACCCAAAGTCCTGAGTTTCAATGTAATTGGGTCATCTTAGAATGCTGCCTTCCCCGGGGCCAGTCATTATGATGTGGGAAGCGTGTTGTGCTGAGTAGTTTAGACATGACCACCAATGGCCCTCCTAGAGCTTGGGTGGGAGCCATCCAAGACCAGGTGGAGGGGTCCTTGAGAGAATCAGCTTTCAGAAGACAATTCATATGTGGAATAGAAAAAGGTGAAGAGTCACAACAGACTTTCTACTCTACTCAGGTGTGAGTGTGTTGTCTGCTGACTCTTTGATGTGTGTTGGTGGTGCTGACAAGCCTCCGGCAACATCTGATTCTCTGTCTAGGACACCCTCCTGATAACACTTATAAGGGGCACCCCCCACTGTGATAATTCTACTAGCACCTGTCCAAAATGGAAAACTTCATTTCTTAGCCTGTCCCTGAGACCCTGCCTGATGGCATGTGGCTTCCTTACTTGGCCTCTGAATCTCAGCAGCTATTAGGTGATAACAAGGAACTATCTCTTGGCAGCTATTACAGAGGCTTCTCGGTTTTTCTGAGAGCTGAGTAACTTCTGCAGTATGTAAGACCTACTGAACCTCACCTTTCCAGGCTGAGAGAAGAATGGGGACATGTGGTTGTGTGAGTGTTGGAGGCATAGAAGAAAGAAGGAGAGAAAAGAGAAGAATTAAGTTTGTTCAACTCCTTTCCATGGACAAGATATCCCCAGACTTACTCCACTTTAAGAAAGAGTAGAATCAACTTAATCACTGGAAGTTAATTAGTGAACTGTCAAAAATGAAATTCAGTCCTGAAAACAACAATAAAAAAATAATTTTTATCTTTTTCAAAGCTCCAAGATGAGCAGTGAAGTCTCATGACTGGGAAGTCCAATCTCTCAGTTGCTTGGTATGAATTTTAATTTTCCAACTGAAGTTGAGAACCATGCATTTTTTTCTTTATTCATTATATGCTGAAACTTTTAAAGGTACTGTGGCCTGAGCACAGAGGAGGAGGCTTCTGTGCCACTGTAGCACCACTCTCAGCAAAGAGGAGGTAAGCTATGTGGGTGTCAGCAGCGCGCACACACACACACACACCATAAGCAAGCCTCAAAACCAGATTTCCAGATCACCTACAGCAACCCCAAAGGGCAATGAGATGGAACACTGATACTCAACCACCTGGACTCCCTGAACTGGCAACAAAACAGGATCTGGAAAAAATGAAATCAGAAATAATTTCTCAGATAACAGGAGAAATTGTCCACATAGTGCAAGACATGATTAATAAATCTAGAGAGGAGCTGAGGAACATGATGGAATCCCAACACAGGGAACAAAAGGAATCCATAAAACAGACACAAACAGATTTCCAGGAGATTAGAAATTCCATTGAAAGTCTGCAGAGCAGAATAAGCCAATGTGAGGACAGATTCTCAGATACAGAAGAAAAAATTGCAATTAGTGACCAAGAAAAGAAAAATTGCTTTAAAATTGTAAGGGACCACAAGAAATCAATCCAGCAGCTGCTTGACAATGCAAAGAAGAATAACATAAGGCAGATTGGAGTCAATGGAGAAACAGGAGAGAGTGGAGATGACATAAAAAAAAAACTTTTCACAGAAGTAATGGCAGAGAACTTCTGAAGCAGGGGAAAAGAACTTGACATGCAGATAAGTGAGGCATATAGGACTCCAACTAGCCATGATCAAAAAACATCTGTACATAGGCATATAATAGTTAATATTCCAGAAACCCAACAGAAGAACAAAGTTCTACAAGCAGTTAGAGAAAACAAACAAATCACATACAAAGGAAAGCCCATCAGAATCACAGCAGACTTCTCAGTGCAAACCCTTAAGGCAAGAAGAGCTTGGAGTGATGTATTTCAAGCCCTAAAGGAAAACAACCTCCAACCCAGGTAGGTGTACCCTGCAAAATTGATGGAGAAATAAGATACTTTGATGACAAAGAGCACTTTAGGAACTTCATGAATACCAAACCAGCACTCCAAAAAATTTTAGATAATATCCTAGGCACAGACAATGAGCATCACAATCCCAAGAAGCCCAGCAGAATGAATCCATCAGTTGTGACACCTGATGAAATTAAAAGCAAAGGGGGAGAATCCAACAAAAAGAAAAAGCAATGACAATGATAAGTCAATATGTATCAGTTATAACCATCAACGTGAATGGTCTTAATTCACCAATTAAAAGAAATAGACAGGCAGAATGGGTCAAGAAGCAAGATCCAACAATATGCTGCATACAAGAAACACACAATTCAAAAGGAAACTCATAGACTGAAAGTTAAAGGGTGGAAAGCAATACCCCATGTGACAGGAACCAAAAAAACAAAAAAGCAGGAATAACTATCCTCTTTGCACATCAAGTGGATTTCAAACCAACACTGGTTAATAGAGACAAAGAAGGCCACTACATCCTTGTAAAGGGAACAATCCAGAAGGAAGAGATGACAATCATAAATATATATGCACCAAATGCTAGTGCACCCAATTATATAAAACAAATACTAACGGACATGAAAAGTCATATATGCACTAATACAATAGCAGTGGGGGACTTCAATATCACACTGTCACTAATAGATAGATCAACTAGACAAAAAATAAGTAATGAAACACTAGAAATCAATCAAACTCTCGAACAAATGGACTTAACAGATGTTTACAAAGTGTTTCACTCCACAAAATCAGAATGTACATTCTTTTCCGCTGCACATGGGTCATTCTACAAAAGAGACCGCATACTCGCTCATAGAACATGTTTAAGTACGTGCAAAGGAATTGAAGTTATCACCTGTATATTATGAGACCAAATAGCAAGAGAAACTGCAAAAGTTTCATAAACACATGGAAATTGAACAACACACTTCTGAATAACGAGTGGGTCACAGAGGAAATTAAAGAAGAAATCAGACAGTTCCTTCAATTAAATGACAACACCAATACAACATATAGGAATCTATGGGACACAATGAAAGCAGTCTTATGTGGGAAATTCATAGCAGTAAATACTCAAGTTAGGAAAACAGAGGGAGCCCGATTAAACAACCTGATGCTGAACCTCAAGCTTCTAGAAAAAGAAGAACAGGATGAATCCAAAGCTCATACAAGGGAGGAAATTATAAAGATCAGAGCAGAAATCAATTCAATAGAGACTAAGAGAATGATACAAAAAATCAATGAAGTCAAGAGTTGGTTCTTCGAAAGAATAAAAAAAATTGACGAACCCTTAGCCAACCTTATCAGAAAAAGGAAAGAAAAGGCCCAAATCCATGCAATTAGGAATGAAAAGGGTGAAACTACAACAGACCCAGCAGAAATCCAGAGGATCATCAATACCTACTTCCAGAACCTATACACCAATAAGATGGACAACACAGAAGAAATGGACAGATTCCTAGATACATATGAATTACCAAAGTTGAATGAAGAAGACCTAAAAATTCTGAACAACCCAATATCAACCAATGAAATTGAAAACATAATTAAAAACTTATCACCTAAGAAAAGCCCGGGCCCGGATGGCTTCACTGCTGAATTCTACAAGACATTTAGAGAGGAACAACTGCCACTACTGTTCAAACTCTTCAATGAAATTGAAAGGAAAGCAATACTCCCAAATTCATTCCTGGAAGCAAGCATCACCTTGATCCCCAAAGCAGAGAAACACCCAATTGAAAAGGATAACTATAGGCCAATCTCACTAATGAACATAGATGCAAAAATCCTTAATAAGATAATGGCAAACAGAATGCAGAAGATCATTAAGAAGATCATACACCCTGATCAAGTGGGATTCATCCAAGGGATGCAGGGATGGTTCAATATACAAAAATCAATTAATGTAATACACTATATCAATAGAGCCAAGGACAAAAACCATATGATTATCTCCATAGATGCAGAAAAAGCATTTGACAAAATCCAACATGCATTTATGATAAAAAACCTACAAAAAATTGGAATAGATGGTCTCTACCTCAAACTGATAGAAGCCATCTATGAAAAACCAACAGCCAATATCATACTAAATGGTCAAAAACTGAAATCCTTCCCACTAAAATCAGGAACAAGACAAGGATGTCCCTTATCACCACTCTTGTTCAATATAGTTCTGGAAACATTAGCCATGGCAATTAGACAAGAGAAAGAAATAAAAGGAATAAAGATAGGTAATGAAGAAGTCAAATTGTCATTATTTGCAGATGACATGATACTCTATATAGAAGACCCCAAGAACTCCACCAAAAGTCTTCTAGACTTAATAACCAAATTCAGTCAAGTAGCTGGTTACAAGGTCAACACACAAAAATCAATAGTTTTCCTCTACACCAATGACAGACTCACTGAGAGAGAAATAGGGCAAATAATTCCTTTCACAATAGCATCCAAAAAACTGAAATACCTAGGAATCATCCTAATGAAAGAAATCAAAGACCTCTTCTCTGAAAACTATGGCACTCTGAAAAGAGAGATTGAAGATGATATCAGAAAATGGACAGACATCCCCTGCTCCTGGGTAGGAAGGATTAATATAGTGAAAATGGCCATACTTCCAAAACTGCTATATAGATTTAATGCAATTCCAATTGAGATCCCAGCAGCATACTTCATGGACCTCGAGAAAACAATCCAAAAATTCATTTGGAGCAAGAAGAGACCCAGAATAGCAAAAGCAATTCTAGGTAACAGAGACATGGCAGGGGGTATCACAATCTCCAACCTGCAACTATACCAGAAAGCTACTGTGATAAAAACAGCATGGTACTGCCAAAGAAACAGGCTTGAGGACCAGTGGAACAGATTAGAAGATGCAGAAACAATGCCAGACACACTCAGCCATCTCATCTTCAACAAAGGAGCCAAACACCCTCACTGGAGGAAAGATAGCCTCTTTCATAAATGGTGCTGGAAAAATTGGGCTTCAACTTGCCAAAGATTAAAACTAGACCTGTATCTCTCACCATGCACTAAACTAAAATCAAAATGGATTAAAGATTTGAATATTAAAATAGAAACTCTGAACCAGTTGGAACAGAGGTTAGGTAGAACCCTTGAAGACATCAGTGTAGGAAAAGATCTTATGAACAAAACCTCAGTTGCCCGTGAACTAGCACAAACAATCAACAAATGGGATCTCTTCTTATTAAAAAGCTTCTGCACAGCAAGAGAAACCTCCAGCAGTGTGGAGAGACAACCCACAATGTGGGAAAAAATCTTCACCTGCTCTTCCTCAGACAAAGGTCTACTATCTCCAATCTATAAAGAACTTAAAAAGATCAGACCTCCCAAATTTAAAGACCCAATCCAAAAATGGGCATCTGAAATGAACAGACATTTCTCAGACAAAGAAGTAGAAATAGCAAATAAATTCATGAAAAAATGTTCAACGTCACTGGTCATTCGAGAGATACAAATGAAAACAACACTGAGATTCCACTTCACTCCAGAAAGAATGGCTGTTATCATGAAATCAACCAATAACAAATGCTGGCAGGGCTGTGGGGAAAGAGGAACCCTTCTCCACTGCTGGTGGGAGTGTAGACTGGTGCAAGCACTGTGGAAATCAGTATGGAGATACCTCAAAGAACTAGGACTGGAAATCCCATTTGACCCCACTATTCCACTGCTGGGGATCTTCCCCAAAGAATTAAAAGAATCATACCACAGTGATATATGTGCACCCATGTTCATAGCAGCACAGTTTGTAATAGCTAAAACTTGGAAACAGCCCAAATGCCCATCAACTGGAGACTGGATAAAGAAAATGTGGTTTTTTTATAAAATGGAGTACTACTCAGCCATAAAAAATGAGCAATTAGAGGCATTTATAGCTAAGTGGATGCACATTGAGGAGATATTCTTAAGTGAAATAAATAGGACACAGATGTGTAAATACCGAATAGTTTCTTTGGTGTGAGAAACTGAAAGTGTAAATAAGGACTAAATGTATAATAGGTCATGTGAAATAGGAAGAAATGGGGCAAAGGGGAAGGAAGTGGGAGGGCTAAGGGAAAGGATAGAAGGGAATGGGATTAATATGAGAAAATGGAAAAATAGGAACAAAATCTTTGTAAATAGGGAGGGCTAGAGGGGTTGAAGGCAGGGCTGGGCAAGGGTGAAAAACAACCAAGAGAGACTATGTAAAGGTGCAAATTTCCAATGATGAATGTCATTATATTGTATACCTAAAATGTATCAATTATTAGAATGAATAATCTATAATGTAAAATAGGAAGAAAAGGTCCAAAGCGGTAGGGGTAGTGGGAGGGTCAGGGGAAAGGAAAGAATGGAAAGGAAAAAATGATGAGAAATGAAAAAAATGGAAATAAAGTCTTTGTAAATAGGGAAGGGTGGGCTAGGAATGGGGAAAAAATAAGAACCAAGATGCATTATATAAAGGTACAATTCCCAATGAGAAATGTAATTGTGTTGTATACCTACAATGTACCAATAAAAGAATTTAATAAAAAAAAAATACCAAGTAGTTTCTCTAGTGTGAGAAACTGAAAGTGTAAATAAGGACTAAAAGGTATAATAGATAATGTGGAATAGGAAGAAAAGAGGCAAAGGGGAAGGGAAAGTGGGAATGGTAAGGAAAGGAAAGCAGGGAATGGAGTTAATATGAGAAAATGAAAAAATGGAAACAAAGTCTTTGTAAATATGGAGGGAAGGGGAAGGGGGAAAAATAAGAACCAAGAGAGATTATGTAAAGGTGCAAATTTCCAATGATGAATGTCATTATATTGTATATCAAAAATGTACCAATAAAATAAAATTTAAAAAAAATACTTTGGCCTTCAAAGTTGAAGGTGCCCTGTCCTAATGATTAATTTCTTTAAAATATTAAGAAAAAAATACATTTTTTCTCCACCTTGCAAAATAGTATCTGCAGATTTTATTCAAGAAAATTTACTGGTTTCCATTAGTAAATTGTATAAAAATATAAACAGAAGTTCACCTTTTTTCAATTAGTTATTTCTACTGAGTAGAAAAGGAAAGCAAATTCTTCAGACAAAACATGATATGTTTATTTAAAACAATAAACAAGAACACCAGAGAAGCACCTCATGCCCTCTAGGTTTCCAAAGTTTCTGACTATATACATTCAGAATCATGTTCATATTACTATATATGCTCAGTATTTTATATATATATATATATATATATATATATATATATAAATCTTGGCTCTGAAGCATCATTTGTGCCACAAATAGTATGCAATAAAAGGATCACACCAAAATGTCAAGGCTGGAATTGTTCCCAAGTGGGCAGTTTAAACACAAAGCTATACAAATATGTTTTCTCATAAAGGAAATTCCAAACAAAATATCACAAGGCAGAGATTGTGCAAAGAAACTATACCTGTTGATTCTTTCTGAAGCACCAATACTTTCTGTGGAAATTTGGAACAGAGTAGCTACTTTAATGGTGCAAGTATTCAGATATGAGACTTAATGAGATTAGCCAAATCCCAAATACAAGAACGCACCTTGAGGACCTCTCCCGGTAAGGTGTGCCTGTGCTCACTCAACTCCTAAAAGACTTTTTTTCTCATCTTGCAAACCACACAAATGGAGACTCTAATGATTCCAGCCATGGTGCCCAACCCTCAGCTATTAGTGTGAAGCTACAACACTGGCCTGAGCCTCCAAAGGCACTGGGATGCCTCCACTGCACTTCTCCCAGCTCCTGATGACTCCTCACCCAGCCACCTGCCCTTCCTCCCTGAGAAGGAAATGGAGTGGTTGATTGTTTTTAGAATAAATTTGTATTAGGACCTCAGTAAAATTTTTTCAATTGGACCTGGATTTTACATGTTCCAACAAAGTGGCCCCCAGCTCTTTTACCTGGTCTCAGTATTTATAAACTAAGGCTAAGGTGTGTGTCTTTGGTACTGATATGGAGTTGGGGAAAGCAATATAGCTATCAAGTGTCCCTGTCTAAGCCATCTGTCACAGGAATTCTAGGGGTCTGTGCATTAATAGCAATATAGGCTACAGGTATTAATATCACCACTGTGTCTGATCATGTTGATCTGACTGCCCTCTGAGACTATCAAGAGCCCTACCTATTTATATTGTGTTTGACCAAAGACAAAACACTGATGAGGTCCATGTCCCCAAAGAAGCCATAAGCCTAGGCTTCTGCACTAGATCTGCTCTAGTCTCTCACCTCATGACCCCAAGTCCCCTGTAGAAGAATCAGGTAACAGTAAATCTTGCTGCAGTCACTGCTCATGCATCTCTCAGTGCTCTGTTCCTCCAGTGGTCTCCATATGGCCCACCCCATGGCCTTCCCTCTGCCCAACCTCCTCTTGTTTTTTTCTCTTTCTCTAAAGATCTGTGTCTAGGGGCCAGGGGCCTTCCTCTCTTCAAGTTGTCCCTTGGTTTTATAGTTAATTTTACAAGTCAACATGACGAGCTAAGGGACACCCATAAGACTGGTGAAGCACTACTTCTAGGAGTTTCTGTGAGGGTACATCCAGAAGAGATGATGGTTTGAGTCAGTAGATGGAGTAAAGAAAATCTATCCTCCCAGTACTGGTGTGTACTATCCAATCCACCCAGGGCCAGGATCAGACAAAAGGCAGAGAAAGAGTGGTTCCCTTCCACTCTCTGAGATGGGACGTACATCTTCTTCTGCACTTGGACATCAGTGTTCCTAAGTTCTCAGGCCTTGAACTCCTTGGATTTGTACCATAGCTATCCCTGCACCCTAACTCTCAGGCTAAACCTTGGACAGAAGTACCTCACTGAAGTTTCCTGGTTCTCCAACTTGCAGATGATGAATCATGGTGCTTCGTAGCCTCCCATTATTACATTAGTCCATAAGAAGTTCCCATAAAAAATCTCTTACATATCTATATGTCTATCTCTAATCTACCTAGATACAGTTATAGATGTACATGGAGCTATAGACACAGATAAACATGTAGATGTAGATATAGGTGTACATGTACACAAGATGAGATGTGCAGTTTGTTGTTCTGTGTCTCTGGAGAACCTTGAATAATGACTTTTGGTGCAAAGCCTTTTTCTGGACTCAGCTTGAAGCACTGTCACTTCATTGATCATTTCATACTTCTTTAGATCTCCTTTTTCTTGCTTTGTCCTCTTGTGGCCAAACTTTAAGCTTCATTTAACCTCCAGAAACACCCTATATTAGGTGGCATTCTACTGTGGGTTTTTTGTTTGCTTGTTTGTTTTGTTGATTGGTTGGTTTTTGTGGTACTAGAGATGGAACCTGGGGCCATTGTACTGAGCTACATCCTTGGCCTTTTTAAAACATTTTTCTATTTTGAGACAGGGTCTTGACCAGGCTGATCTAAAACTTGGGATTTTCTCTCCCTGAGTGCTGGAATTACAAACATATGTCTACAGACCCAGCTCTGCTGTTTATCAAACAACAGAGACATGTCATGGTACCTGGCATATTACCTTGCTCCACTCCCATTCTCCTTCTTCAGTCTCTTGCTTATACTTCAGAAAGACATGGAAGGTCTGGTTTAATCCTTTCTTTTTTCCATATTATAGTTGAAATAATAACTCATATCTTGAGTGACAGCCATTGCTCTGAGCATACTATATAAATTAACAAGGGATTTAGCTCAGTGGCACAGCACCTGCCTGTCAAGAATGAGGCCCTGAGTTTGATCTCCAGTACCAAAAAAAAATTAATTAATTAGACATACTTAATCTTCCTAATAATTCTACAAGGAATTACATTGTCATACTCATTTTCCAGATGTGGACCCTGAAACATGGAGAAGTATAAGTAACTTGCCTAAGTTACTCAGAAGTAGATGACAAAGCCAGAATTCAGTGATTGTAGTCTTAACCCAGGGGAGCTCACCCATATGCCACTGCTACTACACAGGTAAGTCTAGATAGCCAAGAAAGTGGACCTGGAAGTTGAGGTGCCACCCAAGGATGATCCAGGGAAATGCAGGGCTAACACTTAGACCTCACTGTTACTTGCTGCTTTCTGCACAGTTCTTTGCCATGTGTTCTCCCGTGGAAGCTGAGTGTCCTGTCTGCCCTGGATTCTGATGGTCTAACCTTCCAGGAGGGTTACATGTGATTAAGGGCATTCTTGGATGCAGCTTTCATGGGTACCCAACATACATATGAGAAGAGCAAGACCAAGACAGTGATATCATATAAAAATACTGTTATTTGGCACATTTTTATTTTTCAAATGCAGCCATTTATTGTGGTTCAACAAAGCACTACTCATCTAGGGAAGCATGGTGTTGGCAGTGTTGCAAAGAATACAAAATCCCCAGACCTGAAACACTGCAGCAGTGACAGGGAACAGTGACTTAGGGAGGCATGGCTTTCCCCATAACTTGCCAGGAAGACAGGTGCAGGAGGCTGGCAGAGGCATCCTACATCCACGCCAACATGGTGAGAAGACAAAAATCACCTGTTATGGTTTAGATCTAAAATGTCTTCCACAGATCTCCCCATGGAAGAATAATAGTCATCAGTGGATTGATGAATTCATGAGTTTACAGCTGAGTATACTGTTAGGAGGTGGGGCCTGGCTAAAAGAGGTGATCACTGGGGGATATGACCTGGCTGTATTCTTGTCACCAGTTCCTTTGTTCTCTCTCTGCTTCCTGGATGTCATGAGGTAAGCAGATTTCCTCCATCAAACTTTCTACCATGCTCTTTCTGCTTTGGAGCCAGCTAACCATGGACTAAACCCCCTAAAACCATAAACCAAATTGAACTTCTCTTTTAAGTCACAGGTGGTGGATATTCTTTCTCAGTGGCAAGAAAGTAACTAATATAATTTTGATCAGCGTTACAAAAGGAGAGAGAGACAAAGCAGTTTCTACTGCCAGCCACATGAAGGATGTCTCCCCATTTCTACCCTGATGGGCAAAGAGGAAAGAAGAATCCCCCAGCATATTGGAGTCAACTTCCAAGGCCTTACTTACCTCTTAGGTACCTAATGAGCACAACATGTCACAGGCAATTAAGACACAATCATATCAAACTCACCAGAATTTAAGGGTAAAATAGAACATCCTCTGCTCCAAAACTAAGCCTGAAGAAGCAAATCTCATCCAGAAGTCTAACTGATTAATTGGTGACATGAATTGTAGTTTAGCTTTGGGAAACTCAGTAGTTAACAAATGTCAACATTTATTGGTGGGAACAAAGTTATGGGGACAGGACATAAGATAGAATCAGAAAGACGAGTTTAGTGTGAAACAGGAACTTAAATAGTGCCAATAAATCAAAGAAATAAACTAAGAAAAACACCACAGTAAGTTCAGGCAACCCCATTAATAGGGAATGAAGGACCAGAAGGCAGAATAATTGAGTTATCTCAGAGAAGAAATCACATGTAAGGATGAATCTATAGCACAGTCTTGCCTGATAGAGTGAAAGATTATAAGGAAGCTCTTAAATGGGTGGAAAATAAAGAGATATAGGAAATATTATCTCAGGAAGGTGGAGATTGTCATACCTAGCCATGTCTCCTCTTGTCAAAGATTTGTACTCCTCAGGTGATTCTTTCAGGTAACAGGTGTCCAGGCCACTGTTAGTTTCCACACAGTGGAAATCAATTAACCAAGAAGCCATATTTTTAAAGATATAGAAAAATATCAATGACTTTTCTGGGGAGCAAAGTTAAGTCCATATAGAAATAGAAATTCAAAAAAGAGAAAGTAGTAAGGAAACCTTTTCACTAGGGATGTTTTGCTTGATGGGTCACTAAGTCACCAGTAAAACATTTGCCTGAAGGAAAGAATGGGCTGAGTCTGGCCCATGCCATTGGTTTGAGTAGAACTGTGCCAACAGAATGGAGCTCACTATTCAGACTATCCAGAACATCTGTGCTCCTGCCAGAGCCTAGTGCTATAGCTCACATCTGGAGTGTCTCCAAAGGCCCCTGTGTAAAGGCTGGGTCTCCAACCTGTGGCACTTTGGGGAGGGGCAGAACCATCAAGAGGTGGGGTATGGTGGAAGAAGTTTGGTCATTTGGAACATTCTCTTGAAGGGGGTATTGGAACTTTTCCTGTTTTTCTCTTGGCTTCTTGGCCAAAATGAAGTGAACAACCCTCCTTTGCCTGGTGTTTCTGCCATCACATACTGTGGCACCACAGAGCCAAAGCAACAAAGCCAAGCAATCATGGACTGAAACTTTTGAAACCAAGAACCAAAATAAACCTTTCCTCCTTGCACATTTATAATCTCAGGTATTTCATCATAGCAATGGAGGCTGAGTCACACATCTAGGGACAGGGCTTCTGAAGACATGCAGTGTCAAAGCAGGAGGCTCGGAGGTGACTTTCTGGTCTAAATATATATTCATCCATGCTGGCCACTAGCTCCCTATATCTATGGAGCTCCTGACATGTGGCTATTTGAATAGTGATGAGCTGTCAGTGTAAAATGCACACCAGAATTTGAAGGATTTGCACAAGAAAGGTTAAAACATTTCAATAACATTTCTGTATTGATTAAGGATCTAAATGATAATACTTTGTGTATATTGAATTAAATAAACCACAGGTGTTCTTGCCTTCCCCAAAGCTTTACTTTTTCTGGTTTCACTTATCCTAGGTCAACCATACTCTGAAAATGTTAACTGAAAAATTCCATAATGGTGAGTAATTTTGTAATTTTAAACTACATACTATTCTAAGCAGTATGATGAAATCTCATGCTATCTGTCTTGCACTTGATTCATCCCTCTGTCCAATGTGTCTACCCTGGATGTGCTACCTGCTCATTAGTCACAAAGTAAGGTATCAGGTGGACTGTCATGGTGTGGCAATACTTGTGATCAAGTCACTCTTTGCAGCAGTTAAACACTGTGTTATAGTCCCTGTGTCACTCACCTCACTTCACCTCATCTCAGAGCATCATAAAAAGAGTGGGTCTATGCCTTAGTCACTTTGATCTTCACGGAGACACAATACCCTACACCAATAACTTAAAGGGATAGAGATTTATTTTGGCTCATGATTACAGTCTACAGTCCAGTGGTTCTAGAGCAGAAATAGCATGGCAGAGTGGTGTAGCAGAGGAAAGCTGCTCACCTCATGGCTGATAGGTATCAGAGACCCCTGAGACAGGTTCTGATCTCCTGCTCAGTACTATGACACATGGTGAGAAGAAAAACATAGAGACCACATTAAACAGACAGAGATACAGGGAGCCAGGATAGCCAATGCTTGTGCAAGCAAGGCTGAACAAACAAAGGCCCTGAACACCCAGAGCTGTTGATATTTATTGGTGACATAATAGTGAGGTAAAGGGGCTATGTGGAGGGACTGCCTGGAGTTGCTATAGATACATTGCTGATGCCGGCAAGGCTTGTAAAGGAAGAGACAAAACAGTCTTGAATTAGGAACAGAACAGACAAAATATAGGTTGTGGTTAATAATTAACCTTGTCTTTTTAGTAAAGAAGGTTTTAACTCTGGGTACAGAATTTAGGTACAAGTCACTCTGACCTCGGCACATAGGCTGGACTCACTTCTCAAAACAAGTCAATTGTGGAGATAACTCTTTATAGCCTGCACTGCTTACAGCCTGCTTTGGGCATAATCAATAGGCCAGTTTCCCACAGATGGGAAGCAGAGAGAGAAGAAATGAGCTGGGAAAGGAGAAATACCCTTCCAGGTTAAGTCCTCAGTAACCCAATGCCTCTTCCACCCAGACCCCACCTCTAACAGCAAGTCAGCTATAATGCCCCCTTAATCCAATCACCTTCCAGACACATGATGCTTTGGGGCCATTTTTTATCTAAACCATAAAAGTCCAGTACTGTAAGAGATTTTGAAAGAGGAAGAGACACCACAGTCATGTAACCTTTATTATAGTATATTGTTGTAATTGTTCTATTTTATTATTAATTATTGTTGTTAATCTCTTACTATGCCTACTTGGTAAATTAAACTTTACCTTAGGTTTGTGTGTATAGGAAAAACATTTAGTATGTGTAGGATTTTGCCTTCCATTGGAGATCTTGGAAGAAGCCACTGTGGAGAAGGAGAGATGAGTGTACAGTATTAAAATTAATTCACCAGTTTCCTTTTTAATAGCTAGCCTATTTTTAATGGCTAGAAAATTTGAAACTATATATATCTCATATTCATGGCTTACTATATTTTTCTGTCTGCTGTTCTAGAATCAGAATAGAACAAGGTGAGTATGGCCATTTTCCTGCCTCTTGGGTGACACTGTCAGCTTGCAGAACAAAGAGGCAGCTATGGGCCACAGAAGCAGACATCTCAGAAGGTTCCCAGGCCACATCCTGTAGGGAACAGGGAAAGGTGACGTTACTAGAACCTCTGCAGTGAGTCCTAATCTCCTACGAGCCACGGCAGCACAAGGCAAATTAACTTATTATACAGAAAAGGTAGAAAAACTGAGACTTGGAGAAGAAGCTGAGCTTTGGGTCTGATCAGCGCTGCTCTGGGCAGCAAAGATGAAAGCCCCAAACTTACCTCACCTTTTCTTCAGTACACCAGGAGAAACAGATGTAACAAATGACTTGCAGACAGTTCAGTACATCCTGGTAAACAAGGTGTAACAATCCAAGAACAATGAGGAACTGAGTAGATGAACACTTTGTTCCTCCCAGGATGTCTTCAGCTGGTGTAATCTTGTCCTGAAGCATCATATCATCACCGGATCATTGAAGTCTCATTTGTGACCGGAGGCCAAAATGGAATTATCTCCAGAAATGCCATAGCTGGCCTGTAGGCAGGAGAAGTAGGCCTAATCAAGTGATTTTTCCCTAAAATTATGTAGCATTGCTCCCAACAACCTCCCTCCCTTCACAACAAGAGAGGGCTGAGCCTCAGATGCTAAACACTGGCTGCAGGAAGCAGGGACAGGGGCAGCTTGCTGGCTCTGCACCTGAGTGAGACAGAGGTAAGAACTACCCCTGAGAGGAGGAGGACATGGATCCAGCTCATATAATTCTCCAGGAACCCCCAAATCTAGGAAGAGACCTGAGCTGTGACTCACTGCTCTACTCCTGTGATTTTGGCACCTTTCCATGCCTCACTGACTGTGGAGTGGACAGACGACTTACTTTTTAAAATAATATGTCCTCATTTAGTAGCCTATTCAGAAAAAAATAAATTCTGGCAAATCCAGAAAACAGGCTAATATTACTTTTCTAAAGCTGCCACAACAAAGTACCCCAGAGAAACTGGCTTAAACCATAGACACTTATGCTTTCATAGTTCTAGAGGCTAGAAGTCAATGACTCGGGTGTGGACAGAGTTGGTTACTTCTGAGGCCTCAGAAATAGAACCTGTTCCAGGCCTGTCTCCAGCTTCCAGAGGGTTTTGGTAATCCCTGTGCCCCCTGGCTTGTAGATGCACACCTGGTCTTTTACTTCCTATTCGCATAGTACTCTCCCTGTGTCTCTTCATGACATTTTCCTTCTATGTATATAGGTCTCTGCATCAAAATTTTTCCCAGTTTTATAAGGACACCCATCATACTGTATTCAGGCCCCACTGGGATTTCCTTTTAACTTGATCACCTCCGCAAAGGTCTTATTTTCATTTTTCCCCCTCAGTACTGGAGATCAAACTCAGGACCTTGTGCCTGCAAGGCAGGCGTGGCACCACTGAGCTAAATCCCCAACCCAAAGGTCTTATTTTCAAATATGGTACCGGGAGTTAGAACTCTGATATGGGGTCACAATTTGGATACACAATTCAACAATGAGAGAGAAATAATGTATTTGAAATAACTCCATGATAGGTGTCTAACAGCTCTGTATATCAATCCATTAACTCAGAAGTGAAGAACTAGAATTTTTCAAAAAAATATTTCATAACTTAACCTCTACTAAATTGGTAAAGTTAAGAATTCAGTAAAGCTTCAGTTGCCTTCTGGAGGCTATGTCTCAATTTCAAGGGCTGAAATGATGCGAAGGGCTTTTCTCTCTGTGCTGGGTGGAGCTAGACTCTAATCCTGAAGATCTTCTATCAGTTGGCCATCGTCCAGGTCATCAGTTGTCCCACAAGGACTCCTGATATAGACTCAGGGCCACATTGTCACTTCCCCACCCCTGAGGTCCGTTAACTTTGTTAACCTCCTTCTTAGGATTTTAAGCTCTCCAGACTCAGGGCTGGTTTCTGGGTGGTGATAGGGACATGAATCCCTGCCGTACAATCTCCAGTTCTTGTCTGTCATGTCATCTCTTCTGTAGACACAGAGTGCAGTGCTAGGGTGCACACTTTACTGCCTGTCCACTCCTACAGCTCTCCGGAGTTTTCTCCCAGCCTCCTGGCATGACTGCTTCTTCCCTTTCATGGCACATCTCCTCACTGGTTCAGCCCCAGAAGTCCTCCTCCAGCTGGAGAAGAGAAGGCCTGCCCTGGAGCAAAAAGCTTCTTGCACATAAATGTTCTAAGTTCAAAGGGTCTTGGGCTTCTGGAATCTAGAGCCAGGAGAAGACAAGAAGGTCCTGTCTGGCCGTCTTAGTGTCCCCATGGAGACAGGGCGCAGGTTGGGAGTGAAGAAGAAAGGAGATGCAGAAACACCCAGAAGTTAAGTGTGGACATCTCACAGAAATCACTCTTGATCCAGCAGGTGCCTAACCTTGACAAAAAATAGCAAATAAACAATAAATATGCACTTTTAATTAAAATAAACTTAAATTATGGTATAATATTTGTGAGCCTAAAAATGGGTTGGTTATAGTCATTATTAATTCAGTGAAACCTCATTAATTTGATTGAGAGGGCTCATACTTGAGAATGAACCCAGGTCTTTAGTACTGAACTACATTTTGAGACAAAGTTTCAGTAATCACTAAGTTGCCCAGGCTGGGCTTGAACTTTGAGATCCTTCTGCCTCAGTCTCCCAGAGTGCTAATTTGAACATTTTAAAAACTGCTATTTCACAGCTTCTAGAAAAAAAAAATCATGACTCGTTTTTAAAAGTATTCATTAGCAGAATTTTATATGGACTTTGAATTGCTTAGATACTGATTAAATACTTCACAACCTTTTCTTTCCTTAACGGTTTAAAAGTTCCCCAAGCAATTTTGATTTACACACTGAGTAAGCCCTTTTATTACAGGCTGAGAAGGTGAACTTAGTCCTGATGTTGTTGGGTCTGACACCTATTCTCAATGATCAAAGTCTAATTGAATCCAATTGTGCATTTACCTAATTACTTTACTGCTTATTCAATCAGAGATTTCTGGACATGGTAGAATTGCCACCAACTTTGAGGTTATTTTGCCAGTGGTACATGCTCCCAACATATCCTCGCTAGGCAGAAATTTCTCTTTATACAGAAATAGGAAGTTCACAAGGTGGTAAATTAGCTTCGGATCTTTCAGCATCTGGGGGTTTGCCTAATAGAAACGCTTAACAAACCAAAGGAAAGATGGTTGTAGAGTGATAAAATATTCAAGACAGCAAAATAGCTACACAAGGAATCAACAGCACTTGCAGATAACTAGGTCTTATCTCCAGATAGTGAAACTACAGAAGGGCCTTTTTCCACCCTTGGAGGTATAAACCTTGGTCAGAGCTCCTCCCTGGCAACTTCAGTGTCCCCTCTGGCTGCTCCCAGGAACATTGGCTTCCCATTTAGATCCGGTTGATCTTGAAGTGCTGCACCATTTACGCTCCCTGTATTGCTAAATGAGGTCTGGGCTCCCTGTCGCCCCGGTCATGTTCTGCGCAGAGCAGATACTGGGCCCCTGCTCAGGGAGCAACACAGCCATAAATCATTAAGTGTCAGAGCCTTTTCAAGTTAAATCCCTCAGCTCTCAAGCCCATCACTCACAGAAGGCTTGGGGAGCGTCAATTATGGAAATGCCTTCCAGTCAAGATTAGAGGTACATTTGGATATTCATTTACTTTCTGATCCTGAGTTTCAGGAACTCTATTTCAGGAATCATTTTGCAGTATATTATTTGGTAACCTTTTCTAATATGAGGAGACTTTCAAATACATACATATAGATAGATAGATCTATATATCACATATATATATATATATATATGAATTTCAGCAGGATGAGTCAGTTGAAAAATATTTTTAATTAATACAATGACAAAGCTGGAAAGGAACCTGCTTTCAAATAGAATTCCCAATGAAGGGCTAAAGAGTTCCCAAGAAAAGAAAACACCACCCAGCACTTGGCCAGCATCATCAAAAGTCACTTTCTAGCCATTTAAATCTACACATCATAATCCTTGCAGCTTGTAGCGTGCCTCATAAACCCACCCTATAATGAGCATTTTATTTAAGCCATTTTTAGAGATTAGAACCTAGTTCATTTCCTTCTACTTTTCGTTTACTTTACTTTTAATCCCTTCATTCTATAAACTTAATTGCTATTTCGCTAGTCCCAAAGCAGCTAACCTAAGCCTTCTTTAAGCATTTCTTAGTAATTTTCCTTTAGTTATTTACTACATTTTTTTCTTTAGTCAGCTAAATGAAAACTTTCAAGATATTTCTTGAGTGAATAAAACTTTTCAGATGAAACATTTGCTTTTCTTGTTACAACTGAACACAATTTTAGCTTGCATTTTCCCCTTTTAAGGGCATCAAATAGATGACAGAATGACTGATTCCAGTCATTAGTGATAATTTCCTTTTATTTTAAGCAAAACACTTGACATTATATTTGTTACAAAAATAAATGAGCATTGTCTGCTTTGGCCATCATGTATCTCCCTCTTTACAGATGTGGATTTTGGTCAGGAGTTTTGGTGATCACAGCATCTTCTTTAGATTGAAGCCTATATGAGGGCTGTTACTAACTTAACCCACTTGTCTGATTGCAGCTTTTCTATTTCCAAAACACACCTAATAGGCAGCAGCAGGATTGTAAAATAAATTATTCTGAGAGTAACTATTGAGGCCATGACTTGTCTAGGTGATATAATGTCTTTTAGAGAAAGACTTCAGAGACCAATTCAAACATTCATCTATTTATCCTCTTCAATGAAAATAGTAGCAAACATGACAAATGGGCCAAAATTTATCTTAAGGACCCAGTAATATCAGCATATAGATAAACAGTGATATCCATTAAATAAATTGCCATGGAGAATCGGTATGAGTATACTTGTACTAATATATATTAATCTGATTCCATTTGTAAGAACATAGGGCTTTGCTTTCAGTGCTTCAAAGGAAAAGAAATTGGATTTGACCAGGTGGCTGATTTAATGAAAAAAAGCCTTGTGAGAGCCAAGTGTAAATCGAGGCAACTAAGCCATGTACATGCCCTATCCAGTCATTAGAATACCAGGTTCATTTCTCATTTTGTATGTCTTGGTGATGAATTTCTGCTCTCACCCAAAGATTTTCCATAACCGGGGTAGTTATGATTATCCTATTTCACACAGAAGAAGACAGTACTATAGAGGTCATGTGACCTATCCAATGCCATGGTTCAAAGACCTGAACTTATTTCAAATCTCAACATTCAGGCCAGGGATTTAGCTCAGTGGTGATGCCTCACAAGCTTAAGGTCCTGAGTTTGATCCCCAGTACCAAAAAAAAAAAAGAAAATCAAATCTCAACTTTCAACAACATTGTAGCCACCCTCTGAACAAGAATTTGTGAGTCTTGATTTTCAAAAAAAAAAAAAAACGTAGGCACTTTTGTTTGTTTCAAAACCAGGCACAAGGTTAAGTAGACTTCTCCAAATTCTTATAGTAGAGTGGATTATAAAAATTTGAACAAGTAAACCAGTAATCTATATCAAAGAAATGAGAGGGGCAATTGAAACCAGTCCAGTGAAAATGTCATGCTTTCTACTCATCACAATTAGTCCTTCAGAATATCTGAAAGGGACATAGCTTATATATTTTAAAGAGTTTGGTCAGTGAAAACATCCACTTGTCATTATTCCATAGGCAATTAACTAGAATGTGACTAATTCTGCATGTTAATGACAGTTTGGAGCCTACCCAAAGTCTATCCATTTTAGTCCATTTCTGCAGCTATCACAGACTACAAAGGACTGGATAATATTATATGTATAAAGAATAAACATTAATTGCACTTATAGTTTTAGTTGGCTGGACAGTCCAAGAGTATGGTAGCAACATCTGCTGGGCATCTGGTGAGGGTCTTCATGCTTCATCATAACACGATTGAGGCATCACAAGGAGACACAGCAAGCACATTAGCTGAAGTCTCTCTTCCTCTTTTTACAGTAACTAATGACATCATGAGGTCTCATCTAATCCTACTCACTTCCCAAAGGCTGTACCTCCAAATACCATTAATATATGCCTTCAAGCATTAAGTTTCCAACATACACACTTTGAGGGGACAGATTCAAACCATTGCATTGGCAATCCCTCCATAACAAACTGAAGTAGAAATTACTAACCCTGATATAGCTATAAAATAACATGCTGTAAATACCAACCATGTATTTGCTTACTTTTTAACTGAAAATGTAACAGGCTACAAATGCCTTTTCAGGAATACCTGCCTCAACTACCTCACTGGAGTCTGGTAGGTTTCCCAATCAAAATAAAATAATCATGAGCTCCTAGGCCAGAGAAGCTCAGCTGGTCCCAGCACCCAGAAGGAAGCTCCCCGCCTCCATCCCAGGCTCCTAGGGCAGAGAAGCTCAGCCAGTCCCAGTACCTGGAAGGAAGCTCCCCCACTGCCATCCCAAGCTCCTAGGGCAGAGAAGGTGAGCCACGTGGGCACCAGAAGCACCCCCCCCCCATGGAAATGAGAAAACACATAAACAAGCCTCAAAAACAGAGTTCCAGATCACCTACAACAACCCCAAAGGGAAACAAGATGGAACAATCTGATACTCAACTACCTGGACTCTCTGAACTGGAAATAAAAGAGGATCTGGGAAAAATGAAATCAGAAATAATTACTCAGATAACAGCAAAGATTTTGCTCATGGTGCAAGACATGATTAATAAATCTAGACAGGACACAGATTAAAAAAATAGAGGATCTGAGGAACCTGATGAAATCCCAACATAGGAAACAAATGGAATCCACAAAACAGATACAAAAAGATTTCCAAGAGATTAAAAACTCCATCGAAAGTCTGCAAAGCAGAATAAACCAATGTGAGGATAGAATTTCACATATAGAAGATAACATTGCGATTAGTGAGCAGGAAAAGGAAAATTGCTTTAAAATTGTAAAGGAACATGAGAAATCAATCCAGCAGCTGCTAGAGGATGCAAAGAAGAATGACATAAGACTGATTGGAGTCAATGAAGAAACAGGAGAGAGTCCAGAAGACATAAAAAAACTGTTCACAGAAGTGATGGCAGAAAACTTCCCAAGGAGGGGAAAAGAACTTGACATACAGATAAGTGAGGCATATAGGACTCCAAATAGCCTTAATCAAAAAAAAAAATCTACACATAGACATATAATAGTTAGGATTCCAGAAATCCAACAGATGAACAAAATTCTACAAGCAAGGAGAGAAAAAAAACAAATCACATACAAAGGAAAGCCCATCAGAATCACAGCAGACTTCTCAATGCAAACCCTCAAGGCAAGAAGAGCTTGGAGTGATGTATTTCAAGCCCTAAAGGAAAACAGCCTCCAACCCAGATTGATGTACCCTACAAAACTATCTTTCAAAATGGGTGGAGAAATAAGATACTTTCCTGATAAAGAGCACCTGAGGAACTTCATGAATACCAAAGTGGCACTCCAAAAATTTTAGACAATACCCTAGGAAAAGACAATGAGGATCACAAACCCAGGAAACCCAGCAGAATGAATCCATTGGGTGTGACAAATTAAACACAAAGGGGGAGAATCCAGTGAAAAGAAAAAGTCATGACAAGGCTTTTAAAACTTTTAACTTCATCTCCCTAATGAGTGTATAATTAAATCTTATTATTGTACTGATTAGTACTTTTCTGATTCTAGAGTTGCACACCATTCCTTGTGCTATACTGGCTATTTACCATCTTCTTATGTCTACATTTTAATTGGGTTGTCTATTAATGAGCTCTAAGAATTCTTTATATATTCTGCTCATAGGTTATATCCATTGTAAATATGGCCTGTTTAAGGACTACTTTTCACTTTAATGATGTCATTTAAAGTTCTAAATTTTGATGGAATCTCATTTATCAAGTTTTTTCTTTTATACATCATGTCTTTTTTATACTAGGTAGTTCTTGCCTACCCTGAATTCATAAATATTTTCCCTTATAATTTCTTCTTAAAGTTTTAGACTTTTAGGCTTTCATATTTAGGTTCATAGATCCTTTCAAGTTATTTTTATGTATGGAAATAAAGGGTTGAGGTTAATTTTTTATATATGGATACTAGGTGTTCTACTGCCATTTGCTGAAAACACTATCTCTTCCTCAGCTCTTGAATTGAGTTTATATTCTATAAAATGCTAATGTTAAATAATCTTTCAAAACTCAGTGGACCATATATGTGTGGTTCTATTTCTAGATTCTCTGTTTTCTTCAAATGATCTATATGTCTTTCCTTACACCAACACTGCCTTGATTACTGTAGCTTTAGAAGAAGTCTTAAAATTAGGTACTAAACATCTTCCAACACTGTTTTTGTTTTTGTTTTTGTTTTTAACTTTTCTAGGTCCTTTGTACTCCTACATAACTTTTAAATTTCAATATCCAGTTCTTCATTTATAGCAAGTATACATAGACCTGAATTTTTATATATACCTTGTGTTTTCTAATCCTGCTAAATTCAAGTAGAAGTTCTAGGGGCTCCTAGAGATTTCTTAGTATTTTCTCTGTAGATGATCATTTCATCTACATATAAAGATTTTGCTTCTGCCATGCCAATCTTATCCTAGTTGTGTCATTTTATTGCCAGACTATTTTGGTGGGGCCTAGGTTTCAAAGTTTAATGGACAGATAAAGAGTAAGCATATCTGCCCTTGTTCTCCACCTTAAGAAGAAAGCATTGGTATATTCTCCATTTATATAAGGCATTCTTGCTGGAAGTATGGAGTACATGTCCCTAATCTGTTGAGAAGGTTCTGTTCTACTTCTAGTCTCCTGATAGCTTTTACCATGAACAGCTGTAGAATTTAGTCCAATACTTTTTCTCCAACTAGTGACAGGATCATATGGCTTTTTCCTTTCCTCTGTTTAAATGATAACTTTTGGGGGTGGATCTTCCAATGCTGAAACAACACTGCCATTCCTATAATAAAACCACTTTCTACATCTGGCCAGATCTGACTTCCAATAGTTTGTTTTGTTAAAATTTCTATCTATGTTCATACTTTTTTCTTCTATTATCTTTATCCAATTTTAGGATTAGCACAATGTTGAGTTCCTAAAATGAGGGGAGAATTGCTCCTTCTTTTTTCTACTTTAATTGTTTGATATAATTTATCAGTTAAAATGTATATGAGCCTGTTGTTGTCATATAGGTAGGTTTTCAAGCTAGGAATATATTTTCTTTAATAGGTGCTATTCAAATTTTATATTTCCTCCAGAGTTAGTTTCATTAATTTGTCTTCCAAGGTACTTCTTAGAAGTTGTCAAATTTATTTCAAAACAGATTTTTGTAATATGCTTTCTATATCCTTTTAAATTCTGTAAAATCTGTGTTAATGTCTCCTAGATCTTAATATTGTAAATTAAAAAATGTATAACTGATATTGTGTAACAGGAAGAAAAGGTCTAAAAGAGCAGGGGAATTGGGAGGGGTAAGGGAAGGGAAAAATGGGAAAGGAAAAAATATGAGAAGAGGAAAAAAAATGGAAACAAGGACTTTGCAAATAGGGAAGGCTGGAGGGGGTGAAGGGAGGGCAAGGGAAGGGGAAAAAAAATAAGAACAAAGAGACTCATGTAATGGTACAAGATCCCAATGATGAATGTAACTGTATTTTATACTGAAAATGTACCAATAAACTTAATGAGGAAAAATTAATTAATTAATTAATTAAAATAATCATGACTGTGAATGTCACAATGTCAACATTCTGTTACTTTTATCATTATCATTATTATATTGTGCTGACAACAGGTCATAGTATAATTGTTATAGTATGGTTAATGCCAGCAACTGCCTATAGTAGTGGTGGTAAATCTACAGCATGCATGCTCCTGCAGGCTATTGGTTCATTGAAAGCTCTAAAAGGTTTGCCATCACTGGCCTGTATTATTAAGCCTACCATTTAGAAGAACCCTACATTGAAATCTGAGCTATCAGTAGCTACAAAAGGAACATCATCATCACCTTGGGGTAATAGTTGCAGAGGTACATAATGTATTTTTAAAGTCCTGGTCATCTAAATCTGCCCTATCTCCACTGGCTCTGCTCATCAGTGTCTGGCTGAAATGAGAAGAAAACTAGAGATAAGGTATCAAGTAAAGGGACCCTAGGATAAAAATCAATGAAGACATTGCTGTGATGGCCAGTCTTGTCAACTTGATTGGAATGAGAAATTAGTAAAGCCCAAAGCACACTTTTGAGTGCGTCAGTGCATGTTTTGTTTGGAGATGGTTGCAGCACAAGGGCTCAACTTTATCAGTGGATCAGCCCACTGAGGAGATCATAATTTGGTGGCATTCTTTGGAGATGACAGAGACTTAGGAGGTGGGGCCTAGGTAAAGGGAGTAGGTCATAGAATTGTGACCATGGGAACTATCTCTAGTCCCTGTCCCCTTCCTCTCTGCCTCTTTCCCTCTTGCTCTGCTCTGCTTCCTGACTGCTATCAAGTGAGCAACTTTCTTCTACCACATGATTCCACCATGATGTTTCTGCCTTGAAGGCAGCCAACCATAGACTGAAATTTCTGAAACCATGAGTTAAAGTAAACTTTTCCTCCTTTAAATTATTTTTCTCCATTATTTAGTCACAGTGACAAAAAACTAATATCCTCTCCTCTGTACCTCATGCTCTTAATCTCTGATCTTAAACCATACAGCAACAGAACTCAACATTTCAAAATGTGTTGCTCTTCATAGTTATGTGACCTTTTTTCTCTTTGAAATGTAAAACAGAAAATTTTAGCAATTTACTCAAAAGAGCAACCAATCACAACAAGAGTGACAACAACAAAATTAAATATGCAAGATTAGTTCTTCAATGAGGTGATTAAAAGCAAGCTTTATTTCTAGGAAAGCTTCCTGTTTGAGACCTTATCCCCAACCTCAAGGGAATATTCGGTTCAATAAATGCAACTCTTTACAGTAGTTGTAGTCATGAGATTGCCTTTGTTAACAATAATAAGATACATATACTTAATACCCACTTCTCAGACAGGAAAACTAAAACCCAAGTTCTAGTTCAGAACTGGAGTCTATTCTTCTGAACACCTGCTGAGTAAAGGTCCCTGCAGAATGTGCTGTTCCCTAAAGGAAATGATGACTGCGAGAGGCCTGTCAGTTCCAATTTAATAATTTTATACACATCCTACCATGCAAATTCTTTTAAAATATATTCATATTCAACATGGACATAAAGATCAATGTTTCAGCCTGGGCTCCACTCATACCTTCATGTAGTTTATAATGGAGAAGGCAGCAGTAAAATTAAAAATGTTAACTTCCAAATGGTGCTTTTTGTTGTTTTATGTATGACATAACTGACCAAATGGGACATGTTTACTTTTAATGTGGTTTTATTTATTTTTCTTACACTATTTTTTCAGTACTTTTTCTTTCCACATGACATGCTAATACATTATTCAGAGCTTCCATGTCTCTCCGCATGGTCGATGTGATTTCTTGTGCACTGAGCCACTCTATTTATGACCAAATGGCCAAAATGTTTTTTTATTATTATTATTCATTCAGGGGAAGATTTTTTTTAAAGCTACTGGGAATTTTAACCTTTTAAATACCAAGTTGCTTTGCTGTATTCCAACAATTCATCCAATTCTGACCCTGGCCAGTAATAATCTAATAATCAGAAAATGGCAATAATAATGGAATGAGTATGTTCAAAGCAAGAGGGAGTATTTGAGATTAATGGCAATGTCTCTTTTACTGTAATAAATTTTTTAAAGATGTCTACATTCACTATTTTGCAATCACACATTGGACCTAATAATAAGGATGTAGGGGCCAGAAGAGGCCTTGGGGATGATCAACCTTTTCATCTTTGGTGAGAAAATTGAGAAAACATGCTGGGTGCCAAGGACCTAAACAATAAGAAGCAGTGATATATCTTCAACCTGAAATCCTTTGGGCTCTGGAAGGTGTTCTTTCCACCATCACCTCCAGAGAAACTTCCTGGAAATTTTGCACATTAATCTAGATTTGATCTTTCGTGTATCTGGGTTCCATCCTTACCCACCCAGCTCACCCAGGGCAGGGCCAAATGAACACTCTTCACATGAAGAGGACACATAAGTCACCAGGCTTACCTTGTGTCCAGCTTAATTCTTCTGGATATATATTCCCTCTGCATCAAGCTTCTTTCTCCTGCAAAAAGCTCAGGAAGCATTTAAGAAAAGAGGGATGACAAGGCTGCTTACAGAAACTCCAAAGAATCTTTTCTCTGTGTCTATGTTTTTCCTGCCTGGGCTAATTAACTTTCCACAGTGTGTGTTCTCACATGTCAGTCTTCCTTGTCAGGAGGACCTGGGTGGAGTCAGTCTGGGCTCAGCCGAGGGGCATACAAGCATGTTACGGTGGAAAATAATTAATTTGGTGACATACATGATAAGTGAGGCAGGTGTAAGCCCACGACAGCCAGGTTCCCAGTAGCAATGGATGCATCTGTCTTCCCAGACAGCTACAAGTATGCCTAAGCTATTTCCCTTTCTTTCTTTCTTTCTTTCTTTCTTTCTTTCTTTCTTTCTTTCTTTTTCTTTCTTTCTTTCTCTTTCTTCTTTCTTTCCTTCCTTCTTTCCTTCCTTTTGTTCTCTTTCTATTTCTTTTTTACTTTCTTCTTTCCTTCTCTCTTCTTTATCCTTTCCTCCCTCCTTTTCTTTTTCTTCCTTTTTTCCCTTTCTTTCTTTCTTTCTTTCTCACTCTCTCTCTCCTCCCCCCCCCCTCTCGTATTCTGCCTTTACTTCTTTTTTCTATGTTACTCTCACATTTTTCAGGAAAGAAGCAGCTGGCAAAGCTTTGTATCTCACAGAATCTTTAAAAGTCCTTTCAACCATCATTCATTCACTTATTCATGCATTTTACTGAACACCTACAAGGTTTAACCAGGCACTGGAATGGATATGAAGGACACAGAGGTTAATGAACCCAGTTCTGTCCCTTACCTCTTTCTTTTATTACTATCAATTCTCTTAAACCAGACCTGTTCTTCTGATAAAACTGAAGATACAGACCAGCACAAGCCCTATATCAAAGTCTCCTCCTAATCATGTCCTGCAGATTGTGTTGCTTAAGAGTGAAAGCTGATGATGGTGATGATGAAGCTGATGATGATGGCTAGAAAACTATCTACCCAACTGCCAAGGAGTAAAGCATCCATATTTCCTGAGGGCCTTAGAGAGCTGGAGTCCAGGCTCAGGTTACAGGAAACAGGAACAAAAGTCAGAACTTTGTCTGCCAAGGAAGCTCTGAATAAAATCACATGAAATTATCTATGTCTTTCCAAAGTTTGGCACATTTTAATATGGATGGAATTTTTCTGAAACTATGATTTCCAATAATAAAAATAATGAACAGTTATTAAGCCCTTAGTTTTTGCAAGACACTATTCCAAGTATTTCTTATGCATTAACCCACTTAAATATCACTTCAGTCATATGAGTTAAATAGTCAGTTCCCTTTGTTATACACTGAACAATGTCTCCCCAAATTCATTTGTGGAATCACCAATCCTCATTGTGATATATTTGGAGATGGGCCTTTTAAGGAGTAATTAAATTTAGATGAAGTCATAAGAGTGGAACCTTAATCTAACAGGACTGGTGTCCTTATAAGAGGACTTCACACACACACACATACACACACACATGAGGCCATGTGAAGACAAGGAAGAAGATGACCATCTATGAGCCGGAAATAGAGATATCACCAGAAATTAACCCTGAGGATTGTACAATCTTAGACTATCAGCCTTTACCACTGTGAGAAAATAAGCTTCTGTTTTTTAAACCACACTCAGTCTGTGGTCAAGGTGCCAGCCTTCTTGGGTTGTACTCTCTTCATAACTTGCAGGTAGCCACCTTCTCTGTGTCTTCACTTGACAGAAAGCTAACTCTACTTTCTCTCCTCTTATAAGGGTACTAATTCCACAAAGATGATCTCCTCTAAACTTAATAACTTCCTAAAGATCCCATCCACAAGTACCATCACTGGCGGGGGGGGGGGGGGTCAACATATAAATTTAGGGTGACACAATGTAGTACATAACAAAGCCCTATGTAGCTTTTGTTTCAAAATGGAACATTTTATCTATAATTTTTGAGAATCGCCTCTGAACCATGTTCTTTCAGTAATTAATAATTGTTGGGAATATCAGGAAAATGGCAGACAAAATAGATCCAGTCCTTTATTACCTTCTTTATCAAAGAAACACCAGTTTTGGCAACCACACATGGAAAAAATGTCTTATGGGGTTCTCAGAGTCTATATCAGGACTGACTTTTAGAATAAGTTTCACTATGTTTCCTCTTCAAATTTTTAAAAACTTTGTGTTACTCTTACTTAAATTTTTGGTATAATTTATACATGAAACTATCTGATCCTGGAGTTTTCTTTTGGGGGAGATTTTTTACTATGAATTCAACATCCTTATTTATTATTATTCTATTCAGATTTTCTGTCTTTTCATGATTCAGTCTTAGGTATAATATATATTTCAAGTAATTTATCCATTTTTTCTGAGCTATCCAATTTATTGATGAAAAATTGTTTATAGTAGTCTCCTATAATTCTTTGTATTTCTATGATATCATTTATAATGCCTTCTATTTCATTTCTGATTTTATTTGTTTGAGTCTTCTTCCTTTTCTCTTAGTTTATGTATTTATTTTTATCTTTGCAAAAAAATCAACTCTTAATTCTTGATTGTTTCTCTTGCTTTTCTAGTCCATATTTCATTTATTTCTGCTCTGAATTTTATTACTTCCTCCCTTCTACTAATTTAGGGCTTAGTTTCTTTCTTTTCTAGTTCCTTGAGGTGGAAAAATTAGATTGTGTATTTGAAATTTTTCTTTTCTCTTAATGTACACTTTTTTTACTATAGATTTCCCTCATAAACTTTGGCATTTCATGTTTTTATATTTATTTGCCTCAAATTTTTTGTAAATTTCTTTTTGATTTTTTATTTGACTCATTGGTTGTTCAACACTACAAATTTTTCAATTTTTTCCTGTTATTGAGTTTCACTCTTGTATCATATTCATTGGGAAGGATACCTCATGATTTCTATCTTCTTAAATTACTTAAGAGTTGTTCCTCACTTAGACAATATATCCTGGATAATATTTCATATATGCTTCAGAAGAATGTTTATTCTGCTACTATTAGATTTAATGTTCTATTTTGGTCTATTACAGTAATTGCTCTAGTGGGCTGTTCAAGACAACTATTTATATATTAACATTCTGTGTGGATGATCTATTCATCATTGAAGGTGAGGTAATGAATTCCCCTAATGTTATTATGTGCTCTCTTTTTTCCCATCAGTTTTGTTAATACTTGTTTTATATAGTTAGGTGCTCTGGTATTGAGTACATATATCTTTATAATTGTTATATCCACTTGATGAATTGATCCTCTTATCATTATATTATGATTTTGTCATAATATAATGTAATATATCTTAAAATCTATTTTCTCTGATAAAAGTTTAGCTACAGTTCTCAGGTCTGCTGTCACCACTTTTACAAAATGTAACACTGGAAGTTCTATTTAGAGAAATCAGCAAGAAAGGAAATAAAAAGCATTAAAATCAGGAAAAAAAGAAGTGAAATTGTCTCTATGTGAAAGTACCATAATCTCATATGTAAAAAGTTTAAAGACACCACCAAGAGACTTTTAGAATTAATAAATGAATTTAATTGAAGAATACCAAATTTAAATACAAAAATCAGTTTCATGCCTTTACACTAATGAGAAACTATCCAACAAAGAAATTAAAATAGGAACTGAATTTACAATAGCATTTAAAAATAAAATATTTAGGAATAAATTTAACCAGAGATGTGTAAAATCTCTATACTGCAAACAATAACATTGATGATAGAAATTAAATAAGAAACAAATAAAAGATATCCCATGTTCATGGATTGGGGGAACTAAGACTGTTAAATTTTCCATACTATCTAAAGTGATGTGCTAATTCATTACAATTTTTATCAAAATTCCAATGACATTTTTTGCAGAAAACATAATTCTGAAATTCTTGTGGAATGACAAAAAACTCCAAAGAACCAAAGCAATCTGAGTGAAAAGAAGAAAGCTGGAGGCATCAGACTTTGGATTTCAAATTATAATTACAAAGTAATCAAAACAATATGGTACTGGCATAAAAACAGATGCAAAGACCAATGGAACAGAACAAAGGGCCCAGAAATAAATCCATGTAAACATAGTGAACTAATTTTCAACAATATTGCCAAAAATACACAATGGAGAAAGGACAGTTTCTTCAATACATAGTGTGGGAAAAAATGATATTTACATGCAAAAGAATGAAATTAGATACCATATACAAAAAATCAACCCAAAATAGATTAAAGCCTTTAACCTAAAAGCTGAAACCATAAAATTCCTAGAAGAAAACACAGGGAAAAAGTTCCCTAGTGTTGGTCTTGGCAAAGATTTTTGTAAATGACATCAAAAGCACAGGCAACAAAAAGGAAATTGAACACTTAGAACTACATCAAAAGGAAAATTAAAACAATTAGAACTACATCAAACTAAAAAGCTTCAGCATAGCAAAGAAAATAATCAGTAAAATGAAATCTACATAATGGGAGCAAATACTTGAAAACCATATACCTGATAAGGTTTAATAGCCAAAATATACAAGTAACTCATACAACTGACTAACAAAAGTAAAATCCAATTTTAAAATGGGTAAACACTCTGAATAGATATTTCTCAAAAGACTAATAGCTAACAGGTGTATGAAAAGACTCTCAATATCACTAATCATCAGGGAAATGCAAAGTGAGATATCACCTCACCCCTATTAGATGGTGTGTGTGTGTGTGTGTGTGTGTGTGTGTGTGCTGCCAAAATGAAGTTAAAAAAAGGTACTCTTACTGTTGGTGGGAATGTAAATTGGTATAACCATTGTAGACAACAATAGAGAGGCTCCTCAAAAATTAATGAACTAATTAAGTAATTGATCTATTTGTTTATTTTATTGCAATCCCACTGTGTATATATCCAAAGGAAAAAAATTCCCTCTAAGAGATTTCTGCACTCCCATGTTCATTGCAGCATTAATCACAATAGCCAAGATATGGAAACAATATAAATGTCTGTCAACTAAGAATGGATACGGAAAATGTGGTATATACATATACTGTAACATTATTCAGCATTATAAAAGAAGAAAATCCAAGATAAGGAAGTTTTGGAGATGTGCTAAGAGCTCCAACCATTAAACTTCTAGAAGAAAACACAGGAGAAAAATGTTTCCCTAGTGTTGGTCTTGACAAAGAGTTTTTGTAAATGCAGAGAGCCTGTAGCTATTAAGACTGTATTGCATATTTAAAATTTGCTAAGAAGGTAGATCTTGTATTAAGAGTTCTCCCAATTAAAAACCAAATAACAAAAAAGAAAAAAAATAATAAAGGGAATAGGAAGAAATAATTTGGGAGGTAATGGATATGTTTATGGCCTTGATGATGGTGACAGTTTCATGGGTATATATTTATCTTCAACTTCATAAAAATCTATACATTAAACATATATACCCTTTCATATATCAATCATACTCAAAAACATGGTTTTAAATGTTTTCCTTCAGTTTTCAGGTAAAATTTACAGATCACTTGTTAATCTCTAACTACTTTTAGGGGGAAAAACTCTTCAATTTCTATTTATTTTCTAGTAGAAGATATTTACTACAGTAATAATATATGCAAAAATTTTTATGGTACCCCTACGTCTCACTACATATAGGATAGCATAAAATGCAAAACCTTGAGGAATTGCAAATTCATGATTCTATACTTGTATCTAATACACAGATCTCCCAGTCTGAGTAGACAGCCACTTCTACAGCTACATGTGATTGCAGATGTGCATATCAGAAGGGAGTAACTACTCAACTATGGAGAAAAGAAAAATTTCTGTAACAGCACACAGTTACCAAATAATAGACAGGTGCACAAAACTCCTTTATAACTCCATTAAGGTATCAAATAGAAACCTTTATTAAACAAAGTTTAAGACTTTACAGTTTTGTTGAGTGACTCTTTCTGTGCAGAACTGAACACGAATAAATAACAAAAACAACAGCCATTCAGCCAAGGAGCTCAAATCCCATGTCAGTATCCATGGCTATTGGATAAGGCTTTTAAGTGCCTCTTGCCCTCCTCATCACCAAAGTCCAATGAAAGAGCATCAGTCTTTGCAAAATGGTGGAACCTGAGACCTCAAACATCTTTTCTTAACAGAATAAAATTTAAGACTTAGCCATAATTGCATGCTTGCAAAAAAAAAAAAACTGCTGCCTTTGACACCTCTTTAAGAATGTGAAAACTCTGAGAATTGATAATATTATAGAATTCTGGCTTGGTTTTTTATAAGGAGTAACTATTCAAAGACTCCTCGTTCCATCTCTATGGAAGACCAAAGCAATCTTCATTTGACTTTAGCACTGCTGACCAGTAAGGGCTTTCCTATATTTTGTTTTATTCAGCATTAAGTGTATAGTTCCTCTGGCCAGGGTTTTAGCTCATTGCTTCCTCTGCCTGCATTGCTAGTGCAAGGTCCCGAGTTCAATCCCCACTACCAAAGGAAAAAAAAAAGTGTATAGATCTTCTGAGAATGAGGTACAGCCTATGGAGCAAAAACCAAGAGAATAACTTAGTTATGCCTTTCAATGCTTCAAAATTGTAATTTCCATTTATTATGTAATTTATGTCTTGTATCCAGTCAGATACCTGCATTCCAGCTGATTAATTCTAATACCTCCAAAATATTAAACCTTCACTGGCACACTGTGATGGTTTTCTCTCACTTCACTCCCACCTCACGACTTCTTTAAGAATCCCCTGTAGTGTGATAATTAAGGTTTAAGCAAAATCACCTTTAAAGTGAACACTTCCTAGGTTTTATAAGCATGCCATAAAATTTTACCTGAACCTTAAGAGCCATTTTCAACACATCATTGTGATTTGAAAACAATCCAAAAGAAAACATTCAATGACTTCATAGATTTCATGTCAGCCTTACAGTTATGTGAGTACCAGTGTTGTGATTTGGATCTTAATGTTCCCCAGAGGCTCACCAGCCTGGGGCACTTTGGGGAGGCACTGGAACCTTTAGGAGGTGGGGTCTAGTTGAAGAAAGTTAGGCCACTGAGGGTGTGACCTTAAAGAAGATATTGGGGCATCAGTCCCTTCTCTCTCATTGCTTCTTGGCTGCCATCTGGTAAGCTATCTCTCCTGCCATGTGCTTTCACCGTGATATACTATGTCACTACAGGCCACAACAATAGGGCCAAAAGAACATGGACTGAAATTTCTGAAACCATGAGCCAAAACAAGCCTTTCCCCCTTTAAATTGTTTATCTCAAGTATTTTGTCACTGGGACTAATGCACTCACTCCACACCATGGAGTAGAATCTGGAGCAGCAGAAATCCTCTGCAGGCTGACTCTGAGGATGACTTATCCAATTCATCTCTGCAGAGGCCAATGTGTATGCTTCTGTGCCCTGCTGACAAGGGGAACAATGTGTGTGGAAGTCCCAAAGCAAGAAATGGTCCAATCTAAACACAACTCCCCACAGGCCCATGTAAAAAAGAGTCTCTATGCCTGGAATACATCAAGTACACTGCCCTCCAACTCCAACCCTGATTTTCTGTGCCATGTAACTTAGACAACTTGTTCCAGAATACAGGCTTCAAACAAGTTTCTGTGACTCATAAATATGCATGAGAGGAAAGACACTGGAAAAATGCAGAAGGAAAGACAACAGAAACACAAGCATCTCAGTTAGATGACATATCCAAGGACAGTCTTCAGGACTAATCCAAACACGGCCTCTCTTTTCTAATCACTTAGTTCCAAATGAAATAAAAAGTTCCAATAAAATAAAAGGGAATCTTTGAGAGAGTCTGTGTGATACATCTAGCAAGACCAAGGAAGAGAAGAATAGCCTGTGAAACCTTCTCCCCTCTCCTGAATGACTGAAGGATTGCCATTGTCCTTTTCCACTCATTAAATGTCAGGGAGACTCTTTCACATGGAAGTTCACAGCAGCTCTACTATCTAACAAAGTCAAGTCAGTGTCATAGAGGCTTGGATTGTTGATCAATTAGGAAGTTAGGAGGGCCAGGGATTTAGCTCAGTAGAACCACACTTGCCTCACAAGTGCAAGGTCCTGAGTTTGATCCCCAGTACCAAAAAAAAAAAGAGAGAAGAGGAAGTTAGGTGTGGAAAGATTGTATAGGATGAATTTTTAAAGATTTAGGTTGAGACTAAGAAATTCTGGATAATAGAAGTCCATTTAGGTGAAGATTAGAAATTCTGGATAATTGAAGTCCATTTAGGTGAAGATTAGAAATTCTGAATAATAGAAGTCCATTTAGGTGAGGATTAGAGGTACCCAGATATGCAATGAGTGGGCTTGGCTAAAGTAGACAAGGAATGAATAGACTCCCATTGAAAAGGAAGAGTCACCAGAACTTGATACCCGTTTGGTTTGTTTCTTGTTGTTTGACTGTCTCTGCCAAGGATTAAGATTTTGTATAGTGAGAAGTGAAGAGGAATACTCACCTGAAACCAATTCTCACCTCATTAAAACAAAAACAAAATTTCAGGCATCTCTATACCAGCCATATGACAAGAAGTCCCTGATCATACTTGTTCATATTCCAATTCTTCATGTGTTGTTATTCCCTGACAAGCAATGCTCCTATAAATTTAAATCTCAGCACTCAGAAATTTGAGCCAGGCAGTCACAAGTTTGAGCCTACCCTGGGCAATTTAGCTGAGTCTAGTTACTAAAGTCTTGTTGACCTTACCAAGTCTCTAACAATAATGACAACAGTGAACAGAGGTACTGTAAGATGGGCAGACAAGACTGACTGAAATGTTCCAGGCCACAAATCATTCAGTGATTAAACTATCCTACTGGACCACCTGTAACAAAGGTCACCCTAGGTATTAAACATAAAAGCTGGGAAAATACATAACTTTAATATTTTCTATTTGCTCTTGTGGTTGTTAAAAAATAAAAAAAGTAAAAACTCTGCCTACAAACTGGTGGCTTGCTGGGACAGAGGACCAGGGGAACAGCAGAGTGCAGGGACAGTTCTGAGTTCTGACCCAAAGCAACTAATACCACAGCAAACAGAGCTAAATACAGATGAATTACAGAGGGAAAGTACGTATCAGGAGGAGCAAATCTGCATTCTATATTTCAAAATATGCAAATTTATTATTTTTCAGACACAGTATATGCATTTCAAGGATGCTTATTGACTACTCAGGTTTTTGGAGTGAACTACTTTGACAAATAGATTAAAATGACATTTACTGGCAATTCTGCTTTTTGTTCTGTTTTGGTTTTATGGTTCTGGGTGTTGAAACTCATCTTTGCACTGAGCTACATCTCCAGCCCTTTTTCATTTTTATTATAAGACAAATTCTCATTAAGTCATTATGTTTCTCAGACTGGGCTTGAATTTACAATCCTTCTCTCTCTGCCTCCCAGAGTGCTGAGATTATAGACGTTCACCACTTGATTCTACTATTTTTAAATAATTGATGCTTCTAAAATACTTGGAAGAATTTGGCTGAATATTTAATCACAAAGGATAACTTCTCTTCATAAGGTGGTTTTGTTCATCAACAGATAGTAGAAGTCATGGGAGAAAGTTGTACAGATGGCCTTGTACGCAGGCCATGATGGATGCCTCAGGGCGATGCCCTGAGGGATGAGCCTCTTACATGTAACTACCCCAGAGTCCTTCAGCTGTCTACCTATGAGCCACCTGGAAAATGGCTCCACAATCTCTGCAGCTCCCAAGGTTATCTGTGGCCCCAAAATAGATTGCAGTGGTGGTGGGAGGCACGCGATCACACTAACACCAAAGATATACTGTATACTGGGTGGCTTGGAGAAAAACATGGTATTGCCCAGGAGTGAAACAATTTTTCTGATAAAATGATCTAGCCAGTGAACAATGTTACAAGACTGTATTGGCTCCCAAAGTATTAGGTATCCATCACGAATCTTATTAGCCTCTTTTAAAGGTCACATCTGTCCCAGGGAAGCCCCAGCTCCAACTTGAGTTTCTGAAGCACATCTAGAATGTCACCACCACCCTGCCAAGCCTGAACTTCAACTCAGACACTGGCCTAGGCTATGGAAAAGTGCCTCTGTGCATTCAATTTTAATATTGGAAACTGAGTAATATTTTATTTTAAAGAGCTTTATTGTATGCATCAAAGAATGGATCTTCCTTGATTAAATCCTAAGAAGAGGTAGACAGTAAGAGCTGACTATACTAAAATTTTATAAAAGTAAAATTGATAGGGTCATCATGAGCTATCAGTGTCATTCATATTGATTCACAAAATGGCACTGTGAGCAGCCAGCCACACCCTTCTCATCTGTCTGTTGTCAAGGCCCAAACTGCAACTGGAGCCTAGAAAGAAACTGGCTTTGTGAAGTGAAACCTTCAAGGTGACCACGAGTGTCAGGGGCTTCTCCTTTGACCCTCAGCCCAACATTTCTCAGGGTTGCCAGAAGTGCAAACCCTTAGCACCTCATGCAGAGTCCACTAAATCAGATTGCATCTGCTGGTGATTCAAGTTTGAGAAGTTTGAGAAGCACTGGGCAGGACAGGAGATTGATCACAGGATGTGAGTCATGATTTACTTGGCATTATATTTGGCTCATTCAAATCTTAAAGGCAAGAAGGAATTTTATTTGATCCAAAGATGCCAAAGGTGACAGAAAGAGGAGGGCCTGTTCTGATTTATACCACTGAAACCCAAGTGAAGTAATCACCTCTTAATTCTAAAAGCAACAATAAAACACAACATTTGTCTTGTGCTTTCTTCTTGGCAAAGCACTTACAATGTACATTATCTTTATTGACTGGTGACCACAACACTATTAGAAAATGACATATAAATACTATTTTAATCTCTAGCAGTTACTGGATTTTCTATCTCTCTCTCTTCAATGCTGTCTCTCATTTCCCTAAACTGGTTACTTATCATTAGGTTTGCTGCTTAGACCTGATTTTTTAAATCAGGACACCTTATCAGCTCCCTGATACCCATTCAGCCTGCTGTTCCTCAGATAAGGGAGGACACCAAACCTCTGGCAGACGAGAAACTACAGATTTTTTGGAAAATATTTATTTACTTCTCCCGTAATTTAGATAGTACAAATTCAAACATTTATCTGTCCTTCTGAAGTTTAACCTTGAGAAAAAATTATTTCAGAAAAAAATATCCATTGTCCATAGTTCTGATGATTTTCCCCTCCCATTCAGAAGAGTTACTTTCAGCAGTTCATCATAACTCTATCTTCCAACTGTGCAGCTACGGTTAATGTCCTTGAATTTTTGTACATTCCAAAGCTCAATGAGCCATTTTCCTGAATGAAAATAAGAAAATTTCTATTAAAAAATTTCTATCTTTGTCTATTTACATATCAATGTGTATAGTTAACTGTTTTCTAAGAAAGAAAGAAAGAAAGAAAGAAAGAAAGAAAGAAAGAAAGAAAGAAAGAAAGAAAGAATCTGAAGAGTGCACACATACCCTAAATATCTATTTCAGCAGGAGTGAAAAGCTGAAAGGTTATGTCATTTTCTCCAACACATACAGCTACATTAGTCTTTCTTTAAAAAAGGGAGCTCCACATATTTGAGACAAATTGTGCTGCACTCTGAATGATATGTGAGCTTTTTATGTTTATGAAACCACCATCCAGCGAAAAATAGCAGCCTAATATTTTGACATGAAGGTCATTGGATAGTTTTACTGCCTGTAAGTGTGATCCATTTTGTTGCCAAAAAGCTCTCTCAGGGATCTTTAAGGTGCCCCCGCGTGCTCAACTTTCTCTGAGTCTGGCATTTCTGTCCCCTTGCCTCATCACCTCCTCCCACCAGACTAATTATCAGCTCATTAAGGCTGTCCTGATGAATTATGTTACAGCATTAAGAGAGGGCTTGGGACGAATGTCGATGTCAGCGTAGGGGGATGGGATGAGAAGGGGAATAGATAAGGGGGTCACCAACTCCATCAGTACAGCACAGAAGCTGGGGTAACCTGACCAGCCTCCATGCACACTGCAAAAACTGGAAAGATTTAGGCTGAAAAGAAGCTCAAGTTCATAGAAAAATGGTCCCAGAAAAAGCGGGCTCCCTCATGTCCCTTGGCTTTGCTGACACAGAAATCTTCACAAAGGTAACGTTTTGAACTCATCTATTTGCTTGTCTGAGTGTGGCTCCACAGGGTGGCAGAGAGAAAAGGGGCTCATAGAGCATCCCCCAGGGATGGGTTTTCCAACAGAGCTGAACGAACACCAACAGAAGAGGGGAACAAAGCATTAGTACAGTCAGTCTCTAGCTCTTTAAAACACACACCCATACAATTATGCTCTTACTACGTGCTTATTTTATTCTTTTGAGCGTTTCAGAAAACAAAGTAAGAATACACTCCTTTTTCTTCTACCTTAAGGACATAGAAATCATTGCTGCCCTGAAAACAAAGATGGCCTTTTACGCTTCACTTGTCCCAGGCATAACATTAGCAGTAACAAAATGATACAGACAGCAGTTCCAAGCTAAATCAGATCCTACAGCTCCGTTGAAAAACCAAATTACTAAAAAGCAAAGTGCAGCAGAACATTTTAAAATGCCATATGTATTTTACAAGGCTTGGTTTTTACTTTTCTCCTGAATTCAGGATTGTGTCACTGATATCGATCATAAGGGTATTATTTTCTTATTTCAATAATAGCCCACAACTCAAGCCTTCTATTTGCTAGAGCTAGAGAAAGAAACATCAACCTTATAAATAAAATCACATGGTGAACATCTGACTTTTTTGGCTTATAATTATATTGATGTTGCCTTTCTTTATATAGCTTCCCAAGCACCATGCAACTGAGCCAAGTGTATAGCCACACACCAGGGCCACCTTAGCCTCTAATGAGAGACAATCACCCCAGAGCTGGAATCACAGAGCTAATTAATTATCATATTTGGCAAAAGAAGCCTCTGTAGCTAAAGAGATAATATAGATGATGAATATCACTCTATCTGTGGACTTCTGAAGCTTTTTTTTTGTTGCTGTTAAATGATGCTTTTCTGAAACAACACCATAGCAAAAACTCACATTAGGGAAAAATTGGTTAATTTCACCAATAATGATCATTTTGATGAATCCATTGCCTCTAAGCAAGGGTAAATCTATCCTGAGCTCTAAGTTGAGATCTCTATGCAGATCCCTAGAACATTTAAGTGGTGGAGGTGATTTTAATCATGTCTCCAAAAGGAGACGTCATCGACGGCTGCAATAAGAAGAGCCTTCCTAGATAAAAAGTTGTCGGATGGATTCTATGAATTTGACTATTTCACATTCCTCATATGAATAGATTTATATAAGATTTGCATTTCTGAGACTGGCTTATTTCATTTAGTATAGTATCTTCAAAGTTCACCCTTAATGTTGCATATTACAGAATATCCTTTTTAAAAGCTGAATAATATTCTGTTGTGCATAAATATACCAGTTTCTTTATCCATTTATCTGCCAATGGACTTTTAGTTTGTTTCCACATCTTGTCCATTGTGAATAACGCTACTTTGAATATGGGAAAACTAACACCTCTTTGCACTCCTGATTTCAATTCTTTTGGATAAACATCTGAAAACAGATTGCTATAAAACCCCATGCTGTTTTCCATCATGGTTATACCATTTTGCATTCCCACCAACAGTACATAAGGGATTCTGTTTCTCTACATCCTGTCACACTGGTCTTGT
Organism: Heterocephalus glaber; assembly: GCF_053883595.1. Lineage (NCBI taxonomy): Eukaryota > Metazoa > Chordata > Mammalia > Rodentia > Bathyergidae > Heterocephalus > Heterocephalus glaber. The sequence continues at coordinate 13,145,502 of NW_028258368.1, forward strand.
CTTGATAGCAGCTGTCCTAACAGGGGTGAGGTACTACCTCATTGTCAGTGGTGCTGCACTGTCTCAGAGCAGGCCAGTCAGTCCCCAAAAGCATTGCCTAGCCCTATAAGCAGTTTAAATATCATACAAAATGATGACAAAATGATAGTCTTCCTTGCTGGAAGACTATGTGTTGAGCATCTATGTGCTAGGCTTTGGGTGCAGTGAATATGTTTGCAACTGCTGAACTGGACAAAGTTTAGACTTTGTAAAGAAAACCCAGAATGAGACCCTGCAGAGCACATTAATCCAGTGCTCATCCACATGAGGGTGTGGCCAGGTCTGAGGCCTGGAAAGCAGAGCTGAGTGCTAGGGAGACAGCTTTTGCAGGGCCTAGGGCAGGACAGACAGTTGGTATTGGCATCTAGTTTTAAGTGCAGACACGTGGGATCCCTGTCCTGTTTATCTGTCCCTCAGTGGACCTGGGTTGACCCTGTGCAGGCTTTGTTGGTTTGGAAGGGCAAGTAGGGGTTTGCTTGGGGTCAGGTTTTTCTCTTTAGCTCTTTCCCTCAGCCCACAGGAGGAAGCACACTGTGTCTTAGAGTGGGGAGCACCATGCTTTTCCAGCTTTTCTCTGCCCCTCCCAAGCCACAGAGAGAGGGACAGGCTGCCTCTCCAGTGTGACACCCAGCTGCTGCAGGTCGTATCTCCCAGGGCCATCACACGTCCCACCTCTCAGCAGAGCCTGGCAGTCAGGGAGATACATTTAGATAAAGCAGCCAGCATTTGCTGATAACAAGCCCCTCAAATGTCAGGCAGCACAAAGGAGACCATTGATTGCTGCTGCATGGCCCGCCCTTCTCTTTCTGCAACACCCCACTCTTTTCTCCTTTGCTTTAACACACAGAAAAGCTGCTGGCCAGCATAATCTGCCTGTAGAAAAAGCCACTGTGGCAGGACACATATTGTGTTGTTTGCTAAGTAGAATTTCTCACCCTGTCCCCCAAGTCCCTATCCCTCTTTCTACCCCTCTAGCTGACTCTTTGCCCAACACTCCCCAGCCAGACTCACTCAGGTTGAGCCCTCCTCTTAGAGCTCAGTCTGTTTCCCAGGCACTGGGTGAGTGGCTGGGGATGGATGTACGGCTCTGCCTTGGAGTAGAAGGTGTGAGGAGCAAGTCCAGAGAGCAGTGGAGGGAGGCTGGACTCCACCCCAGGTGGCAGATGTACTCTAGCTGGGCATGGAGTGTGGAAGCGATGTTGCAGCCTGAGAAACATGGCCTCCTTCTCCTCTGAGCAGAACCACTCTTCTGCACAAAGAGCTACCTGTCAAGGCCCTAGAAGAGATCTGAGAGGACAGGGAGAGAAACAGAGTGAGCATGCATGCCCACCTTGGGTTAATTCATGATCACAGCCTGCAGGTCTGCCACCTGCAGCTTGGAAAGACCCCTCAAATCATCCCTCACCCAATCAAAGATGTTGACAACTACACTAGTACAAGTACCCCAAGAAGAAAGTGTGTGTGGGAAGGCAACAAATTCTACAGCAGCCTTATTTAATTTTAATTTTTTTTGTCCTTTTGAGTACTTATCATGTGGCAGAGAGTTAATCTGTATCATTCTAGACTCGTTTGGGGGGAATAAACGCCTTTCATATGGAATGTGTACTCATCCGTTCCTTGTTTGTGCTGGCTGCTTATCATGGCATGTTTTCTTGTGACATCAGAGCCTCCAAGGCAAAAAAAAATGATACTATGCATTATTATTTTGCTCTTAATAGTTACTGGTAAATAATAGAACATTATCTCTATTCTGGTCCATTATGCTTAAAATTGTTGCTTGGGAGCAAAAGCAGGAATTAAGCATCAGAAAAACTATGTTATAAGATTTCCATATTAAGAATAGTTTACTCTAAAAAAAAAAAAAAGACAGAGCATAGCACCAAAGTGAGATCATAAAGGATACCAACATTTCAGTAACAACAGTCCACAAAAAAAAAGTTGAGGAGAGAAAAAACTGACCGCACCTCCAAATGTCTATATCCCGGTCCTCAAACCTTGTGAATATGGCAGGCCACAGGGCAAAGCGAAATGAATGTTGAAAGATGAGATGAGAATTTGGGATGGAATGAAGGATACAGATGGAGTAAAGGATGCAGAAGGGATGAAGGTTGCTCATTAGTTGACTTTAGGGTGGGAAAACTATTTGGATGATACAGGTATGGTGATATAATCACAGAAGTCTTAACAAGGAAGACTGATTGAGACAGGAGAGAAGTTAGCATGACATGAGGAAATAGGACGAAAGAGGGTTTGCTCTGCTGCTGCCAGTTTTGCAGATAGAAGAAACATCCCTGAGCCACAAACTGTAGATGACCTCTAGAAGCTGGAAAAGGCCAAGGGTCCCCTAACCAATACAGGAGGAATCTACTCTGACACTCTGATGTCAGTCCCTGAAACCTATGTTGGACTGCTAACTCATGGCACTGGAAGACACTGTAATACATGTGCTTGTGGCAATTTGTTACAACAGCAATAGAAAATTAGTATAGAGGGAGAAGGAGAAAAAGAAGAGCTACAATTTATTGGCTACTTAATGTGCCAAGCCCTGGCTGGAGTTTCTCACTCATATTACCTCACTAAATCTTCACAGCTCTCCCATGGAGTAGGCACTATTATTATCCCCACTGGTTGAGTAAACTGAAGCTTGGTATAATCACAAAGTCTGATTCCAAAGCTTCAACTTCTGCTCCCGTATGCTTATACCCAAGGATGCCTGAATGCTTCTGCTATCTTAAAGAATAAAAAATTTAAGACACTCATGGAATTATGCCATACTATTAGCCAGAGCCATCAATTATTGTTCAGAGATTTAAATTTTACAAATGAAACCAAGAGCCTGGTGTGAGTTCATCTCTGAGTTATTGAAAAGCCAGGCCAACTGCCTGCACCATGCAATATTGGAGGCTCTCTTGATGAGTTTGTAGAATTACCTTGCAAGCAACATTCACAGTGAATTCCTCCAACCAAATTTGACATTTATAATGGCCCAGGAAAAGACTCTCCCTAATGATATCACATCACCATGTGTTACAGAAATCAAAGCTGATATTTATAATAGAAATACTGCCTATAATATGAGGTCTGGTGACTGCTTTCCATAGTCACAAGAGCACAAGCCAAGGATGCGAGACTAGAAGAGGCTGTGGAGTGTTGTGCCTTTGTGGATTGTCCATTCTTGGGGGAGATGGCAGATTCTGCAAGAAACATCTTTCTAAGAAAGGGTACACTTCAAAATCTTTCACAAAAAGATTCCAAACATATACCATCAGGATATCTTAATTCTTTAATCACAGCAAAGTAGAAGTTATAGACTGTGGTGACAGGGGTGTCCAGCTAGCTGTCCAACAAAGATATGTTCTTTCTTGCAAAACTGTGGTGTCAGGAAGTGAATGTCCTGGTAGGGGCCATATTTTTTCAGTTCTTCTGCATAGAGCCATGACACCAGTTTTTGCTAAAAGATTGTAAGCAGAATTAATGTCTTTTCTGGGCTGAATTAAGAGGCTAATGCACCATCTCTGCCCCTTCTCCCCTTCAGAGTGAATACGAAAGCCACATATAGAAGACAATGGAACCATAACAGGGAAGAGGCTTGGATTCCTGAATTGCCACATGAAAGACCATCTGTCAAACACACTCATTGGATTACCACACAAGCAATCAATTCAATTGTGTTGGGCCACTGAAATTTCAGGGTTCATCTTTTACAGCTGGTAGGTTTATCGTAATTAAAGCATACATTCAAAAAATTAAGAGAAGCACATTTGATAGCTTTTTTGCTTCAGTAGTAATACTTACAAGTATTTGGATGGGATAATTGATTGCCATTTCCATGTGCAGTGTGTAGCAATAAAAAATCCTTTATAATAATTTCTCGAAGGATCTTCTGCCAAAGTTATTAAGGTCACCAATCTCTAAAGCTCAAAATTGTGTCTCTTGGTTTGGAATTGATTCTGATACAGAAAGATCTGCAAAGGTGCAGATCATATGCTTCATTCTAACAATCAATATTGATTTTACAGGACCTTTTCAAAGAAGAACATCTTGTTCATAGAAAACACTTTAAAAACAGCTTTAAATCCTCCTAATTCCCTCAGAAACATGCCATAAAAATAGCATAATTTTGATGGTATTATTTGCAACATAATAATTAGGAGATAATAATAATTCTCAGGAAGTCTTCATGTATATCAGCTGAGCTTTAGAATACTAGGGAGAGTGGTCATTTTAGGAGTTATCATTGCACCAAAATACCTTCTAGCTAGTGTTAGGCTTAGAAAATGAGGTGGATAATCAAGTATGCTCTGAAGCATGTTAGCGGAGGATATTGGATGTTAGTCTTTAAAAACTGAGATTCAGCTCTCCTATCAACTGGAAGTCTTGTTTTTTGGTAAATCTGTCCCCCTTTCACCTAGAGAGCTGTGTTTTTACCTTGGCTCTGCTCCAACAGCAGGTCCAGGGAAGAACCTCAGTCTCAGTGCCAGCAAAGCCTGGACCTGCCACCACCACCAATGGAGGATGAGGGTTCTTGTCCCCACCCACAAAGTTCCTCCCCCAGAGGCTCTGAAGCCCTCTCTGTGCCCCTCAGGACACATGGGAGTCAGGAAGCTCTCCCATGGGGACTACAACAATGCCAGCTCCACTGGCCCTGCTCCACACCCTCCAGTTATACCTTTCTCTGACCTGGATTCCCCAGACCCTGGCAATAATCATCCAGTTGCTATTACCATATTTGCACATTGCCATTACTATAGCCTATTACTATGAGGTTGATCTGAAGAGATTGTCATTCTTCTAGATAAAAAATAGGTAAATATGAGCAATTTCATAAAATTTGACTTACTCATATGAAATGCAAGATATTGCAAATAAGGAAGACAAATACTACACTAACATTATAACAGTTACAGCTCATTAAATTCCTGCTACATTTTGGGCACTACAATAAGTGCCACAGTCACATAGATAATGTCACTGGGACTCTCCTCCTTCTCCAGATGCCCTACCTCCTCCTTCACTGTAAACATCCACATGCAAATGTGCAACATGAATTTTGAAACAGATAAAAAAATATATATCACACATTTTGTAATCCACATTATTCTTTTAAAAACTAATAAATTTCTCACCATAAAAAGAAAGTTATTTCAAGGGATCTAATTTTTAAAGTTCTTTATTTATTTATAGCATCCCAGTTCATAATAGCTAAATCTTAGAAGTGTTCTATGTGTCCATCAACAGATGAATGGATAAAGAAAATGTGGTATTTATATACAATGGAGTACTACTTTGCCATAAAGAGGATAAACTTGAATCATTTGCAGGAAAATGAATACACCTTGAAACCACAATGTTAAATGAAATAAATCAGAATCACAAGCTTAAATATCATATGGTTTCTCTTGTATGAGAAACTCAAAGTATAAATAAAGAACAAAATAAAAGATAGACCATAGGAAACAGGGAGATAGATCTTTTGCAAATGAGAAGGAGACCAATAGGTGTTGGTAGAGGGGAAGGAGGAGGGGAAAAGGATGTAAAAAGAATTAAGGTGTTTGGGCCGGGGATTTAGCTCAGTGGTTTTGCTGCCTGCCTCGCAGCACAAGGACCTGAGTTTGATCCCCAGTACCAAAAAAAAAAAAAAAAAAAAAAGAATTAAGATGTTTTATGTACATGTACCAACTACTCACAGTGAACGTAATCATTATGTATCACAAACATGTACTAATAAGAAAAGAAATTTAAAATATTGATGAATACAATATAACCTAGACATACTTGAGAAATGGCACAATTTCAAATAATGTCACATATAAGGTACTGACTTTACTAGGTGCTTGCCCAGGCTCCTGGTTGCTCTTAAGTAAGACTGGAGACCAATTTCTTCTTATTCATAATGACACTATTCTCAGGACCCAACATGATTTTTTGATACTGTAGATCAAATTCACTGTGTAGCCCAGACTGGCCTCGAACTTGCTGTGATCCTCCTGTCTCAACCCACTGAGCACTGGGACTATACGTGTGTGTCACCATCCTGTCCCAACACAGTTCTTGAAAGGCTTAAAATTCTGATGAACATGAACTACAACTATTTTGCTTGGCTTAAAACGTTAGTTTTATAATGTTTTGCACATACACTTCCCTTATAATGTAACTGTTACAAATAGATATGTGTGGTACTCTCATCTTTGCCTCAGTAGAGAACATTTTTGTTATTCAACAACATCCATTTGCCTTGTTTCAATGCCAATGTGGTTTTTTTCTTCTTCAAACTGTGATATGAGCATCGTCAATAGAGAATCTTAGGAAACCAGACAAGGACAGAGAGGATGCTTGCCTGCCATGGGCAGTGTGAGTCAGCTCAGCTTCAGGGCTGTGGCAACAACCCTAAACTCCACCAGTGCTTTCCAGCCATCTTCTGCATCTAGCCATAAAGCTTAAAGTCTTACAGCTGAATAATTAAGGGAGAAGTTTCCTTATCTTCTTCACTTATAATTTCTAGGTTTAAAAGTAAATGATCCATCAAACTTTGAAAATACCTTTCTTTTTCGAAGAAAAACACTTTTTCTTTTTAACAATAGTCCCCTAATCTGTCTGTTTAAAGTTGGCAGCTCAAGCATGGCTTGGTGCTGCATGCTTGTCATCCCAGCACCCTAAGAGGCTGAGGCAAGAGGATTTTAAATTTGAGACCAGCCTGGCTGACTTAGGAACTTGGCATGACCCTGTTTCAAAACAAATAAATATATTTTTAAAATGTGGGGTACTGAGTACAAAGGCCCTGGATCTATTCCTGGTACCCACCCCCAAAAATGGGCAGCTCAAGAGTGAAACAAGTGGTTACACTCAGTCACCCTGGAGACCTGCATCTTGAATTGTGTTGGCTGTCAAGACCGAAGTCTGGCTGAAGCCTGTGCCCTGTGGAACCTGAACACAATTCCCATGCTCCCTTCCTTCAGCATTTTCATCCTCCCTGGAAAATGCATGGGGTGGGGTAAAAAAAAGAGCATCAGTCTTTTCTGCATTTCAGACAGCGACCAGACATCACCATGCACACAGCAATGGCCCTCAATTGGCACAACGCTCAAAGCAGGGATGGATCTTGGCACTGGAACAGGTGCCAGCCTAGAATAAGGTCCGCCCTGCAGGCCACTCTCTCTCTGTTCCAGTGACTGTGCCCTTACTGTCTGGAGGGAGCAAGAGCAAGGAAAAAAGTATTATTCAGATTTAGTCACAATCAATTTTTATCACTGGGTGGAAAAGAATAAAAAGCCAAGGATCTATTAAAGTCTCCTGAAAGAAAACTTGTAATTAGTATTTGGTGAGTCAGTTTTGTAAGGAGACTGCTGTGGTCTGATAATGCCACTCCAGCCCACAGCAAGTTGGCTTCCTGTATTAAATCCCTGCCTCAGGAGCTTAACCCAGCCATCAGTGAAATCATTTGAACCAGGTTTAAAACTCTGATTCAATAAGTTCTTTCTGCCAAAGAGGGCATATGCTTCATTTCAAAGAAAACCGCCTCTCCCAGGCTTGGTCCCTGTGGAGTTATGTTTTCATATTACCTTTACCAGACCTAGGGTCTCCTGCACCTTAGGTGCCTCCTCTACCTCCAAAGGCCAAGTTTCCAAAGGCCTCCCTGTGGCTGCCCTACTCCCGAGAGGGAACCACAGAGGTCTCTGTGACTCAGCTCTCCCCTCACTCACTGGCCGCTACACTTGGGCCTTGAAGGATGAGAGTCTCCAGTTGGGAAGTACAGCAGCCCCAGCCCCATGGGGGAAGACAAACAATGCCACAGGAAGGCCTGCCACTTTGAGAGAATCTCCACTCTGTTCACACATGTGCACTACATTGAGCAGGTATCTTTCCAGTCCATCACAATTTTGTGTCCATGGATTGTCTCAGCATTAAATGGAGTATCACAAAGTTGGCATGAAACCTCTTTGGAGAAGATAGATTTGTGATGCAATGAAGGAAATTTTGTAGTCTGACCTGCCACATACTAGCATAGTGATCTTTAAAAAGCATTGAAATTTTTTGAGCTTTGCTTAAACTACATCAACAACATCCATTTGCCTTGTTTCAATGCCAATGTGGTTTTTTTCTTCTTCAAACTGTGATATGAGCATCGTCAATAGAGAATCTTAGGAAACCAGACAAGGACAGAGAGGATGCTTGCCTGCCATGGGCAGTGTGAGTCAGCTCAGCTTCAGGGCTGTGGCAACAACCCTAAACTTGTTTCATCATCAGGCTCAACTACTTATAAGCTGTAGGATTTGGACAAATTCTTTATCTTTACTAAATAATCACTTTCTTACCCAGAAGATGGATTTAATGCTTGCCTTATAGTCTTATTACATGAATTAATTGAAATAATTCAGGCAAACTATTTAGCAAGACATTTGTAATATTAGATTTATTAAACACTATACCATATTAATGGGATCATGATTCACCCATTCCTCTATTCTTTTAACAAAAGGAAAAGAATTTCAATAAGATATACGGAGTGCCTAGATTAGGACCCAGCACAGAGTAGGTGCTTAACATGATTTACTTCATTTCTCATTTCCTGTCTCAAACACTGAGGTCCCTCCTATCATGTTTAAAATGGTTGCTGAGATCTCTCTGTATGAAGCAAGTTCTCTGCAAGAAGAAACAGGAAGAGAGAAAGAGAGGGAGCGAGGGGAATCTGAGAATCTTGTGTCTGCTTTAATTGATTTGCTTCAGGTCAAACTCGAGGAGCAGAGACACAAGTGGAAGTCCATTTAGCTGACTTGGAACCTCTACTCTTGACCTCCAAGAACCGAGAGGTCCATGAACTCATCTGAGTTTCTAAGTCTTTGGCCAGAAAGGAAAATTTCTCAGCTGCTTTTTCATCCCTTCAAAATGAATTAATTTTCTAAATGGAAAATTGAAGTAATTAGGTTATAGATTGAGTGACATTTACAAAGGTGAAAAGCAGAGAAATTTTTATATCCTTTATTAAACTGTTATTAAGTATATTAAGCAATACAGAGTAATTACTTTTATTCCCCCAATGTGATCAAGCAGCTACTGGAGAAGAACAATTTAGGTGAAAGAATCAGCATGTACAAAAGACATAACATGGCCCAGGAGTTTTAGGACCACCTAGCAGAAGTGAACCAAGTGACTGAACAGCAGGTGGATAGTCAGAGGAGGATTTAAGAAGAGAGGGAGTCACTAAAAGGACTTAGGCTTTCCTCTGCATGAGGTAGCAGGTCATTGAGGGGTCCCCACAGACAACCATGAAAGAGTTTGAAAGTTGTTTTTAGAAATTACTATTCCTCTAATGAGCTTTGCTCCTACCTCTGTCTCCTAAGTGACAAATGACATTGTGTCTCAATTGTAGAATTTTCCATTGATCTGTATTTTTTGAGTGGTATAGAAAAGGCAAGGAACCGATGAGAATAGAACCAAGAACAGAGCTTAGACCCATTTTTAGAATATTGATTATGAGCCCAGATGGAAACTTTTGTGTCTGTTGATACAAAGCTGCAGGTTTATCAAGCCACTGCATGTTTCCAAGGCTCAACTTTCATATTTAAAAAATGAGTGATAATGAAGATTATAGGAGTTGATGCATTTAAAACATCTGGCATAAACTTAGCACTCAATATATAATAGCTATTTTATTTTTAAAATTACTTCTTATTTCAAATTACAATTCCCACCTCCAATCTTGTGTTCTTGAGTTTTCCTACTCCCTGGGAAAGGCTCCCTGGCTTTCACCTAGGTGCCCACATGTCCATGTCCCTTTCCCATCTATGTCCTGTTTGATGCCTCCACAGTCCTCAAAGTTTCCCTCTTTTTTAAAACAAGGGTTCTCACAGGGAAGATTTGGTTAACTTGGGAGCATCTGGCAATACCTGAAGATATTTTTGGTCATCAAAGTTGGGATAATGTTATTAGCTTTTAGTGGATGGAGTCCAGGAATGGTGCTAACAACTCACAGTATACAGGAGCAGCTTCATAGCAGAGAATGATTTGGCCCCAAATGGCAATTATGCTGCAATTGAGATGTACTCACTACCTGAAGTAAGCTTGGTAATCACCTTTTCCTTCCTATTTTCAGTATTTATACACCAGCTCTTCCTAATGGACACTGACTGGGTGGCTCACAATATGCCCCACAACTCTGGCACAGTTCCTGACCCAGGTGGTTAAGTTATTGATTGAGTGAGACTTTGCCAAAACAGAATCTAATGGGAACAATCTCATTGTACAAGTACTCCTGAAACTCTGCTGACCAAATTACCAGAAGTCCAAGACAATGGTGTCTCTATTTGGTTCCTATTGAGAAGTCGCTTTCGGGTGTGTAGTCTTCACACTATGTGTTCACATGGTGGGGAAAGGAAGTTCTTGTCCTGTTCTCTTCCTTTCCTTACAAAGGCACTAATCCCATCATGGGACTCCACCCCTGCGACCATGTCTAATCCTAGTTATCCTCCTAAATCTCCCCACATCCAAGCATCATCACATAGTGGTGGGAGCTTCAACATATTACTCTAGGAAAGCACAAACATTTAGCCCATGGCAGTCACTAATTTTGACTGACAGAAAATATCAGCTGAGGAGAATGGTTTTGTGATGTAGTTAGAGAGGAGAGTGACCACTGTCTGCCTCTCTCTCACCCTCTAGAAGCATCTACATCATAGCTTTCTCCTGGTTGGCTGCTCTCACTCTCTGACCCTTTGCCTCCTCCTCTGCCATATGAAAGACAACATCTGCTTTACATATACAGCTTTCTTGAGGTTTTGATACATGGCAAACACTTGGTCCAGGTTAGTTTCCCTTCTCTCAGCTTGAAGGTTTCCTTTTTTCTCTGCCTGAGTAAAACTGTCATCTGCTAAGTACAGTCAATCTCAACTATGTCTTAGGGAAAAAGTTCTTGGATTGAGCATATTTATTAATGTGTTCCTGATGAATAAATCATTAACTTTTTAAGAGGCATCTGGTATTTTTTCAGGTTTCCATGTTAAGTGAAAAGATTGAACCATGTGTATACCCTTGTGGATTTCTAACAATGTAACCCAATAAAGTAGAAAAATTCAGGGTAAGGTCAATCAGCCTCCCATATCAGCTTCCCCTAAGATCTTTGCATTTTCCAGCCTCACCTTCTACACTTGAGACCAGACTCTCTGAGAACTTTGCATTTTGCAAAGCCTTGTCAGCTAAACATGTCCAGTTTAGCCCTCTTCTATCCCAGCTACACAGCCTCCTCTCCCTGCCAGTCCACTCCATAGTGAAACACTAATGTAAAAACAAAGAACTCCTCCTTCTGTGCTGTACTATGATCCTTTCCTTGCCTGTACACAGGATGGTTTGCCCTGGAATAGCCTGCGGTAGCAGTGTAAGATTACTACATACCTGTGCATCTTGTACCAGCAACGTGCTGTGGCAACCACAGCCACCTGAGGTGTCTGAAAGCTCCTTTTACTGAACTGTGTTAATTTGCTTTCCATAGAATAGCCCAGAAAATGTTATTTGTCTCCCATGATGCCAAACACAAAAGAACAGAATTGTCCCTTGATTCCTTGGCCTGAGACACTTTCTGTGGTCATGAATTTGCATGGACTCTTTAATCAGGCATACTTGGGTTTGAACCTCAGCTCCATCATTTATACCATTGCCATTTTAGAAGATTTAACTACTTACTCAAATCCTAAGCATCTTGCTATATAAAATGAAGTGGAATGACACCTCCACATGCAGAGTGAACCAAGCTCCCTGTGAGTGAGCACTGAGCCCAGCACAGTCACTTCTGGAAGTGCTGAGTGACACCAGTTGGCTTCCTTGTTGGTTGGCTTCACTGACCGATAATCCTACTGAAGAAACGACTGCTGAGTACTGTCAAAGCTCTCAGGGCCCCGGAGCGAGCCATGCAGAACTGCTCCAAGCCCCTTGCACCAGACAGATGCTACAGTCAGTAGTTTTTTGATGGATGCATCTTTTTAATATTCTCATACACAGCTTGTGTATTGCCTCCAGTTTGATATTTTCCTAAAAGAGATAGAAAAATCACAAAACAAATGTTTTAAAAAGTACAAATTCTAAAAGAGTGGATGGGTAACAGAGAAGCAAAATTTTATCAGTCATTGCCAATCAATGTCTTAGACAACAGAGATACCCCCATATACAGCCACCTGCTCCCCAATCTACCTTCCCTCCAGGGCCCACAGCTGTCATGCCTTCCACACGTGAAAGCAAACCCTGCCACTGAGACAAGGAAATGCCATGTCTCAGCCCCACTCTTGTAAACAGTAGGCTGTAAGTGCAAAGTATAAGGCACTCAGAAGTGCAAAAGTCGATCCTATAACATGTGTAAATGGAGTAAATTCTCTGCAAAAGGCCTAAAATAAAGATTGTGTCAAAGAAAAGGGTTTTAACCTTGGCATCTTGGTAGCAGATAAAATTACATTGTTTGAAACTTGACAATCAAGTAGTACAAAGGAAAATAGGAGAGAAAAAGTCCTGTTTCTAATCTGTGCTACCTTCTTCAAGGCCTGTATTTAGGATCAGGGGTCCTGGGGGAAAGCTGAGAAGACCACTTCCGGTGGGAAAACTAAAGTGCTAGTAAAATCAAAGTGCTGGTTTGGATGTGGGGGACCCATGATGTAGTGTTTTATAGAAAGATTTCAGTGTAGTGATAAAAAATATCAGAGCCTCTCTCTCCTCTCTTGTAACTGCCCAGCTGTCAGCTCTCATCACCCTTGGGAGCCCTGAAGAAGTAAAACTTCTTCCAGACGTCCACCCTGCCCCGCCAGGCTTGCCTGCAGGCTTTCCCAGCCAGACCAGCAGCTGTGGGGGCTGGGCTGATTGTCTGGCCTGTCGCTTCAGATGGAGCACAGACACTCTGGGGAGAAGTCACCAGGCGCAAAGCTCTGAGGTGTCAGATACCAGCCGCCCAATTCATCAGAAGTTGGAAATATGACAGCCCTTGGGTGCACATCCAGAGACCAGCAGAGCCCATGGGCATTTGTCACATTAAGAAAAATTAAGGCCAGAGGACTGTTTCCATAGATAGTCTGATGAATATTGAGTTGGGAAGAAAGAATGGCCTGATTTTAGTTGGAATCCAGAGCATACTCCTAACTGCCTCCCTAGCCACTCACCACTGCACCCAGCTGGGAAGCTGGGAAACTCTAACCCACAGACAGGTCAGAAGATTTCTTTTAAAGAGAGAGAACTAGATCAGCAAGTACTTCATGAAGTGTTTCACATCCTTTTTTTTTTTTTTTTTTTTTTTGGTACCGGGGATCGAACTTGTGACCTTGCGCTTGCAAGCCAAGCGATGGCACCACTGAGCTAAATCCTGGGCTGAAGGGTTTTTACTGGTCCTAAAATATTATCCAAGAATAGGTTCAACTAAGTAAGTATTTACAGACCACCAACCCTGTTTGTAAGGTAAGGCTGGATGAGTGGAATAAACAGAGTGGAAGAAAACAGAGTGAATCCCTAAACTCTGACATGGAAAAACAGGAAGACACTATGGAATATGGTGCAAACCTTAGTGTAAAGAGAAGCACAGGGTGCTATCGACCTCAAATAAGGGAGCATCATGTGGGGTTCAGGGACTCAAAAGGACAAAGCATAGAAATGGTCTCCAAAACAGAACTAGTACCAATAAAAGAATTTAAGCAAAAAAAAAAAAAATAGAACTAGTGACCAGATGAGAGTCCCAGTCTGAGGGGACCATATGAATAAGGGCATGGGTGTTAAAGGGAAGGCACATAAACTGTCTACCCATTCCTGAGTTAATTCAGCATTTTCCCAGAACTTGGCACAAGGAAACACTGTGATAAGCTTTGGAGATGGAGATGTGAATAACACTCTCCCAGAGCTTAAAGACAGGTCCTGTGTGCATCTACAGAGGACCTCCCTGGGAAGAGGCTAGCGGAATGGGGAGGGGCTAAGCATTTCCTTGGTCAAGCATGTGCTCAGCTCATGCAGTTCAGACTGACATCCACATAGGAAGGTAGCCATGGGAGGAGGATGCTTGGTGGAGGGAAGAATGGGCACAGGGGCCCAAGGTGGAAATGACCTTGTATGTTTGCAGAAGGTCAGTGCAGCTTAGAGACAGGAAGGGAGAGGAGAATGTCCCCAGGTAAAAATAGACGAGGTAGCAATCTGAGCTGCATAAGCCAGGGTACAAGGTGTAAGCTCATTTTAGGTGAGTTGAGAGACCTGTGTGGAAGTCTTAGGCAGGAAATGATGCGGCTGAATCTATTTCTTCAGGTTAATGCTGTGTGCTGGGTTTAGCATCAGGATGGAACAGAAAGTTCCAGGCTACTTAAGTACGGGGAGATCCAGCTTCTGAAGTCAGGGTTCCCATGTAAGAGCAAGACTATGTAGAAAATTCTATTTTTGCAAAATTGTTTGAGATTAGCATATGTATTCATGGTTGGGGTGTCCAGGAGGAACACACACACACACACACACACACACACACACACAAATTACTATAAAATAACTGGAAGAGGCTCTGCAGTAAACTTTATATCTTTAGATCAGAAATATTGGAGCATTTTTATGTACTCTTCTTCATCCAAATATAATAGATGAACCTCACATATATCACAATTCAGGATCATATCAATAACACCTAGTGTTGATACAGAAGTGGAGAAGTAGGCATTCACATGCACTTTTGATAGAAGTGTAAAAAGTACAATCTTGTCTGGAGTAAGTTTGGAGGCAGTTATCAAAGCAATTAGCTGAAATAATTCCACTTGATATTTGTCCTGTGGAAATGTGCACATAAATGGTCAAACAAAGGAAGTTTGGTATCACATATTTGGTAAAGAAGTAATGAAGCAAATCATTTTACATCAGTATAAAGAAATATTCTCTAAGCGTACTGACATGGAAAGACATCTGATTCTTAAATCCAAAAAGGCAAATGATATGATTATGGGCACATATGAGTCTAATTTTATTATAAATATTTACATTTGTCATGCATATGTAAGAATTTATAAAGGTGACAAAGAGGAGACAGGCATGTAGCAGATTGTTAACTGCAGTTGTCTCTGGGGAATAAAATAGGGAGGGGAACCTTCCTTTTCACTTTGCATTTTTCAGTACAGTTTAAATTTTTATAATGTAAAACATCACTTTCAATGGTTAATACAAGAAATCAAACATAAATTTTAGAAATTTAGACAGGACAAATAACACACATGGAACACAGAGCGCTAAACAAGAACATTATCAGGAGGAGATGCCATCCTTATACTTGGATGCAGAAAGTTAGTTGGGACTTTATAGGCTGCAACCTTGCCAATGAGTGTGATTTCTTAGAAGTGTTTATACCCCTAGAAACACTAAATACACTTCTAGGAACCTATCCTAGTGGGCCAATCAGGAATTTACAAATTTACTTCCAACAGTGAAGTTTCAAAAATTTATTACTTAATGTTAGATTCATGGTTTTATAAATCACAGTCACAGGTACCATGGAATGTAAGACAGCATGGAAAATCATGCTTTTGAAGATTGCTGAAACATGGAGAAATGTTTACAATTGTGCTTAGTATAACAGAGAGGTTGAGAAGTGTGCACACCGCTCATAGGTGGTAGAGCTGGGATTTGATCCGAATGATCTAATTCAGAGCCCTCACATACCCTGCTGTGATGTACACCATGCCACACTGGCTTTTAACACTCCAGGGTCACTGAACTATGTGACAACGATACATAACACATGTTTCCTGGTACTGTGCACTGTGAGCTCTCAATGACAACAAAATCAACTGTTGTTGTTAAAACTCCAAGACAGGGCTTCAGGAACAGAGAAGCTCATGGATTCCCGGGGACTTCTGGTGTTTGCCATTCCTCAGTCTCTTGTCCTCTCCTGTGACTCCTGGTCTACCTCACCAGGCAGGAATCACCCATTTTCATGCATCTTAAAGCTCACATGCCTGTTGAGGATGGAGGCACCAGAGAAAGTCTAAAGCAATATTAGAAGGAACGCTGTGTTTCTTGGACATGGCACAGCCTCTCTGGACAGATTGAGAGGGATAATGATTCCTGCTGTCTTCACAGGCTCACTGGAACTAACTGGAGGAATCATTTTGAATTCCAGATCTTCTACATTTTAGTGCTTAATTAAAACATATCATTTGCTTAGAACAAGTGCCTGGACTCTGGACATGAGTCCTGCTCCCTTATCCTTTCATAATGATTGGTCCCAGTCTTGCGCTCGGTCACTTCTTGCAAGACAAGAAAAAGAACAAATAACAATTTTTATCTTGCTCTCACTTCTTAATCAAATAGATTTAGTAGAGAACCAAAAGTTTATTTAAAATCATAGAGTTATTTTTCTTTTTTAAGCATTGAGAGACAGTTCAGTTCATAAAGTAGATGTTAGTGTATGGTCTCATCATGTAACAGTATATTATGGTATCTTTTATCATCATCACTTTATTGTTAGTGGTAAGCTTGCCACATGA
Source organism: Heterocephalus glaber (assembly GCF_053883595.1). Taxonomy (NCBI): domain Eukaryota; kingdom Metazoa; phylum Chordata; class Mammalia; order Rodentia; family Bathyergidae; genus Heterocephalus; species Heterocephalus glaber. The sequence goes on from NW_028258368.1 coordinate 13,162,010, forward strand.
CACAGAAATCACTCAGTGTCAAAGGGTCTTCACTCATGTGCTTCCAGACAAACAGCTATGTGGATGTCCCTTGCCCCTTCCAATCAAACATATCGTTTCTTAAGGTCCCCCTTCATCATTGGATCTGGGAAAGGGTTTTCACCAGTGTTCTCGGTAGTTTTCAGTAGAACCACAACTCTGAGGACTGCAGAAAGACACTGAGCAAACAGGCAGGACTGTTTAACAACACCTGGTCATGCTCCACTTGGCTGACCTCAAATGTCTGAGCACATGTAGCTGGACTTGTGCCATCAATGACCCATCTAGAAAGGGCCTGTGTGGGCCTTATCTCCTCTCTCTCTTTTCCCTGTCCAACTTCTTGTAAGTCAAAGGAAACTGTAATTCTACAAAGGCTTGAAAATGCACATGTACTTAGCATCTCTAAGCTGTTAAAAATCATACATTAATCACTTGGCTTATGCCGTAGAACTAAACTCAGGAAACATTTCTGAGCTTTTCATCCCAATGCTAGCCTTCCAAGAAGAGCCTAGTGAACATCTCCAACCACTGTAATGACCCCAAGTTCTGCTGCCAAGGCTCTGACCCCACCAGCCCCTCACACCTCTGGCCACTGTCCTCTCCTCCCAGGGCAACTTCCAGGCAGAAGGACAGATTCCAGCAGACATCTCCAGATTCAGTGATGCCTGAAGGTCAGAGCCTGAATATGCATCCACACTTTACAGAGGGAAGAGCAATACAGAAATAATCAGGCGCTTGGTCCCCTGGATAAAGGATGAGTCAGAGCAGAGCTGCTTCCAGGAATAGACTCCAGATTTCCGTCTCCTGTTACTAGTCACCATCACCACTAGAAAGCTTCTGAGAGGGCAAAGTGACCTCACACATGTTCCAAGCCTGAAAATATTTCTCTTGAATGCTCCAGCTCCTTTCAAACTGCCATAAGCCAAACTTTAATCAGTTTTGTTTTAAATTTGACAACAGTAAATCAGTGTTAAAATCCTGCACTTAGGAATTTGTAACTTTTCTTGGGCCTACTAAACATTAAGCTAGAGCACAAAAGGCCTTTCTTTCTGCACAGATTGAGAACACCGGACGCACTCCGGTAAATTGGGTGTGGTGCTAGCAAATCACCAACTGCTACTGAAGACCTACTAACTATTGTATTTGCCATAGAGGACAGGTAGATTCTCCAAGGCCTCAAACAGTACAGATACTGTGATGAAAAAGGAAGAAAGAAGGACAAAAGGAGGGGAGGGATGGGACAGAAAGGAAGGAAAAGCGAAGACCTACCTTGATAATTACAGGCCAGTAAAGTTTGATGCTTGATGAAATATTAGCATTTATTCCAAATAAAAATTTCTTTGCAAATGCACAAGAAACGTGATTGTAAAAAAAGAACAAACACCATAGGACTAGCTCCTTCTCTGTCTGTGAAAGGACTGCAAGATCGGGGCTAAGCTATGGGTACTATTGCCCTGAGCTCCAGGAAGAATGTCAGTCTTAGAAGCAAAGCAGAAATCCCGTAGTCTATGAGACTAAGACTCATTGCCTGTGAAGACATTGTTAGTAATGATGCTCCATGGAGCAGATGGAGGAGGCCAATGGGTCCTTCTCTCAGAGATCTCCTAGCTAAATGGATGGTTAACATGTTACTAAAAGACAGCAAGCTTCCACATGCTAGAGCCCAGAAGACATTCAAAAGGATCTTGGTAAAAATAATGAGTCATCCTTAAAGCCATGATGAAATGCAATACTGACACAGCTCAGTGAGAAAAGAAAAATTTTGGAGGGTTGCATCACTAGTTCATACTAACAAGGGAACATTACATGTGGAATATCTCTATTTGGAAATATATAAAATGAGTGAAAATAATAAAATGCTGCCAGAAAGCAGTCCAAGGTGATAAGTCTAAGATGGCTTTGGCCCATCAACAACTCTAAGAAAATAAATGGGGCTGCCAAAGATGGCGTGAGCCAAGTGAAGACTTCATTCACTTGAAACTGAGTGTTCCCTCTGAAGTTTGTTTTTCCCTATTGTTTTCCTCACAAACTGCAGTTATAGGTAGCACAAAGATAAACATCAGACTAGCCCCAATATACTATTACAAATTCCTATTTAATATGCTCTAAACCAATGAGTCTCCTTCGCATAGAGAGGATATGCCAGCCTTTCCCATGCCTGTGGTCCAGGGAAAATCTAGTCCTAAGAAATTCTTTGAAAAAGGATTCCAAAGACAATGTAACAACAAAAATAATAAAATCAGCAACAACAATAACACACAGTATTACCATATGTATATCAGTCACAGTTTCAGAGAAATAGAACCAACAATATATAATATATAGAAAATATACATATTATTTCTTTATATGTATGTGTGTACAGGATATATATATTACATATATATGTATATAAAAGTACACACATATATATGTATGTATATAAATGTATATATATATGTGTGTGTGTGTACATATTGAAAAAGTACAAGAGGGAGAAATTAGAGATTTATCTCAAGTACTGACTGACATTATTATGGTGACAGTATGTCCCCCAGTCTGCCATCTGCAGGGTGGAGAGGCAGCAGCCAGTTGTGTGATTCAATCTGAGTCTGAAGACCGAGGCCCTCAGTGGATTGGGTAAGGGCCCCTCCCACGCTGGGATCACAGGCCTTCTTCATTCCATCTACTGATGCAAGTGCTCATCTCTACAAAAAATATTCACAGACAAATCCAAAAATAATGTTTTACCAATCATCCAGGTATTCATTAGCCCAATCAGGTTGTCTCAAAAGTAGCCATTACATACTGTTCTAAGAACCAAATGCATTCAAGGAGAACAAATTTTATGCAATTGTATCTTACTTTTATTCACAGATAAAACACACTGACATTTTAGACTCTGATAGGTTCTATAGCAGAGAAACCCACTTGCTTAGTGTAATATGATACATTCTAGGTTAATTTGGCAGTCAAACTTTATTTCTGCATAATATCAATTAGTAACAGTTTGTGAAAGCTGAGGTAGATGCATTTTTCCATTTCACATGTTCAATGATTGTTATTTTTGCCAAGCTCTGAACTGAGCAAATACTGAAAGAGAGAGAGGGAATGAAAATAAAAGAGAACTCTTTCATTCTCTTAGATTCATCTGAGACAAAATGTTAAATGAATCAACCAATAAAGTATGCAATGCAGCCTTACTTTTGTAAGAGCCCAGACAGGCTGGCAGAAATAGGCTTTGCAAAGACTGTAAAGTTGTAGACTGATGTGGCCAGACTCTCTGTGGCACCTGTCATCCACTAAGCCTATGCATAGACAAGCTGAAGAATTTTAAGAACTCTTCTCCTTCAAAATAAATTTACTTTAATTATACATAAGTATAGGCCTTAAATCATGTCAATCTGCTTCAAATACAAGAAATTGTTCAGCTATAAGGAAGTTTTCCTCTGAGTAATTAAATGCCAGGCTGGAGCACCAAAAGAAGTTACAGTTCTTGAAATCTGCAACAATATCATTTATTGTCACCTACTATGAGGCTGGCCAGCATGATCTGAGAGAAGGGCTTAAACGAGCATTCCTCCAGAAAGTCATTCCTGACCTCTAACTGTGCTTGTCAGGGACTTAATAAAAAGTGTGTGTGTGTGTGTGTGTGTGTGTGTGTGTGTGTGTGTAAATATGAGGAAAGAAAATGGCCTAAGAAGATCAGCCTAATATTAAATGTCAAAGCCAAGAAGAAATTCCTTGGTTTTATTTAAGAAGCAGAAATAAAAAGAAAATTGTTTATATGTTCCTTTCTTTATATGTTAGGTAAAATTTTTAGTCTTTATAGTGTCTATTACCCCCAATTACAGCAATTGTTATTTCCCCAAAGCAATAATTGAAAAAATTAAATTTATGGCAGGAACCTAAATGTCAGAATGTCCATTCTTTTTAATGGCATCAAAGCCCTTAGCTTTTTCACTCAAAATCTTTTCTCTTGTTTAAATTCCAGCAATTAATGACAGTCACTCAGGTTGCTGCTCTGGTTTAAGCATCACTTTCAGGAGTCCACTCCACTCTGGATTTCTGACTCTATGAGGACCACAAGAACAGCAGTGTGATAAGCATGTGTGCAAAAGCAATCGCTATAAGGAGCTGCCCACCTGCTGGCAATACTAACCCTAGTGTATGACATACCAGATCACTTGTCCTAGGTTTTTGATCCTTGGAGGGGATTACACTGTTGAGGGTGGAAAAGGACAGTATTTTCTGCTGTCATGACAGTGAACAGAACAAAACACCCCAGTTTCATGTATATGTATGTGTGGATCTCAATAATCTTCATGTACATTTCTCTGCTGCCTTTAAAGACTGAGACTGTCTAGTGATCTGAACACAAAGCCTCCTTGCCCTTCATTGAAGCTCTCTCTCTCTCTCTCTCTCTGTGTTATACACACAACACACACATGCACACACACACACACACATACACACCACTGTATGTTATTTGCAGTTCTAATTTTAGCCAAGTGCCATCTGTATCAAAATTATCAGGGGAGCGCCCAATGCAATTTGTCCATATTCTATAGAGTCTGTACACAAATAGCTCCTTTTAACCCCACATAGGAAAACATATCTTCATAAACCATTGATATTAACCACTTTTTCTACATGCACTCAGTGCTCAAAAGGAAAATTATTTGACTGAATAAATCTCAACTCATGTATTTTTAACTACAGTAGGCCCTTCATACTTGTGAGTACTGCATCTGCAGATTCAACCAGCCTCAAAAATACTTTTTAAAAACCTGCATCTGTACTGAACATGTACAGACATTTTTCTTCTCATTATTCCCTAAGCAATACAGTATAACAACTCTTTACCTAACATTTACATTGTATTAGGTATTATAAGTAATCTCAAGATGATTTAATATAAAAAGGAGGATGTGTGTAGGTTATATGCAAATACAACATCATCTTATATGAGACTTGAGCATCCACAGATTTTGGTATCCTCAGGGGTCCGGGAACCAATCTCCTGCAGATACCGAGAGATGACTACATTTATGTGATCTACGTGTCCAAAGTGTTTGACTTATTCATAGCTCTACTGAGGACTGTACTTTAGAACATTTATAGCCATGATGCACCATCCATAGAATAATTCAAAAAATTTCAGCCTATGCAGCCAACACTACCAAGTTGGGCTTGTAGAGTCCTCCGTTTATGAAAGAAGTACATGCAAGTCTCCTGCAGAGGCTGAGGGATACATTCCCCTCTCTTGACTGTCTGTTTTCTGACATCCGTTCCCTGCTGGGAAGGAGGGAAGAGACCTTGGGTCTCCAAACACAGCCCTCCACGTCCTCTGGGACAGGAGCCACTGGAAGCCGCCCTGCACTCTCCTTGTCAGACCACCTGGTTGATACCTTGCAACTGAGACAGAGAATGATGACAGAGATTTTTTTTGTATAAAAATAATCAAATTTCCAGAACATCTATAGTTGAACAACAGCTTGGAGTTTTATTAAGATCTTCAGTTTCTCAGGAAATAATTTTCAAGCATCAAAGCTTCTGCAAAGAGCATGTGCACCTGAGTTCATGTATCATTTACCTGGTATAAATATTAGGTTATATTTGTACATTAAAAGACACTTGGAAAAGGACTTTCCCCTTCTATTGGGCTGCTAAGATGTTGAGAGGGATAGCCTGCCCAACTAGCAAGTTACCCTGTGTATCAGACACTCTGAAGCACACTTCTCAAAACCCAGACAAAGAGAGGAATTCAAGATAACTGTCCTTCCTGGCCAACTGAGTGTACATTTTCCCATTCATTTTTGTTTCACCAACCTTTAAAATCCATTAAAAGCCTACTAAGTTGGACACTATGGATAATTTTTTCTTCCTACTGCCCACAAAATAAAAGGGTGTTCATAAAAAATCATCACTAGCTTTCAGTACCATTTTCAAATTGTTGACAAGAGTTCCATTCTCTCCTCCATATCTGTTATATCTTCACAAGGTGTCTATCCCTCTCAACATCTTAGCAGCCTAGCAGAAGAGGGAAGTCCATTTCCAAGTGTCTTTTAATGTACAAATATAACCTAATGGTTATATCAGATAAATTATTCATGAACTCAGGGGCACGTGCTCTTTGCAGAAGCTTTGATGCTTGAAAATTATTTCCTGAGAAACTGAAGATCTTAATAAAAATTAAAGGAAACCCAGTGACTTCTGGTCATGATTTGAATATGAAGAAAAAAACATATTTGGGGACAAGAGACACAAAGCTGGGAACAGAATTATCTGAAGAACGAGTTGAGCTACCAGAGGACATTTGAATGTCATACCACCTGGTGCATACTATGAAAATGGTAACTGTCAACATTCTTAATACTTTCTTTCCTTCCCCTGAACTTGAGCAGAAGGCACAGCCGGATCAAGTGAAGGAGAAAGGAGTTCAGACTTTCTTTACCGTAAATGAAGGTGAATTACATTTCTAAATGTTCTTGGGTTGTTTTTGGCACTCAGCCTGCTTTTCCACTTATTAGCTTGGATCTTGTGGATAATTTATTTAAAAGACTTAACAGGTCCCTTATGGCTGGAATCCATTTTAATCTCTAAATTGACCACTCTATTCATTTGAGCTTAAAAATGAAGAGGCCTGATGTTTCACAGTGGAATAGAAAAGTCTTCCAATGATAAACATAACATATGCTAATATATAGATATTAATAATATTCAAAAAAGTTATAATATCACTTGCAATCTCTCCACTCAGAAATAATATTGCTTTATGTGGCAGTGTATTTTCTTCTAGCCTTTCCTTATGAAATATTAATTGATGTCACATAATGGTTGTATGCAGTTAAGTATTGCTGAAAGTTTACATTTAGCCATTTTACATCATGTTTTTAAATTTGAAAATGTAGTAGGATATGCCTATCAAAAAATTATGTCATGGGTAAAGTGAAACAAAAACATTTAGTTTGTATCATAATATTTTGTGGGCAAATATGTGAAAAACTATAAGTATTAAACTATTAAAAATAGTCATTCTTAAGCTATAATACCACCTAGAACTAGAAAGCCAGGAGTGTTCAGGGGTAAATATTTTTGCTTTAAAAATAGTAAGCATTTCTTGCTATTCAAATCCAGGTTCTCTTCCTGGACAGGCCATGTACTAAGGAACGATACTTCCCTAGCCAGATAGATTTGGAGAAGAGTGGAGACGCTTGGCAAGGCTAAAGCCTCAAATGGGCCCTTCTTTGGCAGAGGGGGATGTTGTGGCCTGACTCTTAAGTAAACTAGGTTTGGAGTGAGCAATCAGAAAAATTCTCAGAGATGAATGAATCTATAAACCAATTCTAGTCACCTCCTATATCTTGGTCCTTGCATGACCTGGCCATAAACCAAGAATTCCCCAAGAATCACCACCAGGTGAGCATGACTCACCCTGAACAGTACTAGAATCCTACAGGTCACTTGCTCCAAGCCTTGGGAAAGGCACAGACCACTGCTGCTATGGTAGTATCAACATCACAGAGCACCAGGGGGCAGGGTGACCAATGGCGTTCCTCCTCCATGTGTCTAAATGTCTGGCTAGCCAACCCAAGAAGAGCTGCTCCTGGACCAGACAGTTATAAGAGGAAGATTTTCATGTGTCAACTCAGCTCCTCCACGATACCCAGATATTGGTCAAACACTAGCCTGGCTGATGCTATAATATTATTTTTAGATGAGATGAATATTTACATCCGTAGACTAAGTAAGCAGATTGCATTTGTAATGTGAGTGACCTCATCTCAATGTGAGTGACCTCATCTCATCGGCTGTGGGTCTTAAGGGAATAAAGACTGGTCTCACAGAGAATGAGGGTTGAGCCCAAATACTCCCAGACAGCATTTGGGCTCAAGCTGAAACACCAGCTCCTCCCAGGACTGTGGCCTGCTCGCTTGCCTGGCTGACCTGCAGAGCTAAACTCTACCAGACCCAATCATGTGAACCAGTTCTTTATCATAAATATTTGAAGAGAGAGAGAGATTAGGTGTACATATATAGTGTGTGTATCTATGTACACATTATACACATACATACACACAATATATATATATATATACACATACCATATATACCTGTACACATACATAGTATATACATAAACACTATATATATACACACATACACACACTATACACACACATACACTATACACACACATATACACATGATGTATAACCAATGCGTTCTATTAGTTCTTTTTTCCTGAAGCTCCCTGACTACTAAATCCACCAGTAACTCATTAGCCTTTCTTGCTACTAATTCGTCCTTTCCAAGGCACCTTGCCACAGTTCCCACTCTAACCAGCAGAACCAACAGTGTCAGTTGGACTTGCTTAGTATAGACTTCATAAACACTGTTATCTCTCTTCTACTAGTGATAAAACTGAAGTTCATGAAATCTGAAGACTCACACTAGGTCCCAGTACACCTCCGGGGATTTCAACTCCCCAGGCTGAGCCGCACCACACCACAGAGCCTTGAGCTCTGGTCAACCTACAACTACCAGGGCCATGACTCGAAGTTGTGCCTCCCGATCACTGAACCCACACAGCCATGTTGCCTGCACTGCACTCCCCCCAACCCAGTATAGAGATGCTGTTGTCCATGAGAGGTTGGGAAAGCCAGAGGGAAGTCCTGTGCTCTTTGAAAGTAGCTTCAGAAAATCTTTACAAAGGCCATGAATACTTCAGGGAGTATCCTATTTGCCAAGGAGGATGAGAACACTGGGCATCTAGAAAGATTGGGTTCATGGGGTCCCAGGAAGTAAAGTTGGTATGCTTAATTTCTTCATCCCCAAGCATATTACCTCCAGCGAATTCCAGAGTAGAAATAAAAGTTGCAAAAATTCTGAACAAAGTCACTTGCAAAGACAAAAACCACGAACATCCTTTTTCCTAAGATCCAATCACTAGTGCAAAAAACCAAGGAGTCTTAGAAATTTAAATCAGACTGTGAACAATTAATGACCAGAAACTCTAATTTCATGTTAATTAGTTTTAATTAAATTTTTTCCTATGCTTATCTACAAGGGCTGATTGCCAGTGTACCAGCAATTTAATCTTTGAATTCTCCACATCATATGTTTTCCCTTTGAAGTTGAACAATAATACAAATCTCCAAACAGCACCTGAATGTTCCATTAGGGAGCAAGGAGGAGGCTGGTAATAAGGCAAGAAGTAGAAACACAAAAACCAGACAATATGAAGATGATACTCAAGAAACAGAAGATTTCATTTTAGATTATCAAGGCATTAGTCAAATTTCTAATCTCAACAATACATTTGCCCAGACTTTCCAAGGTGACAACTGTGATGTGATTGGAACATCAGAAATTTAAAAAAAAAAAAAAATTAGAAATTTGCAAATGAAACTACTTCCCTCTTCTATCAATCTCCAAATGCCTTCTTCTAATGGAAATAAGGAGGGACTGCTTGTTTCTTTTCATCTAGGTAGCAGAAAGCCATTTGGCAATGCTACAGGACAAGGGAGTTTTCCCATTTGGGGATGAAAAGCAGTTCTGTCAAACCACACCCACAACAGGAAGAGGGGATTCATCAGGAAGTACAGCTCTTCTCCCACTGCCCTCATGAACATTCACCACCAACCATAAGTGGACAAAAGATGCTAATCTACCTGTTCAGATAACCTAATACCCTTTCAACTACACTTTTATTTTGTAAATTTCCTTCTTTTTGAAATTTTCACTCATATCCGTTTTTAGAGAGGACCATAAAAAGCATCCATTTTAAGTCTCTCCCATAATTGAGATTGTTAACAGCCAACTTTCCCAAACACTGACACTCCTCAAGCCTTCAGTAATAAAAATATGCCTCTTCGCTATAATCAAAGTCCCCACTCATGGTTTATATGCATCCATTTTGTTTTACTGTATTTTTGAGAGTTCTATCAGCTTGGCCTTATAGTAGAACGACTTCTCCCTTGAGCACTCAAGTAATGATTCTCATCAGGTAACAGCTGTGGGCCGACTGTGCCTCCGTATTTCTGCAGAAGCTACAGTTGTGTGGAAGGTCAGCCATCAAATGGGGCTCATTTTTCACTGGAGACAAAGGCTGTACCAAGGTCTTTTCAATTTGTATGGAACTGGGCTAGTTTTGTGGGAGAAAAAACATGAGCACTTGAGCAGTTTTCTTTTTAAAAAAAATAGAGTAGAAGATTTATATCTTTAAAAATTCATGAAACATTGATCAAACAGTATGATTTTAATGAGGCTTTGTGAAACAAATGATAAAGCAAAAGTTATGACTTTTTAGGGAAAAAGATCCTTATTAACAAGATCTAATGATTCCAAAACTTACTATTTGCTACATAAGAATCATTGTAATTAATAAGATATTAAATCTCTATGGTTAAAGACAGAGGTAACACAGAATGTAATAAAATAATACCCTTTTTAAATTCAAAGAAACTTGACCTTATCTCCATTAACAGTTTGAAGTTATCCCTTAAACACAGAAATAGGTTCATAATGCAAATGCTGCTTTGATGATGGACACTTGTTCTTGAAACAGCTGATTATGTTTGCTGGCTTGCTCACTTGTGTTTTGCTTATTAAACTTCCTCTTTTATCTGGCCTCCCACTCCTACTTCACAATATATGTCATTAATGTTCACTGATGCAAAATTCAATTCATAGCCTTCACCATGGGCTCTAGAATCATGGAACATGTTTATATATTCAGCTAAAATGTTGGCTTATGTGATCAATTCTTCACAAAAAATGTGAAGAAAAACCTTCTACATCGGACATCTCTCACTTAACATGCCATCCTGGGATTTTTCTATTAGCTGGCCTAAAGCTCCTCTTTACTATCTGCATGATATCCTATGATATCCTATGGTGTCATCCTATCAAATTCTGGCTCCCTAAGTATCACCAAACCAACCTGCTGATGTAATGGAGTTTATTGCTGAATGAGGTACGGTGAGGTTGGGCACCTCCGAACAAGTAGCATCTTGGAGAAGAAAAAGCAGAGTCAGGGTATTTAGTGAGCTTTTGGAGTTTGATTCAAGATGAGTCTTTCTTTTTTTCAGTTTTTTTTTTTTTTTTATGAGTACACATTTGCACTACACTAAGACCACATTCCTCGGGGGGAGTTGGCATATGTACACAACACATCCCTAATCCTTCCCTGCCCTCCATTGCCCTACTCTTAATGTCTTTATTCCCTTCCCATTGGGAAAAAAAAATCTATCTCCCTACTTCCTATTAGCTATGTTTTATTTTGCTCTTTATTTATATTGCAGGTTTCTCATATAAAATATTTGGTACTTAAACTTGTATGTCTGGTTTATTTCACTTAACATGATGATCTCAAGGTGTATCCATTTTCCTGCAAATGACTAAAATTTATCTTTCTTTATGGCAGAGTAGTACTCCATTGTATATAAAAACAATATTTTCTTTATCCATTTATCTGTTAATAGACATACAAGCCACTTCCAAGATGTAGCTATTTTGAATTGTGCTGCTATAATGATGGGTATGAATGTATCTATAATGTTATATCTTTAACTCTTTGGGGAAGACACCTTGGAGGGGAACAATGGGGTCAAATGGAATTTCTACTTTTAGATTTTTGAGAACTCTCCATAGTGGTTGCACCAGTTTACATTCCCATTAACAATATAGAAGGATTACTTTTTCTCTGCATCCTTGCCAGCATTTGTTACTCGATTTCTTGATGATAGCCATTTTTTTCTGGAATGTGATGAAATTTCATTGTTGTCTGGATTTGCATCTCTCTGATGGCCGCAATGTTAAAATTTTTTTTCACATATTTATTGGCTATTTGTACTTCTTCTGAGAAATATCTATTCATTTCAGTTGCCCATCTTTAATTGGATTCTTTATTTTGAGGGGCCTGAGTTTTTTGAGTTCCTTATATATTGTAGATATTAGTCCTTTGTCCAAGGAATGGCTGACAAATTTTTCCCATTCTGTAGGCTGTCTCTTCACTCTGTTGGTTGTTTCCTTTGTTGTGCAGAAGCTTTTTAATTGGACCTGCTCCCCATTTGTTGATTCTTGGTACCATTTCTTGGGCCATTAGGATTCTGTTCAGAAAGTCCTTGCCTGTGCTATGTCTTCAAAAGTTTTACCTATTTTGTCTTCCAACACATTGTTTTCAAGATGAGTGTTTCAATTTGGAAACTTGGCTAGGCTGGGGAAGAACCCTGAAATAAAAATTTTCTATTTCCAGGCCTTGTAAAAGAGTTCATTTTGTGGCTATTTCATTAGGATATAATTGACATATAATAAACTGCATATATTTGACATGGACAGTTTTATAAGTTATGGCCTGTGAATCCACCCATAAAATTAATACCACAATCAAGATGAACATATCTATCATCTCCAAAAGTTTCTTCATGCATTGATAATCCTTTCCTTTAGCTCTTTCCCATCACTCCACTACAGGAAACCACTGTTCTGCTTTCTGTATAATAGATTCTATAATTTGACATAAATGGAATTGTACACTATGGACTCTTTGTCCAGTATTTTTCATTTAGCAAAATTGCTCTGAAATTAATTGACATTGATGTATCATTAGTTTATTCCCTTTACTGAAGGAAAGTACTTCATTATATAAACATATCACCATTTGTTTATTCATTCATATATAGAAAGACATTTTGAATTTTTTCCAATTTGGAAATTTATTAATAAAGCTGATACTGAATATTTGTGTGTACTTTTTTGTAAGGATATATGCTTTCTGTTGGAAAAAATACCTACAAGTAGAATGATTGAATAATATAGTTGATGTTTTTTAAGAAATTGCTCAAGCATTTTTCAAAGTTAAATCACTCTACATTCCCACCAGCAGTGTATGAAATTTGCAGTTTCTCCACATCCTCACCTACACCTGGTATAATTACTGTTTTTAAATTTTAACCCTTCTACTAGGTGTGTAGTGATATCTCATCATGGTATTAATTTCACATTCTTAATGACTAAAGTTAAACATTATGCTATTGTAGAGTGGTATGTTCTATTAATGTTAATCAGGTCATGTTGATTGATAGTACTATTCAAATTGAGTATATTTTTGTGGAATTTTCTGTCTCCTCTGCTGTTAACTTTAAGAAATGGCTATTGAAATTTTTACAATAATTATGCATTTGTAATTTCTTCTTGCAGATCTTCTAGTTTTTAGTTCATATATTTTGAAGATCTATTCTTAGGGGCATAACATTTATTTTTTAATGTCCTTTTGACCAATTAATTATCCCTTTTATCAGTTTCTTTTGACTGGTCTTTATTAGGATATATTTTTACATGTTTATGTACTTTATTTTTCCCTTTAAGTTTAAAGTGTGCTTCTAGCACAACATATAATTGGGCCTTGCTTTTCCAGCCAATCTGACAATCTCTGCTTTTTAATTAACATGATAAACCCCCTCGCATTTTGTGTGGTTACAAAACTTGAAAACTTGGTTAAAGTTTAATCTATCATTTTGTCATTTGTTAGTTATTGTTATACATGTTCTTATTGCCCCTTTCCTTTCTTTTGCCTTTCTTTTTTTTTTACTCAGTCTCTTTAGGAATCTATTTTGTCTCTTATTTTGGCTCTTTAACTATAACTATTTGCTATGTTAATGTATTCTTTTAGGGCTTAGAGTAAACACATCTAATTTATCAGCATCCATTTCTAAGTAATATTATGTTATTTCATGTAAAATATTTAAAAAATCCTACAAATAATATACTTCCAGTTCTTCCTTCACTGACTTTATACTATCGCTTTAATACATTTTTACTTTTTCATGTTATAAACCCCAAAGTACTTTATAATTTTTGTTTAGTTAAATATCTGTCAAAAAGATATTTATAAAAATTCTCATATATTCATATACAGTGCTACTATTTCTTGTTCTCTTCATTCCTTTGTATAGGTCTAGATTCCCATCCACAATCATTTTCTTTCTTCCTTAAAAGGTTTCCTTTATATTTCTTGCAAGATGAGTGCTGGTGACGAATTCTTTCAAGTTTTATGTATTAAAATTCCTTTATTTCATCCTTGCTTTTTAAAGCTATTTTTGCTTGGTTTAGACTTCCAAGTTATGGGGATTTTCCCCTCAATCCTTTGAATGTGTGGTACCACTGGTTTGTCATTTGCATTGTTTCCACTGAAAAATCCATTGTCATCCTATCTTTATTCTTCTGGAGATATCCTGTCTTTTTTTGCTGGCTGCTTCTAAGATTTTCTTTTTATTGAATTTCAGCAATTTTATGATGAGGTGCTTTGGTACAATTTTCTTCTGTACTTAAAGTTTGTTATGATTCCTGAATCTGCCTGCTTATAGTTCTCATCATGATTGACTATTATGCCTTAAATATTTTTATCTGTGCTCTCACTCCTTTGGAGATTCCAATTAAATATCTGTTATGTCCCTTGATCCTTCTTCCCAGTCCACTGATGTTCTTTTTATTCTAATATTTGCCCTCGTGCTTTGTTTTCTATAGTTCTATTACTGTTTTCAAGTGCACCAATCTGTACTTATCCCACAAAAAGGCCCCAAATATTGCTTTGGCAGGGATATGATCCTTTCCTTGTTGACAAGAGAAGGTTTTTTTAGATTCTAGCTGTCATGGTATTTTATCAAGTAAAATCATATACAGGTTCATTCCAACTAATCCATTAATCATTTGGACCCATTACCAGCTGATTCATTAAAAGAATTTGCAGCTACGGGGAATTGAATAGCTCCCAAAATGTATAAAAAATAACATTCTTTTTATTTGTACCCTTTAGCCAGCTCACAAATAAATTGTAGCCAAATGTTGGGAGCACACAAAATAATAGATAACACTTCACAGAGCAATATTAGGAACTGAGACTTATAGGCAACATAGGCCAAAGTAGCCTTTAACCAGCAAGACAAGCAAAACCATATCTTGAAAAAGAAAGACTAATAGAATGGAGAAGAAAGCATAATAATCTATAGTTTTGTTTTGTGGACCTTAGGTGGAAGATGTAATTAATTATTCAAGTTTTTGAGTAGTAGTGGTCTCCTTTTGAAGATCATCTGCTGTTGGGAGTTTCTAAGAAACTTCATTTTGACATCTCTAACAGAGAAAGTCATCCTAGTTGAGGATAGTTTTTGTCTCTTTAATTGAGAAATATGAAAGAAGAATTCCTTAGGATTGTACTACTGCCCTAGTTGTTAATAGCGCTTGATAATCTTTCCATTAGGAGATGGGAGGTATCTTTGATTGGTTATCTCCTCAAGAAGACTGAGTATCTGACGTCTAAGTGATATAAAATTTGTTTTGAAGGAAATTGAAGAAAGACTGCTTACACTTGTTAATGTAACCGCAGGGTGTATTGCAAAAGCCCTACAACCTTTGATTTTATCTGCCTGCAATAGTGTAGGGTCCAGAGTTGGAAGTGATACTCACACATATGTAGTCTACCTATCGCTGATTCAGGGGCAGAGTAGATAGTGCTAGAAACAGTACATCTCATTGTCATTAAAGCCAATGGTAATATCTTAGGTCCTGGAAGTTCTAGAATACCTGAGAGCTTTGTCTCACTTGAATTTTAGACTTCACTTTGATTTTTTTCTTCCTGTATTTGAAAATTGGAAATGATGAAGTTTCTGAATAAATGAGAGGACTTTGTATAATTCTTCAGTAATAATTCCAGGAAAATGAAATTCCCTGTTATTTGAAAGATAAGTCATAACACCCACTCCCCCACGTGGGGAATACAAAATCATGACTAAAATTTCCCCATCAATGTTAACTGAGTCACTGGCCATTTTTCTTTCAAGTAGTGGATAATTTTATGTAAAAACTTTTCCAAGCTTCCATTTGAGGGGTTTTTTTCACTTTGGAGCTCCTCTCTTGCTTTCTATTATAGCCTTTTTGAACCTTTTCAAAGACTTAATGTCTTGGTGTATGATGAGTATTAGGATCTCAGTAGGTAATGATATAAAAACACAACATTCCCTTGAGTTTCCATGTTATTCCATTTTGTATGAGGGTTATCTTTCTAAGACCCTTAAAACACACATTCTTTAATTTGCTGATCATTCTTAATTGAGGTCCCTACTAACGTCAAGAACTCTTTGTTTCCAAAGCATCTCATGATCATGGATATTGGGCAAATACCTGACATACACAGGTTAAAGGAGAAAAGATTCATTTTAGCACGTGATTTCAAAGGCTTGAGTTCATGGTCAGCTGGCTAGCTCCATTGTTTTTAGGTCCATAGGCAAGGCAGAACATCATGGCAGAAGGGTATAGAAGAGGAAAGCTGCTCACCTCATGGCATCCATGAAGCAGAGAGAACAATCAAGAACCAAAGAGGGAAAGGAAATGGCCAGGCACAAGAATATACCCTATGAAGTCATGGCCCAGTGTCCAGCTTCCTTTAATCAGGCCCCATCTCCTAATAACACATTGAGCTCAGAACTCATCAATGATAAGTATAGCACCCACTGGTAAATATAGGACTGCCATGATCTAATCAGCTTCCAAAAGTCCCACCTCCAAACACAGGAGGGTTTTGACAGACATTTTTATTCAAATTACAGTATAAAAATAGTCTTCCCCTGATATATATACATATAGCTACTACCAGTGCACATATAGTATTAACTTTCTCTACTCTATTGTGCTGATCTGGACAGATTTTTGCCTCTGATCTTTTTCTAAAAGTGAGTTGAGATCTGTTTTAGCTTGACCCATCTGATATGTTCCTGCTAATCCAAGAAAGATCGAATTCAAACTCCAAAATAAAATTTCTACTTCATTCTATTGCGTTCATACCACTCTAAAGTCAAAGAATTGTAAGTTATCCACTCTAAATTGGGAACCACTCATATTGGTTTTTCTTGGTTCATTTGTATTTAATTCTGTCTCTGGTATGGTCACAGCTGTTTGTACTATTAGGAGGATGGCAGTGTTATAACAATTGGTACAAGACATGAATGCTTTCTCTATTAAGCTTTTGACTATTGCCTCTGGTCCTTATTTCTCATTTTGATTAACAGGGTATTATACAAGTCTGGGTAAAGAATCACTTCATTTTTTCTTTCAGTTTCTTAGCTCTTGCAGGGTAGTTTTTTTCTAATGTCTTTTCTGTTTACAGTATTTACTAGTATCTTAAATAAGAATCTTACTAAATTGAACTTTTTATAAAATTGAGATATAATTTACATAACGTAACACTCATCATTTTAAAGGGTACAGTATAGTAGCTTTTAGTATGTTCACCATTCTGTGGAATCATCACTATTATCCAATTTCATATTACCATTAGGCCAAAGTGAAACCTTGTACCTATTTTCAGTCATTTTAAATTCTTCCTTTCCACCCATCTGTTACCAATCACTAAACTACTTGATATCTTTATGGATATTCCCATCAGATATATGTATACCTGTACATATATCTAATATTCCCATTTATATTGGTTTTGTTCATCAACTTAATATTTTTAAGGCTCATCCATATGTAGCATGTATCATTACTTCATCTTCATTCATTTTTATGGATAAGTATCCCATTGAATAGATAAACCCATTGTTTATCCATTGATCAGGTGATGGGCACATAAAATCAGACCTCTCAAATTTAAAGACCCAATCCAAAAATGGGCATCTGAAATGAACAGACATTTCTCAGACACAGAAGTAGAAACAGCAAATAAACATATCAAAAAATGTTCAACATCACTGGTCATCCAAGAGATGCAAATGAAAATGCTGAGATTCCATCTCACTCCAGAAAGAATGGCTGCTTTCAAGTTTTTTCTTTTTACTGTCATGAATAATGCTCTTGTAAACATTAATGTGTAAGTTTTTGCATCAACATGTTTTCAAGTCTCTTAGGTATATCAAAGACAAAAACTGCTGGGTCATACAGGAATTCTGTTTAGCTTTCTAAGGAATTACCACACTCTTCTATAGTGGCTGAACCACTTTATATTCCCAGAGGGATTCATGAGAGTTCCCATTTCTCCATGTCCTCATCAACATTTCTTACTGTCTGAATGCTATATTGCTGCTCCGATTACTGCCATCCAGTGAGTATGAGATGGTCTCTCACTGTGGTCTTGGTGCTTATTCTTCTAATGACTTGTGATGGTGACCAGTTTTTCATGAGCTCACTATCCATTGCATGTTGTCCTTGGAAGAAATATCTATTCAAACTTTTTGCCCACTTTTTAATTGGATTGTCTCTTATAGTTGGTTTGTAAGGATTTTTATGTGTCCTGGATGATTGATCCTTATCCAATATAAAGTTTATTCTTTTCTGAGCCTTCAAGTTATCATTTTATTTTCTTTTAAATCAAATTTATGCAAAAAAGACATCCATGGCCTACAAGTTTTTCTCTATGATACACGTTAGCTTGAGTCTTCAGAAATTCTAGAAGTTACATTTTTTATAAAATAGTTTCACAACATTCATTAGTCAAAGTAATAATAACTTTTTCCCTATGAAATGTCTATTATCTAAGCACTGGAACTGAAATAAAGGTGAAAAGAGGTGAGGATTTACAATAAATAACCATTTTGCATACTGAACAAATGGAAGGGATACTATTAGCCAATGTAGTTACAACAAACACAATAGATGTTAGAGTTCAGCTCATTAAATAGCCATATGAGAAACTAAAGGAGTCTATTAACTTCCCCTGATACTAAATGAAAATTTCAAGAAGCAATTATTTTTGTGTCTAATGAGCAACAACATAAAACGAGCCAACCCCTACACCAGGTGCTAAACATCATCCCATCCTTGATCTGAAGAACAACAACCAAAGCCTGAAAATTAGACTTAAAGACTCAACTCAGAGATCAGAAATGTAGGGCATTTGAGAATTTGGGAATTGGTAGAATGATGTGGACTGCAGCCTGACCAGCGTAAATGTATTCACTTTACATAGCAGCTTTGTTCTCCAAAAGTCAGATGTATGTTATTCTCAATCAAATTTATTTCACATGTACCAGAAATTTTGCTAAAGATGTACTATAGTAAATCCATTTAAAATAAAGAATCCTTTGTGAGCAATAATTATTCTCCAGGTAATCTGTACTATAAATTTGAATTTTCAAACACCTTATTTTCTTAAAATAGGGCATACCCTGAAATGAAATGACAGCTGAACATTACCAATTATTCTGCAAAGATAGAAAACAAAGGGCCGGGGATTCAGCTCAGTGGTTTCGCCACCTGCTGCGCAAGCGCAAGGACCCGAGTTTGATCCCTGGTACCAAAAAAAGAAAAAAGAAAACAAAGAGTCACCATTGCAAGGGTGCAGCTTTGGTTTCTGCATTCTGATGAATGTGTTGGATCTGGAAAGTATCCAGAGATGAGCAGCCACAATGATAAAACTTATGGAAATTAAGATCCTTGAGAAAGCATTAGAGAATTTAAGCTCACTTAACTTAGAGCAGGAAAAGCTGTGGTCTGACTTATTGGCTGTCTTCAAAATTACCACGTAGAGAAAGAGTTTGAACTAAAATAGGCAGTAAACAAAAAGAATGCAAAAGAGTGTTGTGGCTGTGTAAGAACAAGTAGAAACATGGACAAAGAATGCAAAAAAAAGAAAAAAAAACACAAAGGATACACTGGAGAGATTATGGACAAAAAGTGTTTCTGCTTAAAGTTTCCTTTAATCTTATTATAATATTGCAATACAAAATTTAAAATATAATCTAATAGTATGATGTCATATGTAACATGTAAAATTTAGAGAGAGAGACAGTGAGTCAATTTAAATATGTACTCAGCAGCAGCCAAGTGCAAGATTATTAATGGGAAAGACGAGAGACCTTCCCTTCGTTTTCCCAGGTCAACTCCTGCCTGATCCTCCTATGCTGCTGCTTGCACCCCTGTTCCAACATTATTTGCCCCCTGGTTAGCTGAAAACATTGCCCAGTTTCATTTACTGATTATTACAGCAAGATTAATTGCTCACCTACTATACACCAGCAATGTAATCAGAACAAAACATACAACATTCCCACCCTGCCTGCACTTATTATATTTAAAGAAATTATTATAGTAAAGCACTATAAATGTAGACATAGCAGCAGAAGAGAATGCTAGCTGAAAAAGTAGGGCAGAACAGAACCTATATTTGTAAGAGGAAGAAAGGCTTTCTGGCGGAGATGTCTTCAGGGCTAGGTAATAGAAGATGCTAGGAGGCCCCAGAATAGGTGGGAGAGCAAATGGAATGTTCAAGAAGCCAAAGCCCAAACAGTGGGAAGAGATGACAAGTCTGGATCGGGAAAACTGCCTGATCACGCAGGACACTGTCCCTCATGCTAATGACTTTGACTTTCATCCTAAGTAAGTGTTTGGAGGTTTTAAATAGGAGAACTAAATGGTGAGAGCTGCCTTTCAGGTAGATAAATCCAGATGCTCACAGAGAACAGATTTGAGGAGAGAGATGAAAGACATGGGGTAGTAACAAATGCAGCACAGATGATTTTCTTAGTGGAAGTAGAGAGAACTGGGAAAATTGATGAGTACCTAACAAGTGGGAAACCAAATTAGGGGATAATCAGTAGGGGAGGGAAGAGGGTAAGGATTTGGAAAAACTACATATTTCCAAGGAATTGGCAAAGGAAACTGGAGAGGATGTTTAGGTGATCATGAAGTTCAAGAAGGGCCCATGACAGCTAGCTCCTGGATGGCAGATGAGAGCAGGAGGGAAGTACATTCCATGACCCTGAGTTAGGAAGTGTGGGTCCACTAAGGGACCACATGAGAGTGGGCAATAAGAAACTGGCCTTGAGCTTCTGCTCAGCGACAGTCTAGGCCCACACTCAGGGTTACTACAAAGGAACATCTGCTTTCCCAGGCACACCAGTCTAGAGAAAGAAAAGCAAGAGCAAGACAATACTAGGGTCATGGCCTCCAAGAGTGGACTTAGAGGCCCAATGGCCCTTCCTTTACCAAAGCTCACATGTTCCCACCAGTGACCATCAAAATGTTCCCCCTGCACCCCTGAGGGTCACTCCCTGTTCATTTTAGAACATGCATGTTGAGTGTCTACACAGTGTGAGGGATTGGAGACACACAGATCCACATGACACAGTCCTTATGAAGTTTCTGGTCCAGGAGGAGGCCCAGACCATTACAACAACAACAATGCCAGTGTTAGAGTGTTGAGGTCATCATATCACAAGGGCCATAGGGGTCCAAAGCCTGAGATCTGAGTGCAGTGAAGTCCTGGAACTCCATGCTTGGGTGTTTTGAATCCAAGTCTATGTTAGGGAGACACTGAGAGAGTTTTAAAGCAAAGAAATAATATGCTCAAATGTACATCTTTTCAGGCTGCTGAAACTTAGCCAAACATAGAGATGTTGTCCATAATTATAGCATTCTTTTAAAGTATGACAAAGGCCCTCTTAATTCTGGGAGTGATCCTCAAAAGAAACTAGAAAAGAACTATTCCTGGAACTTTATTTTGTAATTATAGTCAATGGGCATATTAGTAGTTTCTTGTTATAACCAAATATCTGAGACTGTGTACTTGTAAAAGAGAGAGGTGTGTTTAGCTCACAGTTCTGGAGGCTGCAAGTGCAAACATTATGGCACTCACTCTGATGAGGTTCTCCAGGCCACATCACCTCATGGTGGATGCCAGGCACTACCATGGCAGAAGAGTATGCAAGAGAGGGAGGCTATAGCACCAGACAAGAAACCAGAGAGGGACTGGGATTCCACAGCACTGTGTTACTCCCTTACAAGGACACATCTCCAATGGCCTAAAAGCCTCCCAGTAGGCCTTGCCTCTTAAAGGTCCCATCACCTCTCACACCACTACATTGACAACCATGGCAGACATGCAAAACAATGGGCAATATGTGCATATGTTTCAAAATTCTAAAGTTGCAAGACCAGACTTACTGAAAAATGACATTTCCTTCCACATCCAAACAACTGTTGCTTCCAGGTTCTTATAAATCACTGCAAACAAAAAGCCTCCCTCACTAAAATCAAAAAATATTTACAGATAGTGACTAGATAAACATACTGCTTTGTTGCTATTTTATATAATATTTCTTGGAGATCATTCCCTATCAACATATATAGAACTGTGCCATTCTTTTTAACAGAAGCTCAAGTTTTCTCTTATGGGGATGTATCATAATTCATTTAACCAGTTCCCCCATTTTCCAAAGATGGACTCCTACTCAAGTGATATACTTTTGCTCCCATAAAAAATAAAGTCCTGCAGCAAGTATTCTTGCATATTTGTTGCTTTGACTAAGAATGAGAATGTGTGTAGGATAAATCCCTAAAAGTTGAAAGTGATGCATTATTAGGTCACTGAAGGTATGTGTATTTTTAATTTGCTAGAATGTTCCCTACTTGTAAAAATTTGTAAAATATATATACTCCTCAAACAATTAATGCCTGTATCTAACTGTAAAATATTGTGACACTAAACTTTGTGGTCATTGCTAATTGTAGGAGGACAACATTATATCATCTTAGATTTAATTTGAGTATTTCTTATCAATGAAGTTGAACACCTTTTCCTATGTTTGAGCCACCTGATATTTTAAATCACTGTGACAGGCATTATCCTTGGTTTATTTCACAATGAATTGTTGATAACTCTCTAAGTATAGGATTTCTTTATATAGTAATGAAATTAAGGTCTTTTGAAATGAGTTGCAATAATATTTTGATGTTAATTTTTCTTTTGACTTCATTTGTGACACTTTCACCATGTACAGTTTTCTCTAACCAAAATTATCTGTCCCGTTTTTATGTAAAGCTTACAGATTTCAGTTCAAATTTATAAAGCTTCCCTATTCCAAGAACATTTCTTTAAAAATATTGTCCCATGTCTTCTTCAAATAAATGTTGTAGTTTTATTATTGTACTTTTAATCATCAACTTATTTTCATGTAAAATAGGAATTCAACTTTAATTTTTTCCAAATTATTGGACTCTAATTGCTCCAATACCATTTTTTCAATATTAACATTTCCTCCTCTGATCTGAAATCCCACCTTTGTAATATATAATACACCTAGAGTATTGGACCCTATTGTGGATCCATTTCTCTTTCTACTTTCTGGTGAACCACATTATTTTATTTTATTTTTTTCCATTAAGCTTATTGGTACATTTTAGGTATAAAATACAGTTACATTCATCATTGGGATCTTGTACCTTTACATGAGTACCTTGGTTATTTTTTTCTCCTTCCCTTGCCCTCCTTTCACCCCCTTCACCCTTCCCTATTTGCAAAGACTTTGTTTCCATTTTTTTCCTTTTCTCATATTTTTTCTTTTCCCTTCTTTCCTTTCCCCAACCCCTCCCACTTACCCTACTCCTTTAGACCTTTTCTTCCTCTTACACAATATCAATTATACATTTTTAAATTACAATATCAAAATTTAGAGGACATTACCAAGATTTTAAAGAATTTAAAAGGATATAGAATGCATACTACAAAAATCTTTTTTGAAATAAATTTGACAACTTCTAAGAAGTACCTTGGAAGACAAATTAATGAAACTGACTCTGGAGGAAATATAAAATTTGAATAGCACCTATTAAAGGAAGTATATTCCTAGCTTGAAAATCTACCTATATGATAACAGGCTCATACTCATTTTAACTTTAATTATATCAAATATTTAAAGCAGAAGAAAGAAGGAACACTTAGTCCCTCATTTTAGGAAATCAATACTGTGCTAATACTAAAACTTGGTAAAGATAATAGAAGAAAAAAGTATGAACATAGATAAAAATTTGCTTAACAACAAAAACCATTAGAAGTCAGATTTGGCAGTATGTAGTAAGTGGCTTTATTATAGGGATAGCAGGCAGTGTTGGTTCAGCACTGGAAGATCCACCCCCATAAATCATCATTTTAACAGAGGAAAGGAAAAAGCCATATGATCCTGTCAGTAGTTGAAGAAAAAATATTGGACTAAATTCTATAGCTGTTCATGGTAAAAGCTATCAGGGGACTAGAAGTAGAACAGAACTGTCTCAACAGATAAGCCATGTACTCGATACTTTCAGCAAAACGCCTTATATGAATGGAAAAGATACATTGCTTTTGCCGTAAGGTGAGGAACAAGGGCAGATATACCTACTCTTCATCTGTCCACTTTAAAACATAGGCCCAAACCAAAATAGTCTGACAATAAAAAGACACAATTAGCATAGGATTGGCAAGGAAGAAGTAAAATCTTTATATGTAGATGAAATGATCATCTACAGAGAAAATACTAAGAAATCTCTAGGAGTCCCTAGAAATTGTATTTGAATTTAGCAGGATTAGAAAACACAAGGTATATATAAAAATTCAGGTCTGTGTATACTTGCTATAAGTGAAGAATTGGATATTGAAATTTAAAAGTTATGTAGGAGTACAAAGGACCTAGAAAAGTTAAAAAACAAGAACAAAAACAGTGCTGGAAGACGTTTTGTACCTAAATTTAAGACTTTCTAAAGCTACAGTAATTAAGGCAGTGTTGGCATAAGGAAAGACATATAGATCAATGGAATAAAACAGAAAATCTAGAAATAGAACCACACATATATGGTCCACTGAGTTTTGAAAGATTATTTAACATTAACATTTTATAGAACATAAACTCAATTCAAGAGCAGAGGAAAAGATAGTGTTTTCAGCAAATGGTATCAGAACACCTGGTATCTGTATGTAAAAAATTAACCTCAACCCTTTATTTCCATATATAAAAATAACTTGAAAGGATCTATGAACCTAAATATGAAAAACTAAAACTATAAACTTTAAGAAGGAATTATAAAGGAAAATGTTCATGAATTTAGGATAGGCAAGCATTTCCTAGGATACAAAAAACATGATTAAAAAAAAAACATGATGTATAAAAGAAAGAAATGGATAAATAAGATTCCATCAAAATTTAAAACTTTAAATGACATCATTAAGAAAATGAAAAGTAGACCTTAACCAGACCATATTTATAATACATATAACTTAAGACCAGAATGTATAAAGAACTCTTACTGCTCATTTACAGACAGCCCAATTAAAAAGTAGATACAAGAAGATGATAAATAGCCAGTACAGCACAAGGAAAGGTGTGCAACACTAGAATCAGAAAAATATTAATCAGTATAATAACAAGATCATATTATACACTCATTAGGGAGATGAAGTTAAAAGTTTTAAAAGAAAAAATGTCATCTTAGGTGTGAACCAGAACTGTCTAATACTGCTAATGTGAATGTAAAATGACAAAACCATTTTGGAAAACAATATAGAAATTTCTTGTATTACTGTTAAGAACCAATAGTCCTGTTCTTAAGTTTTTACTTAAGAGGAATGAAAACACATGTTCACAATAGATTTGTACATACAAGTTGACTATCATTTATCTGAAATTCTTAGGACCAGAAGTATTTCAGATTTTGGGTTGAAATCCACTTGATCTTCAAAGAGGATAGCTACTCCTGCTTTTTTTTCAGGTTCCTGTCACATGGAGTATTGTTTTCCACCCTTTAACTTTCAGTCTATGAGTTTGTTTTTGAATTAAGTGTGTTTCTTGTGTGCAGCATATTGTTGGATCTTGCTACTTGACCCATTCTGCCAGTGTATTTCTTTTGATTGGTGAATTGAGACCATTAACATTGATGGTTATAACAGATACATATTGACTTATTATTGTCATGACTTTTTCTTTTTGTTGGTTTCTTCCCCTTTGCCTTTAATTTCTTGTCACGCCCGACAGATTCATCCTGCTGGACTTCCTGGGGTTGTGATCCTGGTTGTCTTTTCCTAGGATATTGTCTAAAATTTTTTGGAGTGCTGGTTTGGTATTCATGAAGTCCCTAAGGTGATCTTTGTCATGAAAGTATCTTATTTCTCCATCGATTTTGAAAAATAGTTTTGCAGGGTACATCAATCTGGGTTGGAGGCTGTTTTCCTTTAGAGCTTGAAATACATCACTCCAAGCTCTTCTTGCCTTGAGGGTTTGCACTGAGAAGTCTGCTGTGATTGTGATGGGCTTTCCTTTGTACATGATTTGTTTCTTTTCTCTAACTGCTTGTAGAATTTTGTTCTTCTGCTGGGTTTCTGGAACCTTAACTATTATATGCCTATGTGTAGATGTTTTTTGATCACAGCTAATTGGATTCCTATATGCCTCATTTATCTGTATGTCAAGTTCTTTTCCCCTCCTTGGGAAGTTTTCTGCCATCACTTCTGTGAACAGTTTTTTATGTCATCTGCACTCTCTCCTGTTTCTTCATTGACTCCAATCAGTCTTATGTTATTCTTCTTCACATTGTCTAGCAGCTGTTGGATTGATTTCTCATGGTCACTTACTATTTTAAAGAAATTTTTGTTTTCCTTGTCACTAATTGCAATCTTATCTTCTATATCTCAGATTCTGTCCTCACATTAGTTCATTCTGCTGCATAGACTTTCAATGGAGTTTTTAATCTCCTGGAAATCTGTTTGCATATGTTTTATGGGTTCTATTTGTTTCCTATGTTAGGATTCCACCATGTTCCTCAGCTCCTCTATCTTTTTATCTGTTTCCTCCCTATTTTTATTAATTATGTCTTGCACGCTGGGCACAGTCTCTTCTGTTTTCTGAGAAATTATTTCTGATTTCATTTTTTCCAGATCCTGTTTTGTTGCCAGTTCAGGGAGTCCAGGTGATTGAGTATCAGAGTGCTTCATCTCCTTTGCCTTTAGGGTCACTTAAGGTGTTCTGGAAGCCTATTTGTGAGGCTTGTTTACGTGTCTTCTCATTTCGATGGGAGGTGGGGATGGGTGCAGTTGGCTCACCTCCTCTGAACTGGGGGGGGGGGGGCTGTGGTACAGGGTGTTACAGTGGCCTGGAAGCCTCTTCCTGGGCACTGGGAGTGGCAAGAGGCTCACCTCCTCTGTGCTGTGGGAGGGTGGTACAGCATCTCAGAAGCCTCCTGCCGGGTGCTGGGAGTACACATTATTTCAAATTTAAGAAGTATTCCCCTGCTTTATTCTCCTGCTTCTTAAAATTTCTTGGCTAATGTGTTGTGTTTATTTTCATGTGGAAACTTTAAAATTAGCATATGTGGCTCCAAAAGAAAATAATCATCTGTAATTTTATGGAAATCTTATTAAATGTATAGATTGATTAGAGAGAATTAAGACTTTACATTATCAAGTCCTCCTATCTAAAAAAGAATAAACTTTCCTTTATAGAAAGCTGCTTTAGTGTCATTTGGTATACTTTTATAGCACTTTTCATGCACATTTTTTGTTAAAATTATACTCATGCATTTAAACATCTTGATTTCTTGTGTAAGGCTCTTCTTCCTCACTATATATCTAACTGGTTTTACTTAAAAATAGAGATTTTTGTTCTCTGCATACTAATTTTGTCCAGCACCCTACTGATAGTTCCTTTGTTGGTTGTCCTACATGTTAGTTAATAATTATATCAATTGTTTTTCTCTCCTTCCTAGTTTTTACATTTCTTAGCACTCACTCTTCTTTCAAATAATTATGTGTAACATCTTTGAAATAATGCTAAATAATAGTGATCATAACTAGATACACATTGTTATTGTTCCCCAGTTTCATAGAAATATATCTGGTATTTGTCTAATGAGGATACTTCTTTCTGCCTTGTAGGATGAGATGTCTGAAATGTGATTTATATTTATCCTTTCATTCTTCCTTTACTCAAGATATACATTGAATATTAGCAAATGCCTTTTTTGATAATTCTGGAGATAATTTTGCCTTTTTTTGTTTTAATCAATTAAAATTATAAATTTTATTTATTTTCCAAATGTTAAACTACTCAAATTCCTGAAATAAACTCCAATTTACTCTTCATTGTGCTGCTGGATTTGGTTGTTAATATTTGATTTAAAATTACTATATCTAGGTTTCTTCTGATATGATCTTTTGGCCACAATTGGCAAGATAATGCTGAACTCATAAAATGAATTTAAGAAACGTCCCATTTTCCCTTTTATATGCTCTAGAGTATGTTAATAATAAAGGAATTAATATGTTCAGTGTTTAGTATAATTTCCCTGTGAAATAATCTGGGCCTAAGGCTTTATAAAAAATAACAGCTCTTGACAGCTTTCTGTATTTTCCCTTCAATAACTGATCCTATTAAGTTTCTTTATACTTTTCAAATTCATCTGTTCTATGGTCTCAAGTTGATTATGTGGAGATAAGAAAAGTAATTTGTAATGATTCTTTAGTTTCTTTTTACCTAATAAGGTATATGTAATTGAGATAATCAAAACTGTGCCATAAAACGGAATATATGCTTTCTTTCCAAACAAGTATCATTAATCAAAAATTTACCAAAGAAAACCACACTAATTCCAAAGGAATAGAAATAGATGGCATATTGTTTGATCATAATAAAACAAACTAGAAATTTAGTAAATGAATAAAATAATAATGAGAACAATAACATGATAACAAAATATATCTTTTTAGAGCTACTATTGAGCAAAAAAGAGAATAAAAACTAAAACTGGAAAATGTCTGAGAAATAAGGTTAACAAATTCTAGATAAAATGATGGAGGAAAGAGTTGTAGACTTGAGTGACATAGTTTTAAGAACACATATAAATATAAAAGGAAGATGAAAATATGGGAATTATGGTTTACTTCTTCAGGAGCACCAATTATTTGTACATTGAACATTATCTGTCTTCCAAAATATGTAAGTCTTTAACTGATCTTTTTTCTTCGTCTTCATTCCCACGTTGTTTTGCCATGCTTTCCAATCCTGTCCTCACCTATTGTATATCACTCTTCATGCCGTTATCAATCCCTTGTTTTAGGGACAGTTTTGTCTTCTTGTCTTCTCCCTGAGACTGAGC
Source organism: Heterocephalus glaber (assembly GCF_053883595.1). Lineage (NCBI taxonomy): Eukaryota > Metazoa > Chordata > Mammalia > Rodentia > Bathyergidae > Heterocephalus > Heterocephalus glaber. The sequence continues at coordinate 13,190,900 of NW_028258368.1, forward strand.
TCACAGTTCCTGCTCTTCACCTTCCACTGCCTCATATCTTCTCTCACTTCTCAGATCTCTGCTTCCTGCTCTAGTTTTGTAAAGATTGTTGCTTAGAATATTTTACCTTCATTTTGTTTTTATTTTTAAATTTTTATATTTTAAATTTTAAAATAATATTTTTGTTATAAATTTAATCTTCCTTACAACCTTTTCTTTAACCTACTATTTGTTTTATCCTTTACCTTTATATGGCATGTGCCTTTCTTACAACATAGTTGCATAGTGATATGCCTTCTCTTAATTCACTGATTCCAAACCACCTGTCACAAACAAGCTCCTTGCAGAAGGCTCATGAGGCAGGTTCTACTATAAGCTAATTTCAATTCTCTTTAAAATACATCATGAGTTCTTTGAGCGTTTGTTTCTTGCCACATGACTAACAGCTACAAAAAAAAATTTTCCTGAAAATGTAGCCAGCATTGTAATTTCCCATTTATTCCCAACATCCTTGGTTTTCCAAAAATCTTTGAAGAAGCTCCTCTTTCCCAGACAGAACGTTGGATTTGCCTTTTGAAGCATTCTTTGTGCCTTGGAGAACCATGCTATTCTAGCAACTGAAACTTAAGACATCTTTCCCATGTATTTCAGACTGCATATTTGTCTTGCTGTGTTCCTTTATATACCTTGGTTTCTATGTCTACATCTTTTGCAATTTCACAAAGTTGGTGTGTGTGCTCCTTGTTCTCCATAGTGTTTACTCCATCATCTGATGTCAAGAATTCCCCTTCTCATCCTATATAGGTTTTTTAAAAAATAGTCATCTACTTTAAATAAGCACTCTTTTACTTGGTGAACACATGGTTAGACTGCTGGATAATAGGTGTTGTGTCAGGTATTGTGGACCTTACCCGGTTGGCACCAGGAACCTGTATGCACAGAAATCCCAGACTTAACATTGTAACAGTATGAAACCAAAGCTCAGGCACCTCACGTAAAACCAAGCGACCCTGGGAGGGGATCTGCTTTCAGCTGTTAAAAGCCTGAAGTGACCAGGGACTCCAGGGCTGGTGTATTAAATCATATCCCATAGAAGCCAACAGCTGAATTTCAACAAATCCATATATGATCAAAATTCCATCCAGGAGCCAACGATTTACTCTGGTTGGAAATATAAGCTGCAGGCAACAGCTGTTCCTGACCCTCAGTCTTGTGTGGATCCTTTCTCACAAATGGCTCTCACAGCTGGGAGTGTCAAACAGGCTATTCTTTCAAAGCAGTTGTTCCCTAAAGCATACGTCCTGTCTCCCCAGGATTTTCCAACACTGAGGACAAGGACTGCTGGAGTCAGTCTTGCTGTTAGAGACTACACCCACCGGCCAGCTGTCTGCCTGGACGGGCAAGTACATCTGAGGCACAGCCCAAATGGAGTCCACTTACTTGCAGCTGTCCTTACCAGAAGCCCCACTGCCCACCCCTACCACTGCACAATCCCTCTATGTGTTAAACACACACACACACACACACACACACACAGAGGAAACTTTCATTCTATGATATGATGGGAATCCACACTAATCTATTTCCTTATATCTCTGAGAACAGGGAGATAAAATCAGAGTCCAAATACACTATGCAAAATTGATTTCTCATTAAAGTAGAAAGTTCAAAATTGAACAGGAAAATACCACGCTTTTATAAAATATTGTTTATTTAAGGTTCTAGAAGGGCTTTGCAAGTATCAAACATCCTCCTACCTTAGTATTCCCACTGTGGTTGAATCACTAGAACTTATAAATATTCCTGTCTAAAAATCAAAGAAACGAGGTGATTGATTGCATCAGGTGGGAAAAGGGCAATATAAAGGATATTATCCGGAGGGTTTTGAGTGGTCAGCTATTTCAACACAAAGGGAGAGAGAGGTTCTTAGTTGGGTGAGGCTTGATAATTAGGGTGACCTTCACTGGGGGAAACATTTAGTGTTTCCAGTAGTTGATAATGAGAGGTCATCTTACCTGAAGAGAATGAATGGAAGGAAAATGAGATTCTTCAAAGCACCTCTGCAAATTAGAACATTGTTTTGACTCAACTTGAATTTTATGAGAACCATGCATAATATGCATTGTTTTTCTTTTCTTGGATGTGGTTTTAGTTTCAGATTCTTAAAAGGTATTATTTTCTGAGTATCAGCTATTTAATCTGTAACCCGTTAAGGGTTAAACCACTGTGATGCAGACTCCCTAAGTCCAATGTCTCTCTCTGTTTGAAAAGAAAAATTTCCAAGATGTTTAAGAGTCACTAACCCACACCCACACACTTTAAGCCAAAACAAAGCAAATATCAATGTGTGCAATAGCAAGGACAAGAGATTCTGAAGATCTCCTATAAAACTTATCAATGATCTGAGGAAACGTATTCTTACTGAAATCAAGTCGGCTTCAGACCTCAGGTTCCAAGTTAAATAAAGCACAAGCACAAATCAATAGAACCTGTCATGATGCATGATCCTTTTTTCTTTGCAGCTAAACTGAAAACTTGCTGAGCCCTGCTGTCCAGCCTTTTCCATTCCCTCCATGTTCCCTAGCACAGAACAGTAGGCACTCTGGACGTCACAAAGATACCAGAAGGTATTATAGCATTCGGTCTGTGACACACATTAATTAGTGATGTCTTTAATCTTCAAACAATCCTTTAAGGTCCATATTTCATTCCACAAATGGGAAAACAACATTGAGTAAGTAGTACAAATCCACCCTTCTGAAGACCACAGAGCAGAACTTTGAGTGTAGGACTAGGAGACAACCATGCCTGTGCTCTTCCCACTCGCCACACCAACCACATCCAAATCAGAGGATGTAATGACAGTTAAGTCAGGGAGCACTCCACAGAGGAGCTGATGGAAACAGGGCAGCTGTGGAGGGGGCCACCTGCCTGGGTCTGCAGATTCACCTCTTCCTCAGCAAGCAGCCAACTCCCTGAGATAGATTCTGCTCTTCCCCAGGGATGGGAACGGTACTGGCTCTGCAGCTGTCATGAGGACCAAAGGTGGGAATGCAGATGCCATGCTTGGCACCTGAGAAGTCCCCACATGTCTTCCTCCATCTTGGGGCTACCATCCCACCTCTCCTGGCAGTCACTACCAAAACACGCACTCTGTGACTTTCCAAGTATAAATGTGTTTTATCAAAACGTGCCAAATATTTTATTGAGTTTTATTTGTGACTTGTTAGAATTTTTCCCTTGCTTGTTACATTTAATCTGTACAATAAGTTAACACATAAATCATTCAATAAGAATTTTCCCAACCACCAGGCTATGTAGACAGATCAGACTCTTAAAGTCCATGAGCATTTTCAAATCCCAAAAAGGCATTTTATTTCTATTAAGGTGAAACAAACAATGGCAGCATTGCTCAAGATAGATTATAGAGAGATGATTGATGATAGATAAGACATAGACTGATAGATTGTGGATAGATTGATTGATGGATGGACAGATGATAGATCTGAGCCACTAGCATTTAAATGCAGACATGCTACAGACATAAAGCAACAGCATTTGTGCACCTATAGGAGTGTCACTGGATTCTATCACATCTCTGCCCCATCTCACATAACCCAGTGTTATAGAAAGCTATGAGACTAAGTGACTGTTCTATCCGTATAGATCGTTAGGGACCAATGGGACCTGAAATTCATTTCCCTCACCAGCAATGTGTTTCCTACCATCCTCTCTCTCTCTGTCTCATAAACTGAGGTCTTATGTTAGCAATTTTTATACCCTCATCATTGCAATTTTCCCATAACCACTCTGAACTTCTACTGTTCAGAATGATTCCATTTTTCCTATCATCTTCTCTTCTAGCCACAAAAACAACTTCTAAATCAATAATCACTAGGCACCTCTCATCAGCCAATTACCCTCTGCTGGTCTTATGCTATTGTTCCTTAGAGTAGGACCCAGAGTTCATGGTGCAGCTTCTGGCTCCAGCTGACTGATCCTCCATTCCAAACGCACCTCAGCACAAAAAGGGACTGAGTAGCACTGTTTATGTTTTCTCTTACCACACAGTGTGCTCTTGTCCCTCCTTGCCTAGCCATGTGTTTTGTTTTCCTCCATTCTATCTCCTTGACCTTGCCCCTCTTAGCTTCATTATCATCATATTCCCCTCTCTTTTGTTTCCTAGTATTTTTACAGCATCTAAGAAACCCCAGGAAATTATTACATATAAAAGTTTGAAATTTCTTACTATGTTTCAACAGGTTTCTCCCGATGTTTAAAGATGTTCTCCTTTGATCCTTCTTTGTTTCACTTACATCCTCTATCTGTGTTCTCACTAATCTTTCTCTGTGTATGTTGCCAGACTTAACTCTGATCCAAGCTCTATTTCTATTCTGTTACTTGCACACAGCTGCAGCATTTGGGTCCAGGGACAGCTGGACACAGCAGCCAGTGACGTGATTCTTACAGAAGCTTTTATTAACTCACCCTAGCAGCTTAGTGGATTTAGCCAAATTCTTTGAAAACTAGGTATTACAAAAGCATCTAAAGAAATTGGATATAAATCTCCTCATAAAATGTTTTGCATGCTTATTCTTCTCCATTGGAAAAAAATGGACAGTATTTCTACTTCCTAACTTGAAAGTTAATAAACTTTTTATCCACCCCACCAAAAATTTTCCCTTTTACAATACTAAGTAATAGGGACACAAAGTCCCAGAGCTGTGATAGAGGAACTAACTACGCCTTTTACTTCTAGAATGACCAGTTTTTGTCTGCAAAGGCCCAAGTAGTAAGTGCTGTTGGCTTTGGAGGCGCTGTGATACATATTGCAACTACTCAGCACTATCATAGTAGGAGGAAGTGGTCATAGACCATGTGGGAAGGAAGACAATCCTGTTCACTTTAGCTTTATTTATCAAAACAGGCAGCAGGCTTGAGTCAGAGGAGACTCCAGACTCCTAGTCTAAACCAAATATGATATTATTATCAGCAAGAACCATAACTGGGCAGACAACCGCAGTTATTTACATAATAATACTACAAAGGTACAAAGAACATAGATGAAGTTTCACTCTCAAAGATATGCCCCTGTGAAAGTTATTGGAGGTTAAGTTTTAAAAGACTGTCTGGGCTAGGAATGCAGCTCAAAAGCAGTGCACTTGTCTACCATGCATAAATCCCTGGGTTCAATCCCCAGCATTACAATCAATCAATCAATAAATCAATAAAATCAAAGAGATCAGTTGAGGAAACACTCAGAAAAGAGAAGATTGTAGGGAAGACACACAAACAGCTGTGTCAATAGCCTGCTGACCTTGGATACAAGAACTCATTCGCACATGCTAACATCGTGAAAAGGAAATTTATTAAGAGATGCAGATATAGAAGCTAGCCTTTGGCACATGAAAATCAGAGTGGTTGTGGAATAAACAAAAGGCATCTGAGTGTTGAGGAACATTTATCTCCCCTCTGCTAGGCTGTTTCCCAAGGTGACCTGACTGTGTACAAAGCCCTCTCTTTCCTCTTCCTCTTTTGTTCCTCCCCCTCCTCTTCCTCTTCATTATCTTCATCATCAAAATTTTGAACTTACTCTAACTAAATCACTATGCTCTGCGCCTTGCATACAGTATTAGTTCATTTTTACAACATCTATATGATACATAATGCTGTTTTCATTTTGCAGATGGGGAAGCTGTGACTTAATGACACCAGTTATGCGAAACTTGCAAGCCTGGACTCAAACCTAGGACATTATCATCCAAAGTCTATTCTTGCCGGGCATGATGGCACATGCCTGTAATCCCAGCACTTGGGAGGCTGAGCCAGGAGGATTGCTGTGAGTTCGAGGCCAGCCTGAGCTACATAGTGAGTTCAGGGCCAGCCTGAACTACAAAGGGAGACCCTGCCTCAAAAAGCAAAAAATAAGAATCAAAGTCTATTCTCATAAGAAGTAAAACTCCAACATTGTTCCTTAGTTTTCAATATTCCACATGCATACTCCTAAAAGAAGCTCACAGCCAAAATCCTTGTCACCATATGGACCCACCATGAGCACTTTATTGGTACCACAAATAGCTGATGATTTGAAAGGACATTAGCAACTTCACCCTTGCAAATTCCCCTCTGCAGAGGTTAAGGGTTAACAAGCTCACACATCTTGCCTGCAGTCAAAGCCTTTAGTGAACAGCTGGGAGGACCTACTGCCCTCACACTTTTCATGCATATGTATAGCATCACCTCAGACAGCCTCTTACATTTGTTTTTGTGGACTTTGTTTTTCTCTTTGCAAGGAGCTTACAGAAGCCAGCCGGGGGACACACAGGCTCCAGTCTGAAACTGTCTTTCTTCTTGAAAATAGCCCTAGTACAAAATAGACTGTTCCTGAGACAATCACAAAGGCTGAGTTCTTCATAGACCGCCAGAAGTAAAATTCAATTTAAAATAAAAATTGTAAAAAGACTAGTCATTGCCTGGAATCTACAATAGTCTCAGTTTTCTAAGTGATGCAAAGCCATGTTAGGTGTCCTTTATCTTCCCAGAAGCTATGGGGCAGTCACAGATAGATAAAGGCAGGAAGCAAACAAAAATACACCTAAGTTGTCATAAGGTAACTTCAATTCCAATCAGAGTCCTCTGGGAATCAGTAGGGTCTGGCTACTCTTCCAACTCTCTTCAAGAAGCCTACCCTGTCACACAGGGGTGGGCTGTCCCAGACTGGGCTCTCTTGTTTTCCCAAGGTCCAGAATGACTCTTCAAGGACTTCAGTAAGTTGGCAGTGAATCCAGAGGTCAAACCTAAACTAAGAGGCAAATTGCCAACCCTGGCCGGCCCTTTGTTTCTCCACAGGATGGCTCTACTTGCTGACGGCACCATACTGAAGTGGAGAAAAGGCCACAAATGAGATTTTCTGGGCAAGACATGTAGAATATGCACAAACAATTCAGTCAGCCTGCCCTAAGGAACCAATACAGTTAATTTCATATACCTGAGAAAACAATGTATTTTACACTTCTGAGTGTAAATTACCTCACTGTATATGAATTGCTTATTGTGGCTCAAGTATGCAATTGGCAGAGACTTGGCTATAAAAATTATTTTCAGAAAATAATTTACTTATGATTAGAAATACAAAGATTTAGAAGTACAAAATAATTAAAAGTTGGAATTTACAGGAGGTGATTGCTTAGTTTTAAAAGACTTTACATTGAATTTCTATTGCTAAAGAGGGAAATTACCATTTAAATATCATGAAAACATATTCTGATAGATCTAAACCATCAGAGTTTTTGCATGCATTATGAATTTGAGCTTGTAATGATAAATTTTAGGCTCAATTAGATCTGTTTTTCTGCTCACTCATTCTTCACCAGTATCTAGCATAATGCCTGACCCTAATAAAAGACAAGTAAGTATTTTTTAAAATAAGTGCATGAAAGGAAGAAGATATAAGGGAAGGGAGACAGGGAGAGAAAGCAAGATGGAGGGAGGAAAGAGGATGAAAATGTCAAACTAGTCATGATGAAATTGTTTTAGGTTCAAAAAAATATCTGTTCATGTCTATCCAATAGCATGTGACACATAAAGGACCTAATTTTTCTTTCAAAGTTTCATAAAGAAAGATAGACAAGCATGTGTTGAACGAGTTCTTCTATTAAAACTTAGTGAATAAAAGCAGAATTGCTCTGAAATGTCCTTCCCAAAGAAAGTATAAATATCTATATGTTCAAGATTCTGCTGTCTTCTCCTCCTGCCTTCCCACCCACCCCTCACTCAGTCTACCTCCCAATCCAAAAGTATTGAGACTTCTGGTTCAGCCTAATGAGAACAAGAAAAGAACACTGAAGAACAGACTTCTCAAGGAAATCTGCTCTAACTTTTCTAAATGCATAGGCTAGAGTCTGCCTATGGAAAATTTCAAACATATACACAAGTAGAGAGAATAGCACAATAAAACCCATTACATTCATTATTCAGTTTCAACAATAATCATCAGTTCACAGATAATCTTGCTTCATCTAGAATGCTTCCTATTTTCCTTACTTTAACATGGTGACATGCCACCAGGATCCCGCCCATTCTCCATGCATCCTTGCCTTCCAACATCATGCTCTGCCATGTGACTCACCCCAGACAATGAGAAGTTAGTAAATGAGACACACTCAGAAGCTCCCTCAGAAATTTCTTGAGACAGGGTTGCTCCCATTCAGCCATGAGAACAAGCCCAAGCTACCCTGCTGAGAAAGGAAAGTTATGGTTTCTCTAGTTGGCCCCTAAGGCCATCCTAGATTAATAGACAGCCAGGTGCCACCCCCACAAACAATTCAAGCTGCAAGAAGAAGAATTGTTCAGTCAAGCCAAGGTTAGCTAATGTCCCCAAGCTGTGATAATACAGTCCTACTGTGGGATGCCACTGATATTTTATGGTTGTGATTATAGATAACCAGTGAAAGGGTTGTTCTCACAAACATAAATGCACTCTTTTTTAATATAACAAGAGTATCGTTACATAGTTAATAATTCCTTATTAGTGTTATATTGAAATATGCCTTATTTGTTATTTACTGAATATTAATACACAATAAATTCTCAAATTTCTAATCATTTTACACTATTTTTTTTGTTTCTTTAGCAGTTGATTTGAATCAAGATCTAATGTGATCCACACATTCATTTGGTGCATATGTAAGTCTCCAGTGTTGTTAATCTACAGACTCCCCTTCATCTGGACAAACATGCTTTGTCTCTGTTTTATAGTTGAATCCATCAACTCCATTCTCCTGGAGAATTTAGGGAAACAATACATAAGAACCACAATCTGGGCACTAGTAGTGCTCATTGTTATTAGATTTAATATTCTTTCTAGAACTTTTGAGTGACCAGATCTTGGAGAAAAGCAAGTTTTTAAAATATAAAATCTATAATCTGTGCGTACTAATATTACAAGTCGGTTAAGAGCTCCAGGCATTTTCCCTTAGCTATTTCTATCATATATCAAATCTTTTTTCCACTATAAAATTGTTCACAGTGACACTGGGAATAGTAGAATATCACATAATTATTCACCTACTTTATCCACATCACACTTCTAGAACAATTTACATTATAATGCTATCATTTTCACTACCAAAATGATTATTAAGCACAGCTTATAATTCAAATAAAGTTTGAATCCTGTATATATATATGTATTATATATATGTTACCTCAAAGAAATGAAGTCAAATTACTTTATTTTAGATCACTTGCAATAGCTTTTGTTGTTTCATTATGCCAGCAACTGATTACTAATTTAAGTTTTCTTTTTGACTTCCAGACAATGTTTGTTCCTTTTAATTTTATGTCTTAATTATGTAAAATATTTATATTTGCCGAGTCAACTGTAAATAAAAAGATTTATTCAAAAATCCAGTGAAGATGTTATTTATAAAAAATTATGTGCTGAACTTCTGAAAATGAAGATGATTCAATGCACTTATAACTTTATAGTTTTATCACGCAGTCATATATTTCTCTGAAATTCATTAATGTGTAAATGTTTAGGTTTATACCTATTTTTATTTCATTATATATTTATTTGGTTATATATTTAATTATTTATTCATTCTAGTAGGAAACAGGAGGTTTCTGGATTAGACACAGACTTGTACTGACTCAGGACACCTGGCATTGGTTCCCTGAACCTGAGGCACTCACGGGTGAAAAAAATGAAACCCAGATACATATAGTACACACAGGAGGTTCTGTACCACAAGACAGGAAAACAGGATTATGCGTCATAGACCTTGTATAGGATGATGGTGTAAATGTTCCTTCTCCCCCTGGACAGAGAGAGAGACTTTGTTATCTCATGTAAACAAATGCCTCTAAGGAAGAAAGGGAATGTCAATAACTGCTTACAATCTTTTGTAATGTACACAAAGGCCTCTAGAGAGATAAGATATACCTTGGCAGAGCTCTCTATCATCCTTTAACTTAGGTGTCAAAAGTCTTTGCTCAGACAGAATCATACAAATGCATGTACACTGTTGCACCCCAAAACTGTTTAATTTGATTTCCTTTTTAACTTTAAAAAAGGTATCATATAGCATATTATTTTCTATAACTTTCTTTCCCTCTCAATATTATGTTTCTAAAAAAATGCTAAAATCATGCATCTTTTTAAAATTTTGGTGTGATCAGTTGTAAAATTATCTTGCACGAACATACATTTAATTATTGACTCAATATAATATCTATAGGATTATTTCTTCTTTATATTGTTTCCTTAGCTAATTTATAAAAGTTTTACATATACATATGTATATTTTTTTAGAAATATGTCCATTTCATCAAGGATTCCCAAATGATCACCATAAAATTGTTTATATAATTGCATTACATTGAACATTTCTTCTGTGTCCTTATTTTTTATTCCTAATATTATTTATCAGTTCTTATTCTCTCCTCTCTGCCCTCACACATCAGATACTGTTCTACTTATTTATCTTTTCAAAGTCAACTGTTGACTTCCATCATCCTTTTTATTGCATCTTGACTTTCTATTTCATTGATTCTGATATTATCTTTATTATCTACTTCATTCTATTCTCCTTGAGTTAACTCCATTGTTCTTTATCTAACCCTTTAAATTGAATAATTAGCTCTTTAAATTTCAGCCTATCTTCCTTTAAAATATACACATTTAAGACAACAAATATTTCTTAAACCTGTTACAGTTTATATTTACTTCCAGAAACTTTTAAATTTCTACTTTATTTCTCTTGGACTCACAACTTAGGAGTATTTTTAAATTTCTAAACATTAAGGGCTGCTTTCTATCTTTTACCATTGATTTTAATATAATTATATTGTAGTAAACAAGCATGGAACAAGAACAACTATTTGAGATACAATAAGAATGGCTTTTCTGGTGTAGTGTGCAATCTATTTTTATAAATGTTTTAAGAATGTATCTCCATATATGCTTTAAGAATGTTTGTCCTCCAATTTTCAAGAACAGGAATTTCTTTTTCTTTAGTGCTCAACATTCATTATATTTATTTTACTAAATAGTATGGTTCAAAAAAGCACAGAAACTTTCACTTAAAATTAGTCCACCTGGACCAGGGATTTAGCTCAGTGGTTCCGCTGCCTGCCTAGCAAGCGCAAAATCCTGAGTTTGATCCCTGGCACCAAAAAAACCCAAAAAACAACTAGTCCACCTAAGTGGCTGGTTTTTATTTGTTTGTTAAATCAAACTCGCCAATGGTGTTGCTTAAATTTTCTTTAACTTTACTAATTTTACTCTACTTCACCTGTCAGTGACTGAGATAAATATAGCACATGTTCACATAGTGGATGTCAAATATGTTGATTGCTTCTTGTAGATTTGCCATTGTTGGCTTTATATATTTTTAAGTCTTTTTTATTAAGGATATACAAGTTTAGAATTATTTTATCTTTCTGCTGAATTATACATAATTATATAATAACCCTCATTTTTATGATATAGTATTTTTTATTTGATAATGATGTATTTCTTTTGGTTAGCATTTCTTTTATTTTTGAATCTCTGTGTTCTTATATTTTAGTATTATCTTTTGTAAATAGTATATATTTGCAGTCAAATTTTACCTTTCTTAATAAAATGTCATGTAACTGGTGAGGTTAATCCATTTAAGTTTATTGTGCTTATGGATAAATTGGGACTGGTTTCTACCCCCTAGTGTTAGGCTATTTGCTTTCATTATTTTTAAGTTTCTTTTCTTCTCTGTTACTTTTTAAAAATTGAAATTCTAACTATTTCATTCTGTCTTCGGTGGTACGTAGTGCTAAGTCTTGAATAACCATAGATTTATATCTTCCTTTAGTTTTTAGAAATTAACGATCATGGGCTGGGGATTTTGTTCAGTGGCACCATGCATGCCTCGCAAGTGCAAGGTCCTGAGTTCGATCCCCGGCACAAAAAAAAAAGAGAGAAAGAAATTAGCAACCATGATCTTATTAACATTGCCCTTCTTCAATTCTATTTTCTCCTTCAAACTAATTAGACATAAGTCTGCTCTTCTCATTCTATTCTTCATGTTTCCATTGTTTACTATTTTAAAATGAAGTTTTCATATGGCGTTTGTTCTTTTGGCTTGTTTTCCTTTACAATGGTTTGTATCTTTCCTAGGCAGCTGTTCACTTACGAACCATTTTTGTTTCACTTAATCTGAAGTGATTTCACCATCTCAATTCATGCAGCTCTCATCTAGGGGAGAATTGTGTATGCTTCTTCCAAAAGCCAGTTACATCTGCCACCTAGTTCCAATGAAGACAGCAGGACTATTATGCAGTTTTAGATCTTAGGTCTCCTACTTTCATGGTCTCAAAACCTTCTGCATGTAAGGACTGATCTAGACATTTGATTTCAAGACCACTTTCCAGGTGTTATTTACTGCTCACTGCTCTCTCTTATGATTTTGCCTCTCTGTTCTTCACTTTTGGTATTTCATCTTGATTCACATATGCACCTGACTTTCTAGTGAGTTCAAGGAAGCATTAAAAGTTATGGTTCCTATTATATATCTGGGGCCTTCTTTGACAAAAGTTCTGTCATACTCTGAGATATTACCAGAAGCAGATGTCCCAATCTATAAAATGAGATGCTGAATTTTTTAAAAAATTGAATTATTGGAAAATTTTTTTTTTTTTGGTACCAGGGATCGAACTCAGGTCCTTGCGCTTGCACAGCAGGCAGTGAAACCACTGAGCTAAATCCCTGGCCCCTATTGGAAAAATATTAAAAGCTCAGATTATCCCACTTAGGTTTGTACAGAAGTATGTAAATAATTGAAGCAACAAATAGAAAATATCTCTATAGCAAAAATAATTAAGAAGAATAGAGTTTCTTCTCTGGTGTACTGTATATCTCTTTAATTCTCACAGCTGACATGCAATAGAAAACATCACAGAACAGAAACGTTTTCCAACCAAGAACATGTTGCATAAGGATAAAAGTAGAAATAAGAATATCCCTACAGAACTTTTATGTTTCTCGGGCATTTTTAGTTAAAGCCTACAATGATAACCCTAGGATGTAAATTGTTTCAGAATAGTTGTTGACATTAGGGCTTACAGAGTGATTTTATATCCACTATCTCATTCAATCACTGCAACTTTATGAAAGAGTGGAATATATATTTTATCCTAAGCTCAGATGAAAAAGTTGAGAGCCAGTGAAATATAATGATTCACCAAGTATTACATAGAGAAAGAGTTGGGACATAAATTCAAGAATACTGACTTCATTGCCTGTGCTCCACAACCTTGCCTTGAACACAGCTTAAGAATGTTAATTGAATTAAACCAAATAGAAAAGATTTTCTTCTCATTGGGAAACTCAGCATAAAAGCAGTGGCAATCAAAAAAGTAACAACATGCTAAAGATATAATTGGGCCGGGGGTTTAGCTCAGTGGTTTTGCCGCCTGCTGTGCATGTGCAAGGACCCGAGTTTGATCCCCGATACCAAAAAAAAAAAAAAAAAAATTTTAAAAAAAATTTTTAAAAATTTTGAAAAAATTAAAAAAAGAAAGATATAATTACCTATACAATGATGAAAATTGCAAACCAACTTTGACAAGAAAAAGACTTGCAGGAGGATGGCATCATTTTTATTAATACTGTAACAAAACAAAGCTACAAAACAGGAGAGAATTTTTATTCAGATCAACATTAAAATATTTGGAAACCAGCAAAATCTAACATCTTTATAGTCTATTTAATAAGCTGTCTTACTAATTTTGGAGAGAAGTGAAGAATAACACACCTCCAAGAATATCCCAAAGGAATGGAGCTCAAATCCTGAATTGTCTGTCTACTCATGATTTCTGTGATATTTATTTTCCTCCCAACCCAAACCTTAGAGGAAGCTAAGAGTAGCATGGGCCTCCTAGTTCCCTCTGAGAGAACAACAGTTAGCTGTGCTCAGTGTCCATTTGACTCTCTCACTCCCCTACCACCAAGTGCAGGGAAGATTTTTCAGTGAGCCATTCCATGGTGTAGCCGAAGCCTGTAGCTCTGAGGCTCATAGAACAGATCTATGATATGCCCAGATATGTAAAGTGATGGCTATCAAGCCAAACTTCTGCAGACTCTGTCCTGTGAACTATAAACAATGATCATTATTCCACCATTTTCCGGGAAGAATTGAAGGTCAGTTCCATTGGGCAAGGTGAAAATGACAGTGTTAGAACACAGTGTGACATAATTGCTTAGAGCACAGTGTGACATAAGTGCTTTGCTGTTGATGTTCCTTCTGTATAAAAAGTCTTAGCAATCTAGAGGACAGTGCTCACTTTGGCAAAGCTATGGAGCTTACAGATCAGGCTGAGTTTACCCTTTCCCTGGGTGAATTGTTCAACACTAGTTACCTGACAACTTCCACCTAAAGAATGCTATCCTTAGAATTCTAGTAGTAGGAAAACAAAAACTACTTTGAAGTTTCAGTATAAATTATGGGAACTACTCAACCAGAACAATCATCTATGCACAGGGGTTCCTACTTCAAAGTGACTTACAAACAAGAAGAGAACACTTCTCATCTGCTTGACTGTTCTGAAACCATTCTGAGCTATTTTCTAAGCTACCTTTTAGACTTCCAGGATTCATGAATGCTAAAGGCACTTTTACTATAAACTCATGGAAGTGTATTAAATCGATTTGCTAAATATTACTGTACAGTAATATCATGCTAAAGCCATGCTACAAACACACATTGAAAAAGCAGAGGTGCATGTGGGTGGTTTTATAACCTATTTTGCGTCTTAGAAATTTACTATCAGTACAGAAATGAAACAAGTGGTCCAGAAACTCTCACATGACTCGTGATGGCACCTGTCTGGTGGGCTTGAAGGTGCCTTGGTGCAAGGGAAGAATTGCACTTGGCCGAATGCCGGGACACACAAATTCCCGACTACATGCGAGCAAATCTGTGTTTGTTCCAGGAATCCTCCTCAAAATCACTTATTTTCCATGTGTAAATTAGGAACTCCATTTTGATAATTTGGCCCAGTATCTCTGCAAATTGCTCCTTCTTTGTCATTCAGAATGTCACAGCTGTTCTTGTTACAAGAAGGACAAAGAACAGAAAGACAGCCCATTTAGTCTTTGTTCTTTGCCCTTCCATTTAAAAAGGAAAGAAAAATAGAAAGAGGAAAGGGATCCTGTTTTTCCTGGAAGAGTGATTTATGAGTTCTTTTCTTTGATATCATACATTTTTGTATAAGCCCAGGTCTTGACACCCACAAAGCCCCACTGCATGGTCTAAACTAAGGATCTCCTGCCCCCACCAACCTTTAACAGAGACAGGCTTGGCCATTTCCCCTGGAGTGATGTATCTACTGCAGTCTGGTAAAAGTGGCTTTTGCAATGCTGCTCTTCTGAACTAAACACCAAAAGGCAGAGTGGGCTGCAGGTGTTTGGAACATACTTGTGCTACCACCTTTAATGACTGTATGTGAACAAACCTGTTAGAAGTGAAACACAATCACTTTCACCAAACCTTCCCAGCTCTGTACCTTGAGGGCAAGATCTCATCTCTGCCACTGTCTTCTTTATGCTCTTGTCTCCCTCTAACTGAAGTACTTGCTCTTTCTGGCCCTGTTTCTTTAAAAACCCTGCTGACTGATGAGAGAGACTTCAGAACTCCTTAAACTACTAAACAATTTCATCCCACCCTTCCTGAAGCAAGTAAGGATGTTTGCAAAAGCCCAAACAGCCCGGGGAGGTGTCAGGAAGTGAACCAAAGAAGGTATGCTGTTTATAGGCTGAAAACATTGCTGACATTTTATTCTAGGTTACTTGTTTGGATTGTAAAGAGAATACAGCCCCTCCCTGGGCAACACTGACAGTCCACAGGCTATCATTCAGAGAAACTACCTCTGTAATGTCTGGCCACAAGCCTCTGGTGGGCCATGAGAAGAGACAAATGATGAAAGGATGGCAAAAATAATTGCTTACCTAGTACAGGGTAAGAAGGAAACAAGAAAAAATTTAGAACACACTTCATAGGCTGTCTTAAATTTGAGACTTGCCGAATGCTTTGCCCACTGAGACACTAGAGACTAACTTAGTTTGGAAACGCTGTAAAACTTTCATTGCCTTAAAACTAAAAGAAAACCAAAGAATGTGCTATATAAGACAATTGTGGCAACATTTGGCAGCAAATAAGGGATAAAGAAGACCAAGAAGGAGTCACTGAACACCAATGCTTCAATGATTAAAAAGAAGATGAAAGATTCATATTGTCCTTTTGGATGAGACAGAGAAACGCATTCGAAGATGAGCATTGTAGTTTGGATTTGGAATGTCACCCAGAGGCCACAGCATAAACATATTGGGTGATGGTGGACCCTTTAAGAGGTGGGGTCTAGTGGGAGGCTTTCCAGGCATTGAATGCACATACTCTTTCATTTCTTTCACATCCAGCCTATGAGATGAACATCTTTGTTCTGCCATGCATTCCCACCATGATGGGCCACCACAGGCCCAATTCAATGGAGCCTATCAGTTATAAACTGAAACCTGCAAACCTGTAAGTCAAAACAAAGATTATCTCAGGCATGTGATACAATAATAGAAAATTGACAAACACAATGAAACAATGGATTATAGAAATTTTAGAGTTAAATGATACCTTAAACTCATCTAGGTGAACACACAGGCTTTATATGGTAATTAAGTGTAGGGAAAAAAATTATTCAGTTTAAACCATACCATGCTGACTGAAGACCTAAGAGATCAGGGGGATGGGTCAGTGTTTCCCAAGACAGATAACAAGTAAAGGTATATTCAGAGGAGGAACCATCAGATACCAGGTGAGAGGGGGAAGAGCTAGGGACCAGTTGTTGAGTACTTAGGGATACCAGCTAGAACGAATCATGAAGATTCACTGTATATGAGCATTATTTGTAGAATCTTTTACCTTTTTTATTCATTAAGTTTATTGGTACATTTTCACACATGTGTAAATACCGAATAGTTTCTCTGGTGTGAGAAACTGAAAGTGTAAATGAGGATCAAAATGTATAATAGATAATGTTAAATAGGAAGAAAAGGTCCAAAGGGGAAGGGAAAGGAGAAGGGGAAGTGGGAGGGGTAGGGAAAATGAAAAAATAGTCTTTTACTTTTATCAAAGTAATTTATTATGAAGTCATTACAGACAGGCTCAAAATAAATTTAAAATTCCATAATTGGACTAATCTGGCTATGATTTATAAAGGGAAAGACTTTATTTCCCAGAACTAAAGATAATTTTCAACTGAATTAAGTAGCTATAAGAATTTCATCTGGAAGAAATCATCATCTTAAGTATACAAGAATTCAACTGATACCTTTGATGGCCAAGGAGAACCAGACATGTGGCCATCTCTGCACTCAGATGCAGGCTGTCATTCCATGGGGAAAGGGGCCTTGCCTCTTTAAGCCCCACTTTCTATCCCTAACCTAAGCATCTCTCTTCCTGCTCATCTTTAATCCCAGACACTTTAACCACATTACCAGGGCATGCTGAACCGTAAGACTGAAGATCTTCCCATGAAAGTGAAATTACCAGATAAGGAGAGACAGAACTGCATCATTATCCACACCTTGGCCTTCGTTCTGGTCCAGATCTGCCAACAGAACAATGAAGGAAGCCATGTCCATATGCAACCCTGGTCATCCCACCTGAGACTCTGCTTTTCATAATAATTTGAGTTCGTAGGCTTCTAATTTTTGCTTTCAAAAGGAAAACCAGAAGCAGAAAATATCCAACCCCAAATGGCTGATACCACTGTGAAATGGTGCTCTATAGGAAAAAAAAATAGTTAGAGGGCTTTGTTTTTTTTAATATCCAATAGGTTCTTACAAAGATGGTGTCAAACAATTCCTGAACATATTGAGGCCAAAGCATTTGTAAACACTCTAGCCTTAAAATATGCAATAGACTAAAATCTTTCTGCCTTAAACACAGAGCTAGTTCTTCTTCTTTAAATTGGGTTCAGAGTATGGTGTTTATTCTTCTTAAAACATTATTAGTTTCCCTCTCAAGTCATGCTTCTAATAGTCAAGCTAAAAAAAAAAATCATCCCAAGTTCAACTTCCTCAGTTGATTTTAAGAGCTAGTGATACAGCATTGGTTCATCATTAAATCATAAGTAAAATAAACCATAATGAGGTCTATTTTCACAGCTTCCTAATGCAGCAGAGGACAGTGATTTCACATTGATGCTACTGAGCTTCTGCAGAGCCTGTTGCATTAAAAACAATGTTTCCTTATATTCAAAAATGTTCACACATTACTAAGTTGGCAAAGCGTATTTTGGCTTTGTAGTTGCTATGGGCTAAATTTTGGACTTCCAAAATTCATACTCTGAAGCCTTAATCCCTGAAGAGAAGCTCAAGACACAGAGACCCCAGGCATTTGCCCACAGATGCACAACCAGGTAAAGCAGAACAAGAAGGCAGCCATCAGAAAACAAAAGGATATATTCCCAGAGGGAGCTGCTCCATCTAGAACCTTGATCTTGGGCTTCCAGCCTCCAGAACCAGGGACATTTTATTTCTGTAGTGTAAGCCATCCAATCTGTGGTATTTTGTTATGGCCCTTGGAAACTAATATGCTAGTCACCTTTTGTAAGTAAGAATAATGTTTGGAAAATATCAATCCATCAGCCAAATGCTCAAATTCCATTAATCATATTCAAGGATATGGTTGAACTACATCCATCCTTACTTTTTTTACCCAACTGTTTCATGTTAACTCTTAAAGATCAAGACCTATCTAACTTGATACCTAATTTGGGCCTGAAAATATAGAAGAGCAATTATTCAATGAAATTTTCAAGGAAGTGGAGCAGAAAGCTAGTTTACTCTCTCAACTCCAAGAAAAAAAAATGGACATTGATCTTCCAGCCCTTCACTTCTCTTGTCTCCCTGTTTCTTTTCTTCCTTGTTTCTCTTTTTCCTCTAGGTTCTTATCTATAAAATGAATATTAAAAATTCTTGTTCAAAGTTGTTCAGAGATGAGGTTAAGTAGTATAGTTGAGTGCTTCTCAAGAGACAAAGAAGAATAAAATTCAGTGAACTGGGGGCCTAAGAGGAACAAGGGTACAGAAGGAGAAGGGAATTAACATTCCTGGAGATCTTAACAAGTATAAATTTCTGCCCTAAATATTTTGCATGGATAATCTTCCTAAAATTATGGGATAATGCAGTGGGGTAGGCAATAATATCAACTTCATTTTATAAATCCCTTTACTAATATTTCATAAAGGTGAATTTACTGTCTAATTCACAATGCTAGGAAGCAATAGATTGTGTAAGAAGAAGAGAGAAATTCCAGGATCCAAATCCTTAACTCCTATGAGCTCCAAGATGTAAACTTGATACCAAGATGTAAACTTTCCTATTCTAGATAATAAATTTATGCTAATATACTTTATACTTTAATATTTATGTTTATATATAAAAAGACAAAAGTTACTAATGTATGTGAATATATAAATACATTATAGTATATAAAATTTATAATAATATTATATATATATGTTTCTTCTATTCAAAAGACAAAGAAAAACGGCAGTAAAAATCAAAACAAACAAACAGGAAGGAAGGAAGAGCCAGTCACCTGAATGAAGGCTACATTGACAAACAGCTGCTGGCAAGTGAAGAGAGAGCTCCAGTTCACAGAGCAACTACCTTCTGCTTGGAGGACATGGAGTTTGGAAGAGATGTGAGAAAGAAATCTAAACTATTTTCTTTTATGTGCATTGAAAGTATACTCTCTACCCACTCCTTGATATTTCCTTGATAAGTGAAGTTAAACAATTTGAATTACTTTAAATGATTTTTTAAATTTGAGATTGTGGTATATATTTGAGATGATAATGAGTATCAGCCATGTGAGCACAGTCCCAGGCTGCTCTAACCTCCTGATATTTCTCTACATCAATGTTGACCAAGATAAGGAAGAAGATACAGTGAGTTTCACTCTGCTCCTGAAAGGCTTAGCCGGGCTCTAACCAACCACAAAGGAAAATGAGAAGGAGTCTTCCTGTTTCTAGGAAGAGGGAGAGACCTGGACAGATTATTGGAAACTATGTCTTTCACAAACAGTAAAGAGGGCACAAAAGACGAGGGTTAAGGTATGAAGAGAATTTCCTGATTATGACCCATTGTGTCACATACAGTATCCTTCATATGTATAAACACATGAATTCACTTCACAGGAACGTCTAAAATCTTCTTCACATCACAAATGTCATTCTTCACCTGAACTTCCACAGAAATTCCTTTATTTAAGGATGTAGGATCTTCCTAGAAGATAAGGGACAAGGATATTTCACTCGAGCCCCTGGTTGTTCACTTTCCAGGTCTCTTGCGAGCTGGGTAGCTAGTTGCTGGAAGACTTAAAATATCTTGAGTCAGTTTTCAAGATGTTTGAACAGCTTGATTTCTACTGCAAACTTGAGCAATTCACAGAACTTGCCAAAATATGGACCAGAGACAAAATATGTTGAGTTATGGGGTAGCTGGCCACTGGAGCAATGCAGGGACAGAAACCTCTAGAATCTGGGAACTGCAGCCACAATGGAAACCTGTCTGGCGCACCTCACTGTGCTGGAGAGAAATTGAGACATGTGAGAATCACTGGGAAGCATGTATCAAAATCCCAAGTACACTTTAATGAGAGCCAGAGAGATTTGATTCCAGAGATGGGATGTAGGCTAAATTGTGCCTTGAAAGGACAGCAACTGCTCATAGGGAGAATACTGACAGTGATAGGAGATACAAAGAAAGAATTTCTTTTACCTGTATGGTGAAATAAAATTGTGTTTCTCTTTTTCTTGTTTTCTTGAGAGACCCAAACTTTTACGGACTTCATTTAACATTTTTGATTGACAAGCAGAGACTGAGATAGGGAGAGAAAGTGATGTAGTTGCTGTGCATTCTCTTGTCTTTGATGAATTACCAGGATGTAAGATGGCACGCTTTTAGAAGACGTATTGTAGGAGTCAGCTTCATAACCATAAACAAGGCAGCTGAAAAAAGAGAAATTGATTTTCTCACAGTTCTGGAGGCTGGAAGTCCAACCTCAGCCTGATCTGATCTAGTTCTGGGAAACCCTCTTCCTGACTCACAGACAGCCACTTCATCACTCACTACATCTTCACATGGCAGAGGAGGCAAGAAACACTCATGTGTCTCTTCTCATATAGTCACGATCCCATTGTAAGGCCCATCTTCATGGCTTCATCTAATCCTAAGCACCTCCTAGAGGACCCACCCGCTAAAGCCATCACCTCAGGATTGAAGGCTTCAACATAGGAAGCCAGAAGAACACAATCCACTCCATAGCAGGGATCCTGTTTATCTTCAAGACTCCCAACATACTGACTCACACCAGGTAGTAAAGCCATGTTTGGATTCTCTTCACACTGGAAGATTTTTTTTTAATCTTATGCTCTCAGGTCCCATATTCATATAATGTCCTTACCATTCACTTAAAACTCACTCAGTTTAAAAGTCAGATCTTCTTGTGCTGCTTTTGTTTTCTAAAAATTACTGTTATTTCTCTGGTTCTTTAAAGGAAATATGTGTTCACCTCAACACATTCTCATTTGTCAATCAAATATTTGTCACACAGCAGCTTGTGCCAAGGGCTCTCCAGCTGCTGAGGGCTGGATGGTTAACAACCCATGCTGGAGGAGCCTATGTTCCAGCAAACAACACAGGTGGCTAGAAAGCAACAAAGACCTATGTGATCCCTTGACAGAGTGGCAGGCGTTGAGGGACACTTAGCAAGTGCTTCCATAAATACTAAGGGATAACAAGGAGGCTGTGCCTGAAATACATTCATTAGTCAAACAAGTCCTTTTAGGAGAAATTACATTTCAGTTGTGACCAGAACTGAGGCCATTTAAGGACTGGGAAAGAAGGCTCAGCAAGTTCAAGGGCGCTGGTATCAGGAAGGATGAGCACAGAGTAACAACAGCTGTGAGTTGGGGATGAGCATGATCAGAGAAAAAGTGAGTACTGCATTACAACACTGGCAGGAAATGTGGATCTTCTTCCTTCCAGGACCTTTGTAGAATTAGTGTTTCAGAAAACTAAACATTACTACAACTTCAAACATCTAACTTTCTTGCAGTTATTACAGTTTCTACTTATGGAATGTGTTGGAGATTAGATAACTTTTAAATACATAAATGGCCAAGAAGCTTGTACAGCATAGGGCTCCATACAAGACACTGCATTATGCAGTCATTATCATTTCATAATCTGGAGAAAGTCACCATAGACATCTATTTCCAGCACTTATTGCCACGGTCCTGATTACCATCCCCTAAGTGTGCTTTTTCTGTTTATTTGCAGGAGTCCCTGAATGTCTGGAGTCTACCTTTAGAAGTCTGCAAATTTAAAGTCAATGTTTACCATGGAGGATGTTAGTTTATTCCTACAATCAATCATTTATTCAACAAATATTTTTTCAGCATCTACCATGTGCCGGCACTCTGCTACATCCTTGGGCACAATGGCTCACAGGACTGTGACAAGGCACAATCCAAAGACTGATCGATGAGACAGCAGTACAGGGCTGTAAACTGGAAAGTACTGTCACACAAAACCAGAATAAACAATGAATATCATACTGGAGGGAACCATTAACCTAAAAGGTGAGTGAAGTTGTGTCCAATGAGCTGCAATTTTAAGTGACCTAAAGGAAAGTGGGCAATTAGGAGACAAAGGAGCAGGATTGGTCCCAAAACTTCTGCATAGGAGGGTAGGATGGCAGCTCTTTTCTGCTCAAAGGAAACTCACTTCCTCACTCCATCCTCTGCTCAAGGCAGCCATGTTCCTGTCCTCCCATCTCTGCCTGTGGGTGGTGACCATCTGAGGAGCAGGGCCACCCCTCTTACTCCTACTAACCACTTCTGCACCAGCCCCATTCCCCTCCTTTCCTGGTTTTCTGCACCTTCTCTGCTTCAAGTTCTCCTGGGTCCTCCTGCCCATTAGACCTCCCAGAGTTAGAGCTCTAGAGTCCAGTCCTCCCTCCTCTACTGTGTTCTCTTCACCCCCATCCTCTGCCAGACACTTCACTGGGCTTCAAGAATTCAGGGGAGCATAGGAACAGAGGATCCTCGAGAATGGACCAGGATGGTACCTTGTGTGTTTTAGAGAGAGCACCTTGTGCGTTGTACACACCATGAAAAATAATGTGGGGCACTGACTCAGTAAGGAGGAGTAGGCATTAGGCATCAGCTGTGGTGAGGAGAGTGGAAAAAGGTGAAAGAGATGTCTGCAAAGGATGTTTCATATGTTTACGAGAGGAAAGCCTCAGGACTTTCTTTCTGAGATTTTTGGTGACCAGATAGATAATGATGCCTTTTCCGTGAAGGAGGGAATCAGGATAGAGCGACAACTTCAGGGGGCTAGAAAACAGGGTCAAGTCTTTATCCTTATGATGGGCATGTGGGACTGTCAAATGGGCAATTAGATAACATGCTTCTGGAATTCCAAGATGACTGGTGTCCTCATGAAAGTGAGAAATTTGGAAACAGATACAAAGGGAGAACGCCAAGTGAAGATCAAGGCAGAGATCAAGGTGACAAGTCTTCAGGGACACCAAAGACTGCGAGCCAACCACAGAAAGCTGGGGAAGAGGCCAGGAGCACACTCTGCCCCTTAATCTCAGGGGGAACCAGCTTGGCCCACGCTTTGATCTAGAGCTTGAACCTTCCAAAATTGTGAGACAATAAATTTCAGATGGTTAGGCCACCCAATTTGTGGCACTTTGTTACTTTCAGTCCTAGTCTATAAAATAGCTTTGGGGAGTATATGAGATATGATTGAAATACAGGGATTGTTTAAATTTTAAAATGTATTATAGTAAAAGATGCATAGCCAATAACTATCCTCAAATAGTTCTCTTTGCTCTGAACACACTAATTCCATGATTCTTGCCACTTTCTGAAAGTCCTCTTTTGTGAATGTCTTTATGCAATATGATCAAAAATATGATGAATCCTGTTGCTTAGTGTCACTCAACAGAAAAGCAGGCGGCAAAAAACATTACAACATATCCTCATTTATCTAATTCACCATGCAGCTTCTGGCTCTTCCTCAAAATCAAAATGACTATGAAAGGTAAATGTTTTGACTCAGTTCAGGACATCAAGGCAGCCACTACAGTCAACTAGATACTCACAAAAGAAGATTTCCAGAACAGCTTCACAAAGTGGTACAAATGATGAAATAAGTGTGTTCAAAGTAAGGGGCACTGAGGGAGATTAATGGCAATGTGTCTTTTGTCATTATAAAATTTTAAATGTAACCATTTACTGTATTTTTAGATCATGCCATGTATATCTCAGGTTTCTTATTTTCTCAGCTATCTTCTCTGAGTTCGAGGAATAGGAACATCTTGAGTTTTCTGGTTTTCTGAAGACCCCTTTGCAAGATGATAGGAGCTGCCTGTTCTGAGCAATAACTCATTCTTATTCATTTCTCACTACTATTACTATTATTGTTTCATAAATCCTCACCATCACCATGGAAGGGAAGCACCATTTTCTTTACTTTGTAAATGGTCCCCGAGTTTGTGTTCCTCAACCTCCAGTCCCACCTGTGTAGCCAGACTGCACCCAGAGGTGGAGTCTCCTCTGCCTTCCAGACAGGCAGCCTGCTGGGCACCTGGAAGGCAGAAAGGTCTTCCTCTGTTCCCTCCTTGCATGTTGGGGTTATTTCTCTCCTAATCTGCCTCCTCTCCTCCTTGCCACTGCCCATCACCTTCCTTGAAGAGCCATTCAGATGCCCTGGTGTAGTTTACCTGGCTTTTGCCTGAACTTCCAGCTCCCACTCCTCACTGGCACCCAATCCCTTTAACCTTCATTGGCTACCACCACCCTAAACACCTTGTTGTCCCCAAGTAAGCATCAAACTTTCAGGCCTTTTTCATGCTGTTCCCCACCCTCTCTCACTCTCACCTGTGCTGGAAGAAACCCTTGCTGCTTGCTGACTTCTGATGACAGGTGCAATGCCTACCTTTCCAGAAGGGGCTCTCTCAGACTCAACATCATATTCCCACTCTCTCAGTATACAAGCAATATGTGTTCATGGCCCCCCTAAGGCTCTGGGGTATGGCAATTGTTGAGGCAAAGTTGCTGACTTGAGGAATTAGTATCCTGGTGAGAGAGGGAGGCCAGCACCTTGAACAGAGTAGGGAACAATTACTATCAGTGCCTGGCTGCTGAGTTCACTGGATTCTTCTCCTGGTAGGATGTTTGGCTTCGTGAAATAACCCAGTCTCCTTCCTAAAGTCAGTTTTCTCATATGTATTTCTTCATGTGAGAAACATCCAAAGGTCACATTAGCTTCCTGTTGTGCAGTAAAATGTACTTCAGTCAGTGTACATGACATGCAAGCTTTTCTTCTGGACTCGGAACAAAGATAGCACAGGAGTGGAGTCAGTACCACATATTATGGTGGTATGAGCCCAAAGCTTGAATGCCAAAGGGACAGCTACAGTCCACATGGAGTGGAGGGGTTCTATGGGGGATGCAGACCATCAAAGTCCAGCCTGAACATTTTCTTTTTCTTTTTTTTTCTTTACTTTTCTTAATTCTTTTATTGGTACATTGTAGGTATACAACACATTTACATTTCTCATTGGGAATTGTACCTTTGCATAATGCATCTTGGTTCTTATTTTTTCCCCATTCCTAGCCCTTCCTTCACGCCCTCCACCCTTCCCTATTTACAAAGACTTTATTTCCATTTTGTCCATTTCTCATCATTTTCCCTTTCCCTTCTTTCCTTTCTCCTGCCCCTCCCAATACACCTACCCCTTTGGACCTTTTCTTCCTATTTTGCATTATCGATTATTCATTCTAATCATTGATACATTTTAGGTATACAATATAATGACATTCATCATTGGAAATTTGCACCTTTACATAGTCTCTCTTGGTTCGTATATTTCACCCTTGCCCAGACCTCCCGTCAACCCTTCCATCCCTCCCTATTTACAAAGATTTTGCTCCCATTTTTCCATTTTCTCAAATTAATCCCATTCCCTTCTATCCTTTCCCCTAGCCCTCCCACTTCCTTCCCCTTTGTCCCTTTTCTTCCTATTTCACATTACCTCTTATACATTTTAGTCCTTATTTACACTTTCAGTTTCTCATACCAGAGAAACTATTTGGTATTTATACATGTGTGTCCTATTTATTTCACTAAGAGTATCGTCTCAATGTGCATCCATTTAGCTACAAATGTCTCTAATTTCTCATTTTTTATGGCTGACTAGTACTCCATTTTATTAAAAAAAAAACACATTTTCTTTATCCAGTCTCCAGTTGATGGGCATTTGGGCTATTTCCAAGTTTTAGCTATCACATACTGTGCTGCTATGAACATGGGCGCACATATATCACTGTGGTATGATTCTTTTAGTTCTTTGAAGAAGATCCCCAGCAGTGGAATAGTGGGGTCAAATGAGATTTCCAGTCCCAGTTCTTTGAGGTATCTCCATACTGATTTCCACAGTGGTTGCACCAGTCTACACTCCCACCAGCAGTGGAGCAGGGTTCCTCTTTCCCCACAGCCCCACCAGCATTTGTTATTGGTTGATTTCATGATAGCAGCCATTCTTTCTGGAGTGAGGTGGAATCTCAGCATTGTTTTCATTTGCATCTCTCAAATGACCAGTGATGTTGAACATTTTTTCATGTATTTATTTGCTATTTCTACTTCTTTGTCTGAGAAATGTCTGTTCACTTCAGATGCCCATTTTTGGATTGGGTCTTTAAATTTGGAAGGTCTGATCTTTTTAAATTCTTTATAGATTCGAGATAGTAGACCTTTGTCTGAGGAAGAGCAGGTGAAGATTTTTTCCCACATTGTGGGTTGTCTCTTCACACTGCTGGTGGTTTCTCTTGCTGTGCAGAAGCCTTTTAATAAGAAGAGATCCCACTTGTTGATTGTTTGTGCTAGTTCACGGGCAACTGAGGTTTTGTTCATGAAATCTTTTCCTACACTGAAGTCTTCAAGAGTTCTACCTAACATCTGTTCCAACTGGTTCAGAGTTTCTATTTTAATATTTAGATCTTTAATCCATTTTGATTTTAGTTTAGTGCATGGTGAGAGATATAGGTCTAGTTTTAATCTTTGACAAGTTGAAACCCAGTTTTTCCAGTACCATTTATTAAAGAGGCTACCTTTCCTTCAGTGAGGGTATTTGGCTCCTTTGTTGAAGATGAGATGGCTGAGTGTGTCTGGCATTGTTTCTGCATCTTCCAATATGTTCCATTGGTCCTCAGGTCTGTTTCTTTGCCAGTGCCATGCTGTTTTTATCACAGTAGCTTTGTAGTAGAGTTGCAGGTTGGGGATTGTGATACCCCCTGCCATGTCTCTGTTACCTAGAATTGCTTTTGCTATTCTCGGTCTCTTCTTGCTCCAAATGAATTTTTGGATTTTTTTCTCGAGGCCTACAAAGTATGCTGCTGGGATCTCAATTGGAATTGCATTAAATCTATATAGCAGTTTTGGAAGTATGGCCATTTTCACTATATTAATCCTTCCTACCCAGGAGCAGGGGCTGTCTGTCCATTTTCTGATATCAACTTCAATCTCTCTTTTCAGAGTGCTATAGTTTTCAGAGAAGAGACCTTTGATTTCTTTCATTAGGTTGATTCCTAGGTATTTCAGTTTTTTGGATGCTATTGTGAAAGGAATTATTTGCCCTATTTCTCTCTCAGTGAGTCTGTCATTAGTGTAGAGGAAAGCTATTGATTTTTGTGTGTTGACCTTGTAACCAGCTACTTGACTGAATTTGGTTATTAAGTCTAGAAGACTTTTGGTGGAGTTCTTGGGGTCTTCTATATAGAGTATCATGTCATCTGCAAATAATGACAATTTGACTTCTTCATTTCCTATCTTTATTAATTTTATTTCTTTCTCTTGTCTAATTGCCATGGCTAATGTTTCCAGAACTATATTGAACAAGAGTGGTGATAGTGGACATCCTTGTCTTGTTCCTGATTTTAGTGGGAAGGATTTCAGTTTTTGACCATTTAGTATGATATTGGCTGTTGGTTTTTCATAGATGGCTTCTATCAGTTTGAGGTAGAGACCATCTATTCCAATTTTTTGTAGGTTTTTTATCATAAATGCATGTTGGATTTTGTCAAATGCTTTTTCTGCATCTATGGAGATAATCATATGGTTTTTGTCCTTGGCTCTATTGATATAGTGTATTACATTAATTGATTTTTGTATATTGAACCATCCCTGCATCCCTTGGATGAATCCCACTTGATCAGGGTGTATGATCTTGTTAATGATCTTCTGCATTCTGTTTGCCATTATCTTATTAAGGATTTTTGCATCTATGTTCATTAGTGAGATTGGCCTATAGTTATCCTTTTCGGTTGGGTCTTTCTCTGCTTTGGGGATCAAGGTGATGCTTGCTTCCAGGAATGAATTTGGGAGTATTCCTTCCCTTTCAATTTCATTGAAGAATTTAAACAGGAGTGGCAGCAGTTCCTCTCTAAATGTCTTGTAGAATTCAGCAGTGTAGCCATCAGGGCCTGGGCTTTTCTTAGTTGATAAGATTTAATTAGGTTTTGAATTTCATTGCTTGATATTGGATTCTTTAGAATTTTTAGGTCTTCTTCATTCAACTTTGGTAATTCATATGTATCTAGGAATCTGTCCATTTCTTCTGTGTTTTCCATTTTATTGGCATATAGGTTCTGGAAGTAGGTATTGATGATCCTCTGGATTTCTGCTGGGTCTGTTGTAGTTTCACCCTTTTCATTCTTAATTGCATGGATTTGGGCCTTTTCTTTCCTTTTTCTGATAAGGTTGGCTAAGGGTTTGTCAATTTTGTTGATTCTTTCAAAGAACCAGCTCTTGGCTTCATTGATTTTTTTGGATCGTTCTCTTAGTCTCCATTGCATTGATTTCTCCTCTGATCTTTATAATTTTCTCCCTTGTATGAGCTCTGAGGTTTTCCTGCTCTTCTTTTCTAGAAGCTTGAGGTGCAGCATCAGGTTGTTTGATTGGGCTCATTCTGTTTTCCTAATATACATATTCACTGCTATGAATTTTCCTCATAAGACTGCTTTCATTGTGTCCCATAGATTCCGATATGTTGTATTGTCATTGTCATTTAATTGAAGGAACTGTCTGATTTCTTCTTTAATTTCCTCTGTGACCCATTGGTTATTCAGAAGTGTGTTGTTCAATTTCCACTTGTTTATGAAATTTTTTGAGTTTCTTTTGCTATGGATCTCCAATTTCATCCCACTATGGTCTGATAATATACAGGGAATAACTTCAATTCCTTTGCACTTACTTAAAGATGTTCTATGTGTAAGTATGTGGTGTATTTTGGAGAATGACCCATGTGCAGCTGAGAAGAATGTGTATTCTGATTTTGTGGGGTGGAAGACTCTGTAAACATCTGTTAAGTTCATTTATTCAAGATTTCGATTGAGTTCTAGTATTTCATTACTTCTTTTTTGTCTAGTTGATCTATCTTTTTGTGACAGTGGGGTGTTGAGGTCCCCCACTACAACTGTATTAGTGCATATATGACTTTTCATGTCCGTTAGTATTTGTTTTATATAGTTGGGCACACTAGTGTTTGGTGCATAGATATTTATGACTGTCATCTCTTCCTCTTGGATTCTTCCCTTTACAAGGATGTAGTATCCTTCTTCATCTCTCTTAACCAGTGTTGGTTTAAATCTACTTGATTTGCCAAGAGGATAGCTACTCCTGCTTTTTTTTTCTGGTTTCCATCTCATGGAGTATTGTTTTCCACCCTTTAACTTTCAGTCTATGAGATTCCTTTTGAATTAAGTGTGTTTCTTGTATGCAGCATATTGTTGGATGTTGCTTCTTGACCCATTCTGCCAGTCTATTTCTTTTGATTGGTGAATTGAGGCCATTAACATTGATGGTTATAACTGAAACATATTGACTTGTCATTGCCATGACTTTTTCTTTTTGTTGGGTTCTCCCCCTTTCCATTTAATTTCTTGTCATGCCAGATGGGTTCATTCTGCTTTGCTTCCTGGGGTTGTGATCCTCAATGTCTGTTCCTAGGATATTGTGTGAAATTCTTTGGAGCGCTGGTTTGGTATTCATGAAGTTCCTAAGGTGCTCTTTGTCATGAAAGTATCTTATTTCTCCATCGATTTTGAAAGATAGTTTTGCAGGGTACATCAATCTGGGTTGGAGGCTGTTTTCTTTTAGGGCTTGGAATATGTCACTCCAAGCTCTTCTTGCCTTGATGGTTTGTGTTGAGAAGTCTGCTATCATTCTGATGGGCTTTCCTTTGTATGTGATTTGTTTCTTTTCTCTGACGGCTTGGAGAACTTTGTTCTTCTGTTGAGTTTCTGGAATCATAACAATTATATGCCTATGTGTAGATTTTTTTGATCAAGGCTATTTGGAGTCCTATATGCCTCATTTATCTGTATGTCAAGTTCTTTTCCCCTGCTTGGGAAGTTTTCTGCCATTATTTCTGTGAAGAGGTTTTTTTATGTCATCTGCACTCTCTCCTGTTTCTTCATTGACTCCAATCAGTCTTATGTTATTCTTCTTTGCATCATCTAGCAGCTGCTGGATTGATTTCTCATGTTTCCTTATAACTTTGAAGCAATTTTTCTTTTCCTGGTCACTAATTGCAGTCTTGTCTTCTATATCTCAAATTCTGTCCTCACATTGGCTCATTCTGCTGTGTAGACTTTCAATGGAGTTTTTCATGTCCTGGAAATCTATTTGCATCTGTTTTATGGATTCCATTTGTTTCCTATGTTGGGATTCCATCATGTTCCTCAGCTCCTCTCTAGATTTATTAATCATGTATTGCACTAGGGGCACAATTTCTCCTGTTATCTGAGAAATTATTTCTGATTTCATTTTTTCCAGATCCCCTTTTGTTGCCAGTTCAGTGGGTCCAGGTGGTTGAGTATCAGAGTATTCCATCTCATTTCTCTTTGGGGTTGCTGTAGGTGATCTGGAAGTCTGGTTTTGAGACTTGTTTACATGTTTTCTCATTTCAACTGGGGGGGGTGGGAGGGATGCTGTTGGCGCCTGCACGGATCACCTCCTCTGAGCTGGGAGAGGTGGGACAGAGTCTGGGATCAGTAGTAGGGATGGTGGCCCAGAAGCCCCTTCCTCTGTAGCCTGCCCATTTGCACGAGGAAATACAGGGTTGTCAGAGCAATCTTCACAGGAAAGCCAGAAATTTGAACTTTTAAATATAATCCCAGACAATGTTTTTTAAATGCTAACCACAAAGTCTTGCAGAACATGTAATTCTGGCTCTAACTTGGCCCATGAGCTATCTGCTCACTGAGATTCTGACCTCCTCTTCGTCTTCCTTAAGTTTTACTGTAGTCTTTCTCTCCTGCCTTACAGGGTATGCTCCCTGGCATGGATCTGCTGTTTCAGTCAACTTCATGTCCAGTCTATCTCAGTCATTGCTGAGTCCACAATGGCTCACCAGTGAAGAAGATAGAAGCCAAGCCTGGTCAGGGCTGGCCCCACATTGGGCAAGATCAGTGGCTGCCCAGCTGGGTCACTAATCCCACCCAACTCAGGGCTTAGGCAGAGGGTATGGATTCAGGAACAGGAGGGTGGGAGGGAGAGAGTAGAATCACTGACAGCCAGAAGAGCCATTACATTTAGGGTGTACAGTTTTCCACGAGGTGACAGAACACAAGGAACAATGTGTTAAATGTGGTTGACAATGTGTGAAGTGGAAAATGTCACCAGCAGAGGAGAAACACTGAGCTTTAGCTTTGATTTAAATTAATTGAAACTCAAGGAGAGAAAATCCTTCCAACATTCAAGAAAAGTTGCAGATTGTAAGTGTGGACTCACTGAGGAGTTGTCTTCCTGGGTTGATAATTTCATTCACATGTTCCTTGAGTTTATCTACAGACAACCTTGAAATATTTAGACATATAAATACTTAAGTTAATAACATGTTATCCAATTGCTATGCTTTGGATTCCTTTCTAGAGAATTGTTATTGTTGAGATCTGGAATGTTGCCCAAAAGTCTCATGTGTTGAGACTGTGGGGCTTTGGGGAGGTGATTGGATTCTAGGGCACTACACTCATCAGGTTGATCCATTGATGAATTTACAACTTGTCTCAGTTACTTTACTCATTCCTGAGACAAAATACCTGATGGTCAAAGTTAGAGGAAAGGTTTATTTAGCTCACAGTTTGTAGAGGTTTCAGTTCATAGTTGGCTGGCTCCAAGGCCTAGTGGCATGGCAGAGGAGCATCTCAGAGGAGAAAAAGTTCATGGTGGGCAGGAGACAGCATAAGCAGCAAGCAGCAAGCAATGATAGCAGCCCTCTTTCTATAGCAGCCCTTATATTCTATCTAGGCTACATACCCTTAGGGTGGGTAGCACTCACACCCAGGTTAGGCCTTCCCGTTATCCACACTCAGAACTATGCCAAACCAATCTAGACACAAGCCATAACACAACTATATGTGCTGCTGGCTAGGGCCTTGTTTTTCCTTGCGTCTAAATGTCCCTCCAATGTCTCATCCTTTTATAGGTAGGGCTTTTCAGAGGAGGCTAGATCTAAGCTGTGTGATTCTGGTATTAAGTGTGTGATGCTGGGATCAAGTGTATAAAGCTGAGATGAATGATGTGTGATTACTAAATTATTCCACTGATTTTTTTGGCATAGGTCTGGGTGGGAAAGGCCCACCCTGGGCCTAAACACCCCAATGGTGTTTATCCTGGATAGACTATAAGGGACAAAAAGAAGGTTGCTGTTGTTTTCCACTTGCTGCTCACTATTTCACTGCTTTGCTCCCATCTGACTGCCACGAACTGTTTCTCCTCTGCAATGCTCCTCTGCCGTGCCACCCTGCCTTGGAGCCAGCCAATTATGGACTAAAACCTCTACAAACTGTGAGGTGAAATAAATCTTTCCTCCTTTAACTTTGAGTGTTGGGTATTTTGTCTTTGCAACAAGCAACGTAACTAAGACAGGCCTTGTTAGAAGAGCTATGTCACTGGGGTGTGACCTGGAAGGATATACCTCCCTCCCTGGCTCCTCCTTCTCTCTCTGCTTCCTAGCCAACATGATCTGAACATTTTTCCTCCATCAGGCCCTTCTACCATGACTTTTCTGCCTTGGAGAAAGTTTACCATGGATGGAACCCCCCCAAACCATGAGTCAAATTAAACCTCTCTTCTTTTAAATTGTGGTGTCAGATATTTAGTCCCCACAAACAGGAAAGCTGACTAATATAAGAACTCATGTTTGGGGCCAGGGGCTTAGCTCAGTGGCACCTCACCTACCTCACAAACACAAAGTCCTGAGTTCAATCCCCAGTATCAAAAAAACCCTCATTTTTCCCCATTTTTCTTTTTTGCAGTCATGGCCTGGAGGCGTACAAGAAAGAAGAGCCTCAGGAAGGCTAAAGGATCTATTTGGTGGATGATGTTTTTGGAGTTTTTAGTGCAGTGAAAAAACAGCAAAACATTAAGGAATGGGGACCAGAAACAAAAAGAGAAGAAATTGCTTCCAAAGAAAACCATATATATATATATATATATATATATATATATATATATATTTTTTTTTTTTTTTTTTTTTTTTTTTTGCTACCGGGATCAAACTCGGGACCTTGAGCTTGGAAGGCAGGCAGCAGAACCACTGAGCTAAATCCCCGGGCCCAGAAAACCATATTCTTAACAAGTGCTGGGCTATGGATTCTGGGCTTTGTCAGATGAAGGAAGCTAGCCCAGAGGCAGGTGGCACTGCGGGCATGTTATGGTTAGATCTAAAATGTTCCCCAAAATTCTCATGTGTGCAGAAGTGGGGCTTTTCGAAGGTGATTGGATCATAGAGGTGCTATTCTCATCAGTGGTCAATTGATGAGTTCATGGAAGAGTGTGTTGTTAGAAACCAGGGCCTAGTTGAAGGCGAGTTACTGAGGGTGTGACTTGGAAGGGTAAATCTTTCTCCCTTTCTCCCTTCACTTTCTGCTTTCTATTGGCCACAGAGGGAACAGCTTTCCTCCAGCAGACCCTTACACCATGCCGTTTTTGCCTTGGAAAGAGGTAGTGAAGGACTGAACCCACTGAAACTGTAAGCCAAATAAACCTTCCATCCTTTATGTGGTTGGTATTGTGTCTCCATAACAGGAAAAGGACTAATACAGGGCATTCTTGCTTTTCCATGGTCTGCTTCTTTGTTGCACACTCTTTAGTGGCCTCACTACACTACACTGCCTAAGTCCATTCTCTTTGTGTTATTCAAAACATTGGGCATATATAATGCCCATTACTGATAACTTAGAGTAAAATCTTGGCAGGGCAGTAGGCCAGGGGACACTGGATGCTAAGAAATTCTCCAAGAAGTCCTAACTGAATAAAAATCAAAAAGGTGGGAGGCCAGAAAGGGAGCAGGCCTGAAGGATTATCACCAGTGCAGGATGTCCTTACTGCCATTTGGGATGCTGAGACAGCTGCTGGGAGAGAGTGCTGATTAGCATCGTTTTTAGAATCCAGAGGAGTAAAGAGGCGGATGAGGAGTTGCTAGGAAAATTAGCATCCTTAAATAAGAGACATAAGTGTAATGGGAACAGAGATGATCCTAAGTGGCTCGTCCCAGGCTGCTGTGAAATAATGTGAATGTTAAATATACACCAAAGAAGAGGGGGGAGAAAATGACAAACTAGAAATGAAACAAAGTGGTTATTAGAAATATGTGCTGCTAGTGCATTTATATGTAGCTAATTCTTGACATTGTTTTGAAACAAAAATGACAATTTTTCCAAAAAAATAGTATATTAAGCCTCTTTGTAACTATTAGAATTCCAGGGAAACTATGCCTTCTGCGTACAGGGAAGCGGTAAGGGTATGTCTCTCTCTTACCTGGGAAGGCCATGATGGAGAAAACCTCTCACCTTGATAAGGGCAACTTCTACACCATTAGCTGAATAACACTAAGGCTGTTCACTTCCATAATGCCAGCCAGGTCTGAACTTCAAAGCAAATGTTAACTACTTTTCACAAGTACAGTTTCTTTTCCCAACCACTTTGTAAGAAGAATCATTTACCCCCTAAATTCTTTCTACTTCCTTGCTAATGAAAGCAGCCAAGGCCTTGCTGGTCAGTTGCTCCATGAATCCCCCATGGAAATGCACTACATAGCCACTCTCCAGCCCTGACAGTTAAGTAAAAGCCATCTAGATGTCTGTGTGTTACCTGGAAGGCAGAAAGTTTCAACTGAACAAGAATACAAATGTTACACATGCATATATCTTATTGAAAGGCAGAATGTATTTTGGGAACCAGATATTTGTAACAAATGATATATAATTTATGTTTCTCAAGGCCATTCCAAGCAGGGCCCAAAGGGAGGATTGCTGTTAAAAGAAATGAGGAATGTTTATTGTGTCTTCTCTACCCCTCCCCTGTGATTGTAAGACTTCCACCTTCCCATCAAGATCTTTTGGAGTCCCCAGGGAGAACAGATTCCTAAATAAAACAGCATTTCCATTTGCCTCCTCTGCCTCCCTTGTCTTCTTTGGTGTCATCTGCTGCAGCAACATCCACTTTGCCCCTCATCGCATCTGTAAGTGATCAAATATATAATGAATAAGGACATTTTAAAAAAATTATTATAGTAAAAGACACATTGCCATTAATTCCCTTCAAAATACTCCCTCTAAGTTCTAACACACTTATACCATCTTTCTTGCCACTTTCTGAAGCAGTTCTGGAAGTTTTCTCTCATGGGTGTCTTTAGTTGCACTGGTATGCCTGGATTTCCTAAATTGATTCAAAACTTTCATCTGACATTACCATTATTTTGACTTTGGTGACGATCCGGAAGTGGCACAATGCCAGATCCTATGCATAGGTGCATAAGGACACACAGTAATAACTTTACAGACCTGTTTTTTCTTGGGTGGCAATAGAGCAGCATTCACCATACCTCATAAAGACATTCACAAAAGAGAACTTCCAGAACTGCTTCAGAAAGTGGCAAGAGTGATGAGATCAGTGTGTTTGAAGGGGAGGAGCATTTTGAGAAAGATTAATGGCAATGTCTCTTTTACTGTAACAAGTTTTTAAAATTTAAATATTCACAGGGCTTTTCAATCACACCTCAAAACTGTGAGATTTCTGGTTCTACTTCCTTTAAGGGTGGTGATGTCCTTGCCAAGGTTACTCCTTCTTGCTGCTTCTGGAGTGTCCACACCCTTCCTCCAACATTGCCCAGCTCCCCCTGCCCAATCTCCTGCTATGGGACCACAGGAAGTAGACATGGCCTTGCTGCTGCCTTCTGGCCCATGTCCTGCAGGAGCCCCTCTGTGACCTAGCTCAGCATTCTGTCATCAATGGGTCCCACCAATGCTGTGCTAGCTCCCACCCCAGGGATGACAAGAACCTGTTCTCTGCTTTCTTACTGCTGTTGTGGCCATCCCCCCAGGTGTGTTGTAGAAGTGAGGCACAGAAAAGGCCCTGGGAAGAGACATACCATGTCTCACATTCTGAATACCCTTCTTTCTTTCTCCCCATTAGCTTATCATGACATTTCTCTAGCACCCCTTCTTTCCTTAGAATGAGTTTGCAGGGTGCCCTGCAGAACCTAACACCCCCAAAGCCCTAGAAAACTACACTCATGTCTTCCTAGGGATCTTGACCTTCAAATAAACATTTGGATTCCAACTAAGACTCCTCTGTCCCCACCCTGGCTGCATTCCCATTGTGCATAGGCTGCACTGTATCCTCATGATCTCATATGGTTCTCACAGCAGTCCAGGGACACCCCTGGAGCTACTCTATTATACTTGGATGGGTGAGAAAACCGGGGACTAAGTCTGCCCACACTGACACTATCTGAAGCAGTGGATGCACACATAGATCAGTGCGTATTTGTCCCCATGAGAAAGATCTAAGGAGTCTTCTAGCTTGTTTCTCATGCTTCTTTTTTGTCCCTCCATGGCAGTATGACCATAATCTCAATTGATTCTCTGGAACCAAACACATCCATTAGACCAGGGATTTGCACCTCAGGAAGCCACACCAAACAGAGGCTCAATGAAATGGTCCCTGTACAAGATATACCTTTTGAAGCTACCCAGGTGACAAATGCACAGTGGTAATCTGGGGTCCAGCAAGGATCAGATCCCTTTGTGACACTGAGAAGATGGGACTATTTTCCTTTCTTTCCTCTCCCAGGCTTCTCTCACAGGTCAGCATTTCCAATAGATGAGAGTGTTATGTGGCAAAATGGCATCCAGCCTACCAAGCTGCAGCCTTTGGAGCCCTCCTAAGGGATTCTTTTGTGGAAGAAGTCACCATGCCCCTGAATTTTAAACTCAAAGCTTCTTAAATGGGACAAATAATTTTTGAACATTTTAAAATAACAATCATCATGGAGTCTTCATTCCTCCTTGAGCTCTGAAAACAAAAACTGCCTGCCTCTTTCCTCCACTATGATCAGAATGAAGGATGAAGACAGGTGTGGTTTTGTTTCAGAGTTGTTTTTTGTTTTTCTTTGCTCAAGTTTTCTGATTTATTTATTTCACCTGGAAATTTTCTGAATTTTTGAAGAATGTTCTTCATTGTAAAACTAAGTGTAAGGAGAGAGCAATTTTTCATTTCCCCACCCATAGGATGAGGCAGATGTTCCCATTCTGGAGCCTGATGCCTTCTTCTGGGTGAGGTTCACACAAGAGATGGCACAGGTGTCCAGGTACAAAGTCCTGAGGTACAACCACAGCATGGGTCCCTGGACGTTCTCAGGCAAAACTGTCTACCACGTTCCTAACACTACAGACCAAGATGTCAGAGTTCAGTTTGTTAACTTTCAGTTTATTATCCAACACTAAATAAAGGTTCAGTCAGGACACACTGCAGGAGTCACACAGACTTTCAGGGCAAGGTGAAACCATACAGTGGCCTTGTCTGCTGGTGGTACAGGGAATCTTGAATGCCTGCCCATTACTCTAACACCAGCTCAGTAGCAAGAACCCCTCTCTCAACTCACTCCCAAAAGGGGTCTCCAACCTGCTAGACATATTCTCCCTGCAGGAAGGAGCCCCACCTTGGAATCAGGAAAAATGAGAAATAAAGATACAAATTGGCATAAATCCATATTGAACAAATGGTAAGGAAACTGATTATCATTTACAAACACTACCCATGTTTCAGGCACTAGCATTGGGATGTACCAAAAATCCATGATGTAATAAAATAGCTACAGTAAGCTTCTTATCTATTTGTTCTAAACTTCCTAAATGATGAAACTGAGACTTCAAAAGACTGAATAAGTGGTCCAAAGTCCTACATTGACTAGATGGCAGATGTCCAGCACTGTCCATTGCACCATTTCATCTCCTCAGGGCCAGAACCCCCGAGCCCAGGTAATGACAAAGTTGCTTGTACATGGTTTCTTGCCTTTCATCACCTTCAGGCACATAGACAATTTAATCACAAATGACAACATTCTTGCCTGATGAAAATATACCAGAATGAAAATAGGAGATGGATGCAGGACATCTGGCAAGTGTCCCTATGGCTGGTGACAGTTCACTCATAGTTGTTCACCTGGATCACCCATGGAAATCACTGTCACTCACTCTCAGTGGCTTCACTAACCCTGGTACTGCCTATTACCCAGCAGTCCTGCCCTCCCAGCAGGCCCAGGACTCCTCTAAGCCAGTTCTATCAAACTAATATTTGTCTTCCAACCAACATAATGAAACACCTTCAAAAGTTTAAGTTCAAGATCCTAGTGTCCCACTGGCAGAGCTCCCATTTTAAAATGAGATGCATTTGAAATGCCTGCCCTAATGTAACCCATTTAAAAGATCATTTTTAGACACACCACTTTCAAATGGATTTCCTTGTGTCCAATGTTATTGAGGTCAAACACAACTGGTTTAAACATAGCCCATAGCCAAAATTAGTAAAACCTTATTAATGCATGCTCTATTCATTCAGAAGTTGTTTATGTATGTATGTACATAATTTCAGAAGAACCAGATTGACATTTGCCTTTGAACTACCTTTGAAAAAGAGACTTGCTACACTTGCAGTGTAATTAATATTGCACAGAAAATGCTCAGTTTAAATATTCACATTCAATCATTCTCATTTATTAATTTAATAGTTGCCTACAGACATCTATCTCTTCCTGTCTTCTTACTCTAGCATCAGAATGTTACAGATTCTTTAAAGCAATACAAAATGTAGTTTCTTTATAAAATTTCGAATGTAGATGTTTTTCACTGGTGGTTTGTTTTCAAAATCCAATAGAGGGTTTTGTAAGGAAGTTCAGTTGAAACAATGAAACAAGAGAAAAGCAACCAGACAGAGGGCATGGAGACCCTGCTCACAGGCAGGTAAGGATGGTAGATAGAGACATATGGTCTTGGGCTCTGAGAAGAAGATTCGTGTCCATTAATGGTGATGTTAACTTGATTGGACTAGGAAATGCCTAACAGATTAGTAAAACAAACTTCTAGGTGTGTCTGTGGGGTGTTTCCAGAGATGACTGGCAAGTAAACCAGCAACCTGATACAGAAAATCCACCCTGGTTATGGGTGGCATCTACCAACAGGCTTATAGCCCGGATGGAATAATAGGGAAAGAAGGAAGAAGTGTACCCCTTTTTGAAAAGCCTCATTCTGCTTGAGTGAGTGCATCTTTTACAGGCATCACTTGTGAACATCAGTCTCCAGTTTCTTCAGCTTTTCAATAACGACTTGAACCAGCAGCCAGCAAGCCTACAGTGAGCTTCCAGGCCTCTGACTTTAAACTGGTGTTGCATCCTTGATCCCTCTTGATCTGTGGCTTCCCGCTTCTTGGGCTAAGCAGTTACTGGATCCGCTGGCTTTCCTATGCACCAAAGGGTCCTCCACCTCTGATCCTGTATGCCTCACTAATAAATTCCCTTGTATAATTACACCTATATTTTCTATTGATTCTGTTCCTTTAGAGAACTCTAACCAACACAAGACCCGAGTGTGTGACTCCAGGGGCGAGGCTGTGGCACTGCCAGTATGGGTAGGAATATGGTCTCTGTTTGTTCTAGACTGTTATAAAACACCCACTGAGCTTCCATCAACAGTTCAGAACTCCTTTCCAAGCTGGAGGTTGGATGACATTTTCCCTAACCTTTTTAACAAACATGAGGGCAAGCTCCACACTGTTTGGCTAAAAGACTAAATTTCAGGAAAAATGGATAAAAGTGGAATTATTTCAGAGCCTTCAGCAAACAGCACTAATCACCCTGATCCCAAAGCATAATGAACACAAATTAGATCTGGGACAGCTGAGAGACTTGGTCTTTGGACTAACCACACCACCTCTCTAGATGCATGCTGAACTACACCAAAAAACAGCCAAGGAAGCACATTTCTGTGGACCAAATGATCATTTTCTAAATCCCTCTCAGCTGCGGCTTTCCCTGCAGGGCAAGCTGTGCAGGATACCTGTTAGGGCCCCCAGTGGGAGAAGAAAGATAAGTCCATTTCCTGCTTCTGCAAAGAGATGAAAGCAAGCTGGAACCAGTCCCAGAAAACTCTTGGAATGTGCCCTCCCCACACTGTCTCCCTGGAGGTCTCCTGGTCAGACATCATCTTTGTTCTCCATCAGAGTTGACTCCATTCTTCTGTCACCTATCTAGTGTCCTCAGAACTTATAGCAGCCATGACAGCATCCCAAGCCAGACTCCACTACAGGCTGTATTGTGTCTCACCAAGATCTGTATGTTGACGTTCTAGCCCCTAGTACATCAAAATGTGGCTGTATTTGTAGAAAGTATCTTTATGGAGGTAACTGAGATTAACTTAGATCATTCAGGTGGGCCTTAATCTAACCTGACTGGTGCCTTTATAAGAAGATGAGATTAGGACATAGACACACAGAGGGAGAAGGTCATATGAAGACACGGGAAGATGGCAGCTTACACATCAGGGAGACAGGCCTGAGGAGAAACCAACTCTGCCCACATCCTGGTCTTGAACTTCAGTCATCAGAACTGTAAGGAAATAGTTTTCTATTGTTTGAGCCATCCTGTCTGTGGTATTTGTCATGGAAGCCTGTCCTGACTAATATATTTTCCTTTTAGAATTTTCACTTCAGATCCACAGCAAATGGCTTAGGCTCTGAGTTTCCCAATTCCTAACAGAAGAGACTGATGACTCCATTGATTCTCCAAAGTGGGGTCCCACAAGCATAGACCAGTGCTGGCAGGGTCT
Organism: Heterocephalus glaber; assembly: GCF_053883595.1. Taxonomy (NCBI): domain Eukaryota; kingdom Metazoa; phylum Chordata; class Mammalia; order Rodentia; family Bathyergidae; genus Heterocephalus; species Heterocephalus glaber. Next base: position 13,232,159 of record NW_028258368.1, read on the forward strand.
CAGCTGATCTGTCTTTGATTGACGGCTGATGAGGATGTGGTCACAAAGAACCCAACTACCCAGGATCACCTCAGAGCAGGGTCCAAGTCCACCTGAAAATGGACAGAAGATAGGCAAATACTAGACATTACTAAAACAGGATTCCACAATCACTGACAACTGCCCACTCCCCAAAGGCAAAGGGGCTAGAGTGGGTTGGCACATTGTTACCATAGCCTCACAGTTTCAGACAGGACAAATTCTTGAGTGTCTATACTCCTTTTAAAGAAAAGGCTTTCTTGTTGGTTTGTTTGCTCGCTTTCCTGCTTGCTTGTGTTTGTATTATACAATACTAGAGACAAACCAGGACCATTACACTGAACTACATTTGCAGCCCCTTATGTTTTATTTTTTTATTTTGAGACAAGATTTCACTAAGTCACCAAGTTGTTCAGGCTGGGCTCAAACTTTTGATCCAACTGCCTCAGAAAGTATTGAATGAAAGCATAAAAGTGGTTGCCAAGAGCTCAGGCATAAGGAACAGGAGTTACTGCTTAGTGGGAACAAAGTGTCAGTTTGGGATGATGAAAAAGTTCTGGAGGTGGATTGTGGTGATAGCTGCACAATATGAATGTACATGATGCCCCTGAACTGTCACCCAAAGACAGTTAAAATGGCTTTATGCTATGCATATTTTATCACAATAAAAATGAAATAAACTTCAAGAAGCATTCAATTGATGAAGATGAAGCTTTCTACTCTGAATGAGTTGTATGTAACTACTTGTTAAAAGATATGAATCTCAGGAGAGCTACTTCTCCCATCTCAAGGACCATCTGTTGAACAATGAGCTCCAAGCTAATCATAAGGAGTTCCAAGCAATCAAGAGTCTATTCTGTGCCAAAAGAACTCCTAGGATGGGCCAATGTCCGCACCACTCAAGTCTCGAATCTTGTGGCCTGAGTCAGCCTACATTCAGGCCAGGATACAGGTAAAGGCAAATCAAGTGGTTTCACACCCACAACTCCCCAGCTACAGATACCACAAATACAATTTTAACTTATCTGGAAGTTCCATATTTCTTTATAATATCCTCCTAAACTATTTTTCTAATTTAGGGTCCTGGAAATTTCTTCCCCATTAGGCAAGTTAAATAGAATAGTTAAAATAGAAAGGTTGCCAGATGCATAATTCATTTGGAGTAACAAAGATAAAATAGTGCATTTCCTTTCTTCATACCTTTAGGAAGGAGAAGTTTGGGAAAGGTGTCAACTGTATTCTGTGCACAAACTCAAAGACGAAGAAGGGAGGAAAACCAATGTGTCTTCCTTCACCCATCCTCAGTCCCAGCAGTGGAGGCAGAAGAGAGGACACAGTGAGAGATGTGGGTAAGTTTAGAGAGTGGAGGCTGAAGGAGTCAGGCCCAATGCTCAAAGTCACACAGCATATTTCCTTGCATGGCAGAGAGAGGATGGACTGTGGCAAGGTTAAAACGCTGCATAGAATCCTCCAAAAAGATCAAGGAAAGCTGAGGCCCTGCCCAGAGTACAGAGGTACAACGTGCACAGATCTTAAGAGGAGCATAGTCTTGCAAGACGTAGCATTTTTAAATGAAGCCCTTGAATCCAAGTGGAAAGAGAGAAGAATTTTCCATCATAACCTTTGCTGTGTCCCATTTTCTTGTGTAAATATGCATCTTTATATACACATTACATGTAAATATATCTTATATCTAGTTCTCACCTAATATGTAAAACATGACTGGGTTGGATATGTTTCCTGAAGTTTCTGCTCTGTCTACTCTGCAAAGATTTCTCATATGCAGTGGAAGGAAAGCTCCACTTTGGGCAGGCCCTGGGGCGACCTGGGGGTCTGCAACTGTTCTCCTCTAGTCAGCCAGGTGGAAGGGAGCACAGGACTTGCAGATGCTGTGATCTCCAGATGCCAGCATCTTCCTACATGACAGAACTCAGGCACACCGTGGATGAGGCCTCTCAAATTCACAGATGGCCCCTGATTTACAAGCTCCACAAGGGTGCTTCTGCGGGATGCAGCAGGGCATCTGTGGAGACAGCCACAACTCAGGATCCTCTCCTGGGCCTCCAAGCACCGTTTTAAATATAATCCTCTAAACCAGCTCTTTCCTCCAGAAGGGAGAGACCTGGCACATCAAGAAGGCTGATGCACAAACAGACCTAAGATCCAAGTGGGCTCAGGAATCTGAAATGTCCCTGGGGCCTTCATCTGCTCAGGTGTGGGCAACCACAGTGAACAGCTACAGGAAGGAAGATGAACTATGAACTCGGCCGGGCAGCAAAACCCAGGGCAGAGAGGAACCTGCTCCTGCTCCCAGGAACAGATGGCACCTCCAAGACACATCAGACGGAGATTGCTGGACACTGCCAGGTCTTTTTGCTGGCTGTGTCTTCAGGATCATCACCCTGGCCTCATCATCTCAGCATCCTTAGTATCAGAGGCTGAATTTCATCAACAGTAAATGAGGGAGTTAAATATAATAATATCACAATACACAGTGTCACCAAAAGTGCAGAAAAACAAACATTCTCAAATTGAGGGATAAAAGTGTTATGATTTTTTTATGCCAAGTTAACCATGTATACTATGGAAGAGGGGCTTAAGAGAATTCTACTCTTAAAACTTTATCCTAGTAAAAAGCCAGAGACTCATACCAATTATATACAGGATATTAATTGTCATATTGGGTTTTTTTGTTAAATTCTTTTATTGGTACATTGTAGGTATACAACACAATTACATTTCTCATTGGGAACTTGTACCTTTACATAATGCATCTTGGTTCTTATTTTTTCCCCATTTCTAGCCCTCCCTTCACCCCCTCCACCCTTCCCTATTTACAAAGACTTTATTTCCACTTTTTCCATTTCTCATCATTTTTCCTTTCCCTTCTTTCCCTTCCTCTGAACCTCCCACTACCCCTACCCCTTTGGACCTTTTCTTCCTATTTTGCATTATCGTTAATTGTCATATTGTAATACTGCAAATTTGGAAGCAACCTAAGAAATAAAATATTAAGCTGCCATTAAAAATCATGCTTTTGAGAAATATTTAAAGGTGTAGCAAAGGGCTCATGATATAAAAACTAGAGTAGAGCTGTTTACATAATATGGCCCTAATTTTGTGTAAATTTACACCATTGTCCCTAAGATAAATACACCACTAGCAAATAGACTTAAAGAAAATAAAGATGCCAATGGACAGGTATGTTACAGACCAATATTTAATTTTTTCTTTATTTTGTTTTTTAGCATTCTGCAAAAATTTTCACAGTGTAGCTTGGCATAGTGGCATGCTCCTGTAACCCCAGTACTCTGGGAGGATGAGGCAGGAGGACTGCAAGTTTGAACCCAGCTTGGACAACTTAGCAACTTAGTGAAATCTTGTCTCAACATAATAATTTTTTTTTTTTTTTTTTGCTTTTAAAGGATGGAGGACATAGCTTAGCATGAAGGTCTTGAGTTTAATAAACAGTTGGGGGGTGATAAGGAAAAAACTCACAGTGTGGATTTCCTATTACATTCACAATGGGGACAGGGACAGGATACTATATTAAAAGGGGGCAAATAAGTCACAGTCATTAAAGCAGTCCTCGTTGTCCATGCAGTACTCTGTGTTGAGCTGGAATCTGTGAAGATTCAGAATGATCCCTCAGAGGACACCTGAAGGCTAGTGACACTCCTTTAAAATATCCTATCTCATGGCATGAGTCTAGCTCAAGGTCCAGCTGCAGGAGACACAGAACACAGGTAGGTCCCCTTTCCTCCCAATCCCCTCTCTGTCCTTCCCATGACTTTTATGCAGCTTCTCCTGAGGCAGCTCTGAAGGTTGGATCCCAGTGACAGGTGTGATGCCCTTAGGGACACGCATTGTCAGATTTGGGAGAGACTCCTTAGCCCTGAGCCACTTCCTGAGGAGAAAGGGAAAGAGCAGCAGGTGCAAAGTGAGAAAAGATATCTGTGGACTCCCAAGAGGCAGTGTCACCAACATCGCCTCCCCTGAAGCCCTCACTCTCCCCGCCGCTCTTTGCTCCACCCTTCTCTCCATGCACCTAAGGTACATGGAGCAATGCTGAGGCGAAGCTTTCTGGCTCCTGGTCCCACCTGAATTTCCCTCTCCCCTTGGAAGAAGACAGAAGAAATGACTGACCAAAATGAGTGGAAACTATCAAAACAATACCATTCACCCCAACCCGTTAAGGACAGGTGAAGGGCCTTGTAGGCCTGGCCAGGACATGGCTCTGACAAAGTCAGCTTTTTACAGTCCATAGAAAATAGTTTGGTAAGGTGTCCTCCATGGAGGACAAGATGACAGCCAGGATTTCCTGGTCACTACATCCGATCTGTCTTCTGCAACCTAGCTTCCTACTTAAAAAGGTCACAGTCAGATCTATAACTAGCTCACGTCTTTGTGTTTATAGCCCACTAGTCCCAATCATCAAGAGGAAAAAGGTAAGTACAGGAATCAAGCAATAAATTGCATCTTGAATAGCCAACATTCACCATCTTATATACATATAGAATATGTTACATTATTATATAAATATATCTCTTACAGAAAAAATACATAATATTCCTCTCAGTAAATATTATGAATGCTACATACATGAAGCCTAACAAAAAGTTTTAAAAGATGGGGTTTTAAGAAAATGATCTCTAAATGCACCCCTATATCCTTTTTATATCTAGGTAGTAAAGATTCTGAAGAAAGAAATCTAGAAAGCAGTAGACTTAACAAGCTGCTGGGACATCTGATTGCTGTTTAAAAAAATAGCCTTTTACTGAATTAAGAACAAATGAAATGGAAGCTTATAGATTATGTTCTCACTGAAAAAACAAGGGTTCCAAAATTTATAAGAAAAGATACTTGGAGAACTCAGTTTGTTGAACCCAAGTATTTTAAAAAATAGTTTCGTTAATTTTGCCAATTCAAAATTCTGCCAATTTTCTACTGACCCTGAGTGTTTACTAACATTTTTCCAGATTAAATTTCCTATCCACATTTCTAAATGTTCTTGGCTATTCTGCTGATAATTATTTATAGACACCGCAATAGTACTCCCCATACTTTGAGAATTAAAGCAATGTCATCCCAACTTCTACACACTTTTATGCTTCACAAAACTCTTTCAAGAATATCACTGCATTCATATTACAGCCTTACCCTGGGAGACATATACCAGCAGCCCTTCCATGGATAAATAAACCAAGGCTCAAAGAGATTCAATGACTTCATCAGATGACATGACCAGAAAAATTCAGAACAAGGGTTAAAATCAGGTCTCCTGATCCCAAATCTACACCACAGTATAGTTGGAAAGGCTATGCTAAGTTCTAAACCTATTCTTATCAAGTTCTTCCCAAGAGGTAACTCTATTGGACACTTGCTAGAAAGGCACTGAGAAGAAAGAACAGACTCAACAAGGGTCAGGATAGAAGACTTTGGTCTCCACAGAGTTAACTGGCCTTAAACTCTTCCTTCATCTTATTCCCTGTCCTGGCTCCTGTTTACACTACCTAATTCTTTCAAGAATATTTTCTCTTTATTTGAGTCCTGAATGGACAAACAGGATGACTCGGCATTCTGAAATTAACATAAATCAAAAGGTGTCAAGTATAAGAATATACATGTGAAGAAAGCCAACTGGAATGCCAGCTACACATTGAGCAAATGGTGCTGTCAACAAAGATAGGTCTGACCCACTTTTAATCAGTAGATACAATGAACTGTACAAATTTTGTACAGTTGAGTGTGTGCGTATGCTGAGTAGATGATAAAGTGATTGCTCTATCTTTTGCAGCACAGGACCTCCCAACTTAGTATTCTGGTATTTAACTAACATTCTGTTTATACCCCACTTCCAGATCATTAATAAAGATGTTTAATAGAACTGCATTCAACACCAATCTATGTGAAAAACCCTTGCTCTCTTCCCCTAGATGTGGCCTTGCTCCTCTCTCTGTCACAAGCACAATGCAAGATTCTAAATATCAAGTACAGTGGTATCTCAGTTCATGAATGCTTTAGTTTGCAAAGAATTTGATTTACAAACAGAAGCTTTGGGCAAAGTTCTGTTTTTGTTTATGAGTGTGTTGGATGATGAACATGACTGCAGCCATCTTTCCCACACAAACAAGAATGCAGCCATCTTTTCCAAAATCATGGAGCGAATTAAGTTTGTGAACCAAGATAACCACTGTATTACTTAGGATCGTTTATCTAGCATCTCCAGTATAGCCTGCCCTGTGACCTCACACACCTGAATTGTGATGTGCCTGGAAAGATCGAGGAACAGCAGAGTCTGCCCTACTGCTAGGAATCACTTTGCCCAAGGCACCATGGAGCCACCTAGAAGTGACCCAGTAGCAGACCAATCATTAGAGAAAGGGACAGCTTGGAGGGTCACCCAGGAATCTGAATTCCATCTTCCCCACCTCCAAGAATCCCTGCCTAAGTCTTAGGTCAAGACAAAGTATGAGTGAAAATGGAAACTTTCTGAAGACAGTGGGATCCACAGAGGTATTCTTTCTGACCCCTTCTAACCAAGATTTGAATTGAGTAAAAGTGAATTAATGAAGATCTTACAGATCTTATGCATGGGCCTTTTTCCCCATAGCCCTCTTACTTGCAGCACATACTTAAAGAATAATGAGTATCAGTTATGGATTAGGTAGTAAGCTAAGAAAAGATTGAACAGATTGAAAAGAAGAGGAATCTGGCCATCAGAGTTTGCAGCATGATTGGGGAGTAAGAACTAGGCATGACTTACAGCACTTTGGACTGCATGCGTGATGTCCCGACACATTTCTCACTGGCCACCTCCAGAATTCTTCTCAAGACAGGAAGGCTTCTCTCACCAAAAGGGGCCTTCAAGGCACTCTGTACATAATATCCATGCATCCATACTGCAGGGGCCTTGGTCTGAATTGCAAGCTGGGATTCCTGCAAGAGGCTTGAACAGAATCCTGAGACATCTGGAATTCTACAGCTAAAAACAAGCTTCACTGTCTCCCTTAAGTCTAGCTCAACATTACTTCCTTTGCCTGTCACCCCTGATGCCAGACATGGTTACCACATTAATTTATCTTACAGGCAAAATCAGCAGGGCAAGGAAGCATCTGGAAGCATGCAATGCAGGAGAGGGTCAGGGTCCACATCATGTTTGTGAAGCACTAAATAAAGACTAAACAGTAGCTGCAAGGGTGGAAGGAGCTGCACCTGCAAAGACTGAGGCCTGGGCTCTGGCATTTTCAGGAGGGCTTCCTGACAACACTGCAGGGTGGAGGATAGCAGAGAGAGCCAGGCAGTGAGAACCAGGCAGTCAGCCCTGTGAAGAGTACCTGAATTGCTCCAGATCACTCGCACTTGCTCACTTGGCACACAGCAAATCCCTCCCAATCTGAGTGCCAAAGTGGGGCTCTTTCTGCTTCTAAGGCTTTGGTGTAGTATCACAGAAATTGGTGTGGATGAGTCACTTCTCATTCTCCAAGTATGACAGACGTTGCTGTGGACAACCTCACTTTTCATGTCCTGATGTGACAGATGTTGGTGAGGATGACCTTACTTCTTTCTGCCCTAGTGTGGTAGATGTTGGTGTAGGTGACCTCACTTCTCATGTCCTGGTGTGATAGATATTGGTGTAGGTGACCTCACTTCTCATGTCCTGGTATGGCAGGTGTTGGTGTGGATGAGCTCTCTTTTTGTGTCCTAGTGCTATAGAAACTGCTGTGGGTGATCATACTCCTGCACTTCTCAAGCTTTCGCCTTTGCCTGGGCTTATACTCATCCTTATCACCTTAAAGTTGTCCTTGGGGACCTGCTCCAGGAGTCTACCCTTAACCTTTCCTAGTAGACCTTCTCTGAGAAGTGGAGGCTCCACTCTACAGCTGCTCTTGACTCTCCTCCATTCTATGCTCTCAGCACCAAAGGCCTCAAGCCTCTCCCCTTCTCTCCTCAAAGGCCAGCATCTGTCTGTCCATCCCACAGCCCTCCAGAGTCATGAAGACCAGCCTCACACCTCCACATATTGCTGTCCTTCACGGCCCAGGCAGCCCTGACATGAGCATTTTTGAAGTGCATATGTTCATACAAACAAGGCAATCAGCATGTCCATCAGGAAAACTTTCGATCATCCAGTCATGATCGCTAAGGAAGGGTCAGTTTCCCCCACTTAAGACCTGAAATGCCAAGTCTTTCTGATGTGCAGACTCCCAGGAGCTCCCAGACAGATCACGCCTGAGGAAACTCATTGAAATATAGATAAATCTTTCAAAATGTGGATCCATGGTGTCCATCTACTTTTGCCTCAAGCATTTCATGTCTGATGTGTCATTGCCACAGCCCTGAACAAATCAGAGGACATCATTTTTAAAGTATTGAAGGCATAGATGGAATACACAGAGGCACAGTGACCTGTCCACCTGTGTAGAGACTAGAAGGCTCTTCACAAAAAGACAACTATGCTAATGGCTCCCTTAGTGTCACACACTCCACCCTTGAAAGCATAACCCTTGATCATAGCCAAGATAATGTTCACTGGAACTTGGTAATGAGGTCAAACCTCCATCAAAATTCCCCCTTAAAAGAGCCTCTGTCTTTCTTTCTAAAAGACAGATGGGATTTTTTTTTTAAGGAAAATAAACTTTCCAATCTAGGTCTTTTAAAGCCCTGGTGTTTTAATAAATATTTGCTTTCTTCTGATTCCCTTAAAGGTAGAAATCAATGCCACTGACTGCTACAGAGGACTGCTCACTGTGCAGACTCTCTAGGTAACCATGGCTCAAGTTTCTTTCTGGAAAACCATGCTCAAATCAATATTTGGTCTGATAGACGACTTGGTTACCACATGGGCTTATTCTAAAGGGAAAATGTGCAGAAAATCAAGAGGCTAGAGCATGCAAGGAAAGAAGCTGAGCAGGTCCAGAATTCTTGTTTCTAAATCTAAGAATACAAACCAAAATTTGTACAAGGACTTCTACCAAAGATTTCCACACTGACAATTTTAAAACACAAGAAATTTTCTCTTGGATGTTTCTGAAATCAGAAAAAAATGTGAAAATCACCAGATTACTTAAAACTTTAAATCCTAAAAGATCTTATTTCCTCCTCAATGTTGTAGCCTTCCCAACAGGCATTTTGGGGCAGGACTAATTTAGCATTTCCCACTAGATTGACAATCTCTTGCTTACATGGGGTCCCAGGATCAACCTCAAGAACAACTCTGCTCTGTGGAATTTCTTTCAGCCTGAAGAATTAATGAGCTATAAATTTTCCATGTTCACAAAAGGACTCAAGCCAAAGTAGTCTCTTGATTAGCGACTGAAGGTAATAGGAATTGATAAATTACTTCCTATCCTGCTAGGCAAATCATCTACCAAGTTTTATATTTCAATTGTATGAGAAATTACTTCTTCAATTCAGCCAGCAAGAGTGCATAAAACTGTGTTTTTTTAATCTTAGCAGAATGTGACAAAATCAGAAAATTCATAGCTTTGTGGCAGCAACATCTGAATGCACACACTATAAAAAGTCCTATTTAGAGAATTCTAATGTATAAATGCAAACTCCATACTTGCAGGGCCCATCTGAGAATCTGGAGTGCTCAAATCACTGCATGTAGCTTACAAAATCCCATTAAATTCCCCGCCTATGGGAACACACAGCAAGATTCCTCTTTAGAGTTCACAGACCCATTTCCCAGGCTTCTCAGGTGAGTCCTTTGTGGGTCCTGTCTTTCAAAGTTGTCTGAATCTCCAGGTGTGGAGAGGGCCTTCCCAGCTCAAAGATGGGAGGGGCGAATTTACACCCTCAGCTGTGTAGAAAATGTACACACACACACAACATAGCCTCCAGAGTTCTGCCATTCCATCAGGACTCAATGTCACATGGAAGCCTAAAGGTGAAATGGAATGTATTGTACTAGCTTCTACATGACACCCTTTCCCTGAGAGCTAACCCCAGAGACCCACATTTCCAAGTACACAGGCTGAAAGTATAGAGATTGATACCCAAGTTAGGAGGTAAAGCAGAAAGCACACTGCTACTAGGTAGCATTTATTATATACTTGATATACATAGTGTGATAAAAATAGGATAAATGTTTTTTTAAAACTTCTAAAATTTATTACAGTAAAAGACATATTGCCATTAATCCTCTTCAAAATTCTCTCCCTTGCTTTGAATACACTTATCCCATCTTTCTTGCCATTTTCTGAAGGAGTTCTAGAAGTCCTCTTTTGTGAATATCTTTAGTTGTACTGTTATGGATGCCTCAATGTCCTGAACTGACTCAAAACATTAATCTTTGATAGTCATTTTGACTTTGGGGAAGAGCCAGAAGTCACATGGTGCCAGATCTCATGAATAAAGTAGATGAGGATACACACCATAATGTTTTTATTTGACAGAAATTGCCATAGACATTTCATCAATGAAGTCTCATCATAAAGTGCAATGAATACTTAAATGTAAAAATTTACTACAGTAAAAGCCACATTGCCATTAATCCCCCTCAAAATATTCCATCTTGCTTCAAACACACTTATCTGATTGTTCTTTGCAATGTCTTTTATTTAAAGAAGGTTTTTTAAATTTAAACATTCACTGTATCTTTGATCACCCCTAGTATCTCAGGCACTATTCTACACTCTTTTCTTGGATCCATTCAGTCAACTATCTCACAGCCCTTTGCAGTAGGAAATGCTACCATGACCATCCTCCAGGGCAGGAAACTGAGACAAAGGAGCATGGAACTGCCCTCCAAAGGCAGCTGAGTATGCTGCTGAGGCAGGGAGGTGAACTTCTCTAGCTTTGCTTGATCACTTTTGTTTCATACTGGCTTCTGATATGTGGGCCTGCTCCCAACCCTGAGAAGGTTTCCTGTGTAACACACATATCCAAGATGAATCCATCTATGTTGAGAGGGCCTTTTGTTCTTTTGTAGAGAAAGAACCCTGTGGCAAACCATGCTAGAGTTTGCCAATAGGTCTCAACTCTCTAGAAATTAGCATGGGAGTGGAACTTGGCTCACAAGAAAGAATAAGCAAAAGCCTCATGTGATCAATGAAGCCAGACCATTGAATTGCAATCCAATACTCACTAGCCACCTCTTCTGCCACAGAGATAATGGGAGCATGTATGGTTGGAGGGTCCTCGAAGTCACAGCAGCCAGGAACAGAGGGAAACAATTTGAAGAAGTCTCTAAGGCCCTCCAAGAAGTGGGAAGGAGGAGGAGATTGCATGGCACTGAGCACTGAGGTTACCCTGGTAACAAATGTTTACCCCCTCCACCCTCACTCAGTAACTAGATATCTCAAGAAGGTGTCCTATTGCACAGGCTAGACCATAGTCCACACAGACCCTCAAAGTTTCCAAATATTTCTGTAACTCCTTCTTAAGCCTTAAATATAGATATCCCCTCAAAGCCTCATGTGGTGTTAGGTGGGGCTTTCAGAGGAGGCTGGATCTAGGGTGTGTGATACTGAGATCAAGGATGTGATGCTGGGATTGATTGATGGAACAATGCTAGGATTAAGGCTGCCCCAACCTGGATGTGAGTGCTACCTGCCCTAAGGGTGGGTAGCCTGGATAGGATATAAGGGACAGAAAGAGCGCTGTTGTTTGTCTCTTGTAGCTTGCTGCTTGCTGCCTTGCTTCTATCTGCTTCCTGCCTGCCATGAATTGTTCCTTCTCTGTGATGCCCCTCTGCCATGCCACCCTGCCTTGGAGCCAGCCGACCATGAACTGAAACCTCTACAAACTGTGAGCCAAATAAAGCTTTCCTCCTTCAACTTTTTCCTCCTTTAACTTTAACAGATGTTTTGTCTCAGCAATGAGAAAAATAACTAAGACACTCCTGATCTGAAACCCTGCTCTTGACTCTTCATGCAAATGAGATTTTTTGTGTCATCTCTGAGTTGGTAAGAAATCAAATTATTTTTCTTCCATAGTTCAAAGCATGAAAATTAAACTGGGAGCCGATAAACTCAAATAACAGGACAAAATATTTAAGAAAGGAAAGACAATTTTAAAATGTTAAAGGACATTCCCATTTTATAAGGAAGGTCTTTAAAATCAGAAGGAACCCTAGAGATATTAATCCATCTTCCTTGTATCATAGATCAAGGGTACGAAGGCCTAATGATGAAGTGAATCCTTTCAGTTGGAAAGTAACAAAATAGTCCCTGAAGGCAAATCTTGTGCTGCAAGTAGAAGGTCACTTCTCCAGGACCAGAGACCTCTCTAGAGAGACACAATTTTTGAGATCAAGTGCCATATTTCCTGAATCATTGCAATTTCTTCTAAGGAAGAGCATATTTATTGTTATCTATTTATTGTATATATTTATTAACCAATTAAAATGTGCCCAACAATCCTAGACATCATGAGAAAGACATAAGTATGGAAAGTATAAAAATACAGTATTGAGAGCATAATTTCCTCCAGAAACATGCTTGTAATCTGAGGCACTATACATGAAACCAAATTTCCCCATAAGAAATACTGGAAATTCATATGATTCTTTCTATAACCCCAAAATATTCATATAAAAATGATTATAATACTGCAATATAATACAAAATATAAAGAAAAATAAACAAATTAACTGCACTTACCTTTGAAAACCTTTTGTGGCTGGTGAGGGAGACAAGAGAGAGGAGGGTTAGTGTGTAGGATGACTTTCACTATCACTAATGAGATCACTGCTATCTATTGGCTCAATGGAATTTTTTCTTCCTTTTTGTGCAATTTTAACAAGGAGCCTATCCAATGACCCTTGCTTTTCCCTCCCTTTGAGGATTTCATGGACCTGCGATGTTCCATTGTCATTAAACACATTCATTGCTCACAGTGCTACAACCTTATTTGGGTGGTGCTTTTCTACAAAATTTTGCAGTGTTCTCACATTTTACACATCTTCCTAATCTCACTTCCTAATCCTTCACCTTTTTCTCTTACTCCTCTGCAGATGAGATCTCCTCCATAACCTCTTCTTTTGGGAGATGATCACCCACAATCCCACAACAAGAAAGAGAAGGAAAGAGAGAGAAAGAATCATTGGCTCAGTTATGACCATATGACATTCGGCATCACATACTACTCATACTGCAAGATAGCAATCATTTATCGAGTTAAAATTTATTAGCAATATTTGCTTGTCTTGCAGAATACTCACAGACCAACTTACTCACAATCCAGTATTTTACTATGTTGCATATGTGATTTTATCACATGTATAGATTTATGTGATGACCACATCAAGATACACAATTCATACAGAATCCCTGTGCAATTCTCATACAGAAATACACACACACACACACACTTCTGTGTTCATGTAAAACTGGCAACGTCTAAGTGAGGTGAATGGATTGTATCAATACAACATCCCAGCTGAACTGCAATTGTACACATAACATGGGGGCAGGAAGGCTAGGTAAAGTACATAAGTATCTACCTATTTTGTTTCTTACAACTGCATAAGACTCTACAATTATCTCAAAGATTATTTAAAACATATCAAATGCCAGAATTACAAATTCCAAAGCAACTTTGTGTCAGCATGTCAATGTATAAGCAAAGGAGCTCTTGGTTCAGGCAGGGAAGTTGTTACTACCAGGAGGCTACATGTGTAACACATGTCATGATTTCTTGGATAGAGAGTACAACAAGGCTTGAGGGATAAGAATGTGGGACTCCAAGGATGGCAGGTCTCAAGTGGTGCTGACAAGAAGTTTCCTACAACAATAGTGAGTGGTGAGCCTGGAGGGAAAAATAAACACTAACTGGTACTGTGAGTTTTAACTTAATTCCAGCATAAATGAAAATGAGGATCCAACAATGTGTGATGTGATTATTGTCAAACTATTCAAAGCAAAACTGTATCAGTCAGCTTTCTCATTGCTGAGACACAATACCCAATACTCACAACTTAAAAGAAAAGAGATTTAATTTGATTTCAGAGGATTCAGTCCATGGCTGGCTGGCTTCAAGACAGGAACACTGTGGCAGAGGGGGCATGGCATAACAAAGCTACTTAGTTCATGGAGGCCAGGAAGCAGAACAGGGGAACAGTGCCAGAGAGGAAGGGGCTAAGGACCAGATATAGACCTGAGGGTTATACCCCATGACCCACCCAGACACATCCATGTGCTCCACCAATCTCATAGCCTGATCCCAAACCAATCACACTGATGATTTACCTGAAAAATCACAAAACTTGCTTAAGGAATCCCAGCCCATAAATAGACGGAACCTGAGGTGGCTCTTGTGTCACCTCTGCAGAAGAGGGGCTTCTCAGAACTGGAAACTGTAAGCGTCAAGAAGAAGCAAGGTCTGCAGCCAGCCTAGGCTCATTTTCTTTAAAGTCTCTAGGTAGATGACCTGGACATGTTAACCTGCCAAACTCAAGTTTTCTCCTGTCTAAAACAAAGAGTTTTATTATCAGTCTTACACCACACACTCCATCTTCCAGGACAGGGGTGTAATGAAGGGTACTTTCTCTTCAGTTCTGGTGAATTCCATTGGTCCACCTGGAGAAAAATCACAGGAAGAAAGATTCTAACTGAGCACTTCCAGAAGTAAATTACCAAGGTATGGAAAAAAACAAACTTTGGCCCTATATTTTAAACCAATGGAACTAGAAAAGAACACAAGGATGAGTGAAATCCATTTTTCCATTTCTCAGAAGAGAAAACCAAGGCCAAAAGAAAGAGATACATTGAAAGAAAGAGATACGTTGGAAAGAATCAGGATTGCTCCAAGCTGCTCAGTAAGCTAGGCACTCAGATCTCTGTCCTTGTTCATTTAATACCATCTCAAATTTAAATGTGTCATATGAGAGGAAAATGTTTCAGTGGGAGAAAAATAAGAGAAATGAGACACAAAAGTCAACAAATATTTCCAGGTTTTTTTTTTCTTCTCAACATGATATAATTTGGTGAAACTGTGACAGAGCTGATTTTTAAAACTATATCTAACTTTTTTTATATTTACATTCTTTTTACTTCTAAAAATGGATTTGAGGCAGCAATAAATACTCAGATGCTTAGGTCAAAGTAATTAGGACAAGGCAAAATAAGAAGGAATAAAAGGAACAGGAAGGAAAAGCAGTATACAGAACTGTGAGGAAGATGAGTTTAGCTACTGAGCACAGAATTTGGTTCTGTGCATCCAAGGGGCTTCAGCAAATGGGAAAACTTCACAGCTACTCATATCCAGCTTTGGCAGTAGAGGACACTTATTTTTACAATAACCCAGGTGAGGTTTCTTAAATTAATTTAGCAAGCGTTCAGAGGCAAAGAAACTAAAAGCAACTAGCAAACTGAGCACCCACTATGTGCCCAGTGCACTATTAACAACATGATTGTCACATGGCTAATTAATTTAATCCAGACAGAAATGCTCTCAGATCTACTCACTGAGGGCACATGGCCAATATAAACATAGGGCCTGAAGTGTTGGCTGTTCAACAGAGGTTGGACAGAGAGCCAACACTTGCTGTCTGTTTTATGGGGTAGGAAAAAATTAATTCACTCCTGTACACTCATACATAAATAAACAAATTCATAAATAAGTAATACTCAACCTCTTGTTCTAAAGCTTACACCAGTTGGTTATCCTTGGAAGGCGACGTACGTGCTGGCTGAGGGCCAGGAGCTGAACAGCCACTTCTGTGGACCTCCTTTTCCATCTAATTGATAAGCAGCTTTGCCAGGCTCCCTGGTTAGTCATTCACCTCTCCCTCTTCTCCCTGCTGTTGCTGTCTGGCCTCAGGCTTCATCCTCCTGCAGTATCCAGGCCACCTTCTCTGGCCTAACCCTGGACCTCTAAGTTTCTAGTGGGTGGCTCTTACAGGTGGCCTGAGCTCTCTGTGCCCCAATTTCCCATCTCCTAATGGGGGATGATGACAGTGGTGTTTCTCTCTCACAGGGCAGTGCAGGGAGCAGTCCACTGAAGGCTCCTAGATGCCCATGCACAAGCTCACTCTGTGCTGTGGTTGTGCCTATGCCTCTGTGCTCTGGGTGTGACTATGGCCCTGCATTCTCTTCCCACATTCCCTAGAAGAGGTTTCTTTTGCTTACAAATGAGTCCAAATCTTGATGAGGTCTCCAGGCCTCCATGGACTGCCTCCTTGGTGCTCCAACCTAGCTCTCACCACTCCCTCCATCCCCATGCAACCCTGAACTCTTCCCTGAGCAATGGCTCTGCAGAGCTGTCTTCCTTCTGCTTCCTGCACCTGGGACTCTTCTCCCAGGGACCCAGGCTCATCCACAAAATGTGGCCAAATCCCACCTACTATATACTCATGGCCCCAGCTTAGACTCTAGCCATACAGGCCTCTGTTGCTTCACAGCCCATGAGGAGAAACTGCTTCCCACATAGCCTACAAGACAATTCTTTACAGGGACAGTCCAGGCCTGGCCCCTCAGATCTGAGCTCCTCCATAGCTGTTCTGGTGGCTCATTTGCCTTTTACTCTCCCATGCCCAAGCATAGCCTCAGATTCAAGGCAGGCAGTCATCAGATGAGCAAGGAATATGAGAAGAATAAAATGCTGCTGAAGATGTCCCTTTATCACCAAGCACCAACTACTCAGGCACTGCCTGGGGGTCACAGGGACACCAGAAGACAAGGGGAGCTGGCATTGTGTGCTCTGGTGGCTGAGACAGAGAAATAGCATTTGCAAGGAAGAAATCAGGAGGTTTGGAGGGAAGTAAGTGGTAAGAAGAAAAACAAAACACTGTAATGGGTTCCTATTGTTGCTGTAACAAATGACCACATACTTACTGGTTTAAAACAGTACAAATTTATAATCATGTAATTCTGGAAGTCAGAAGCCTAATGTGGGTCTCACTGGGTTAAAAGAAACTTAGCAGGACTAAGTTTCTGTTAGCAGGGCTGGATCCTTCTGGAGGTTCTGGAGAAGAATCTGCTTCCCTTTGTCTCTTCCAGCCTCTAGAAGTCACTGGCATTCCAAGGCTCATGGCCCCTTCCCCCAATCACTCTGGCCTCTACATCCCACATCCTGCCCTATAGACTCTTGCCTCTTTCCTATAAAGACCCTAAGGATTACATTGAGTCCACCCAGAGTACGAAGATAAACCCTGCCTCAAACCTATAACCAGATCGTACCTGCCATGTAGGGTGACATCTTCACAGGTTTTGGGGTTTAGGTCATGACTTTAGGGGCTATTATGTCCACCACAAGTAGAAAGAGGTAAATAATGAACAAAGAGGGAGAGGACGGAGAGTGGACATCACCACTTCAGAACATGTTATTGTGGAGCCCTCCTGAGAAGGTAGTGGAGGAGAGAAAACCCAAAACCACAAAGCTGATGAGGGGATCACTGGACAGACCTTCTAGGGTGGTCCCTGAATGTCCCATTGAGCTCAGGGATCAGCTAGGAGGACCATGAAGAGAAGCAGGGCTGAAGGTGGGGATGAAGGATGCATGCAGGGGGTGGAGGTGGGCAGAGCGCAGAGGCCCCAGGAGTGGGATTAAAGGCCTGTGCTGGAAACAATGGAGCTCACTGGAGGGGAAGCCAGGGCCCAGCCTGTCTTTCCTAGGCCAAGCAGAGAAGGGACTCCAGAGAGTCATGAGGGCCATGGAAGAGGCAGAGACACAGCCAGATGCAGGAAACCAACTAGAACCTTGCAACTGTCATCTCATCTAATCCCCACAGAAGCCTATGAAGAAAATCCAAACCCCAAGGTCATAGTCAGCAGGGGCTCAGCCAGCCTTCTCCTAGAGTCATGATGAAGGAATTGGTATATTTGAGAATATTTTGCAAATCACCACAGAATTGTGATCATTACTCACACAATTGTTGGAGTCCCAAGATTACAGACACTTGCCTGGGTCTCACCCAAATTCTGTGTTATGATTTAGATCTAAAATGTCCCCCAGAAATTTTGTGTTCAGAGGTAGGACTTTTGGAAGGTGATAGGATCATGGGGGTGCCGAATGTGACATTACTAGGTAGAGCCTGGTTGCCAGAGGTAGGTCACTAGGGGTATGACCTGAAAAGGTGTGTTCTTGTCCCTGGCTCCTTCCTTCACTCTCTACTCCTGGTTGCCATGAAATGAGCAGCTTTCCTCTACCCAGGCTCTTTCACCATACTATTCTTGCCTTGAAGTCAGCCTACCATGGACTGAACCCACTGAAACTGTGAGCCAAATAGACTTCTCCTTCTTTAAGTCACAGGTGTCAGGTATTTTGTCCCAGTGTCAGAAACGTAGCTCATACACTCTGCCAACACTATCAAGGCCTCCTTGTCCCCTCAGAGAAAGGCCCAAGCCTGAGGGCCACAGAAGGGCAAGAGAAAAGCCATTCATGTCTACCTCATCTCATCTCACTGCCAAACCCTTGAGGATGATTAGTCCTGAGCTCAGATTTATCTCACACTGGGGATAACCTATCAAATGCTGCTTCCAATGGAGCTCATTTAAGGAAAGGCAAAAATATTCCTGAAGAACAATTAATACATTTTCCATCTTCAAGTAATTTCCAGCAATTTATATAGGCAAAGGTACAGATCTGCCCTCCCTGCCTTGTGGAGAGTGCTAATTGGTCTCTGCCCCTGACATATTTTGAATGGAAAGCTGTATCCTACAATTCTGAATAGGGCAAATACTAAATTTCTGGAAACTCCACTTTTTTTTCCTCCTGGTTCTGTATAATTCTTCCCACCAAAAGCCTAGGTGCACATTCTCCAATGAATACCAATTATACCATCAAAAAGCTTATTCTGTATAATTATAAACAAAGCAAAATAGGTACCGAGGGATTTAGCTTGTCTTTCATTAAAGTAATCAATGGCAACTCAACTACCTTACATGGGTTACAAATGGAGAGGCTGTCAGGGCTCCCCTAAGACTTCATAAGAAAATCGCCTCTGATAAGAAAAATGAAAATTGAAGAAAGAAGGAGAGTTGGAGAATAGAAGAATCTTTATTTTTCCCCCAGGAGCAGAAAAGGCACACATTGCTGCATCCAATCTGCAATGGGAAGCCTCCCTCATCTGGGAAGCCTAGGAAGGGAGGAGGCCCTTTGGGATTTCACCTAATATCTTATCTTTCCTCCTGCCACCTGGGCCCTAAATTCACCACTTAGATTTCTCCACAGCCCTGTCAAAACAGTAACCAGAAGATTAGAAGTCCCTTCTCTGGGAATTAAAGTGCTTCAGGAAAGGTGACAAGCACAGCCTCACCGGTCTCTTATCACTGCCTTCTCCTTCCTGCCTATTCCTCCCCTCCTCTGACCACTTAAATGCCTCAGCCTCAGCTGCCACTCCAGCCATAACAAGTGGAATCTGAAAGCCTCTCTTCTTTACACTCATCCTATTCTTGGGAAGAAAGGTGAGGCTTCAACCTAAAATGATGTGTTCTTCATCACTAAACCCTGTGCCTAGAGCACAATGGCCAGCAGGACTCTGCACTCACATTGTAAGTGGTCAAGCCCTGTCCCCAGTAGCCACTGTTAGCAGTGGCAATGACCAGCTGCTCTTGCAGTGACTGGGACCTTCCCTTCCTTTCATGGAAGGGCACATCATACCACCAGGACAGATCTTAGTCTATCATGCCCAACCTCAACCCAACCCAAAGTGCCTGGTGTCCTCCAGACCTGAAAATAGATCTTCTTCTATCTCTTAGAAAGAAAAATTTGACCAAAGCTTGTCAACAGTAGCACCAGTGACATTTGAGACCTGATTCTTTTGGCCACCATGTGCATGCCAGATGTGGTTTACTCCATTTTCTTTTACTATAATGAAATACCACTGACTTGGTAATTTACAAAGAATAGAGGTTTATTTAGCTCATGTTTCATCCAATATGAAGGAGCTGACATTTGGTAAAGACCCCCTCTTACATCAAGCCAAGGTGAAGACATCACGCTTGGAGTCAGAGCAAGGTCTCTCTTCCTCTTCTTCTGGATCCACAAGGGCCGTCATAGGAGCCCTATTCTTGTGACCTAATCTGATTCTAATTACTTCTCAGAGGACCTATTTCCAAATACCATTAACATATGACTTTGGGGATTAAGTTTCAACCTAAATTTTGGAGAGGATCAACAGCTAGACTACAACAGATGTTTTGCATCATCCTTGGCACATCCCCAGATGTGGTGACAATCAACACTGTCTCCAGACACTGCCAAATGTCCCTTGAGGGCAAAATCACCCCAGGGGAGAACCACTGGTTTAGAGGGAAGAGAATGGAAAATGATGCCTGATATGACTATGAAACCAAACAGTAGTGCATGGAGCTCACAGATATTAGATTCAGGCTTTTTGTGACCATCAGTTCTAGCCCCTGCACTTGCACAGACCACTGTGTGAGGCAAGGGAGGAATGGAGAAGGCTCCCCTAGGGAGGCATCAACATAAAGGTGGGATCCCCAGAAGGCACCACCAAATGTTCAATCATGTAAACTCAGCGTCCTGATGTTTCACTCAATTGGAACTCCTCTAAAACCAGGGTACACTCATGAACAAGGAGAAAAAGGCCTTTTGAGGACAAGAAATCTACTTTGAAATAAACTAGGAAAAGATGTATGCTAATTGCAGCCTTATTTGTAGTAGCATACTGGAAACCATGCATTTGCCTGTCTACCTGAAGAACACTGTTAAAATCAGTCACACTCATCCTGAGTTATCTTAGAAGCCATTGTAAAAATGCAGCAGACCTAGTAGGGTGTGGTGGCATGTGCCTGTAATTCCAGCACTCAGCAAACTGAAGCAGGAGGATTGCCTCTAGTTTGAGGTCAGCCTGTGCTACATGGTGAACTCAAAGCCAGCCTGGACTATGAAAAGTCCCTATTGTACCTGGCCTGTATATGCCACTGGCCCCAAGACTTACTTGCTAAATGAGAAGAGCAAGGCACATAGTGTTTAGAGTATGCTTCCATTTCTGTGAAATTAAAATGTGGATCAGAGTGTGCAGAGCATTTCCGATGTTTTCTTAGCCATTACACTAATTTGAATCCTTCTCCATAAAGAAGTACACTTGCAAACTAGGCGACAGACTCAGACCACTTTAAAAAGAAAACTCCTCAAGGTGACCCAAGAAAAGGCAATTTTGCTGAAAGCAGCTGACAGCAGAGCCAGTTGGCTCAGCCTTGCGGTCTCTTGTCTTTAAATTGAATGCATTCCTGAAGTAGTGGGTACAGGTTAATTCTTGATAAACAAAGTTGAAACATTCGGTGAGTTTTATATGAGTATAATATTATCATGAATGCTTATTGAGAATTAGTACACAATGACACAATAAACTAGGAAATCCAACTGAAAGAGTAATTTCCCCCAATATCGCCAACACCATGAACTTGCTCTTTGATGAAAGTGGATCTAAAATAAAATATGAACAGAGTAAGATTAGCTGTTCACACAATTGCTAAGCCAAAAGATCACAACTCTCAATTATGTATTTGTTTGTAGTCCACAGCATAACGTATTCTTATTAGCAGCAATCCTCGATGATGCAATCTCAGTTTTGTCCATTGACATGGATATTTATTTGTATATCAACAAATTTCTTTGTGTATCATATTTTCTATGACTAAACATTACTCCTCACTCTTTGTTGTTTTCTTTCTTTCTTTTTTTAAACAAGGGATCAAAGCCAGAGGCACTCTATCATTAAGCTACATCTCCAGCCTTTGTATTTTTTAATTTGAGAAGGGTCTCAGTAAGTTGCCCAGGTGGGACTCAAACTTGCCATCCCCCTGCTTCAGCTTTCCTCAATGCTGGGGTTACAGGCATGTACCACCATGTCTGGCTTCTGTGTGATTTTGATGGGTCAAAATCCAAGATACTGAATCAGAATTATTAATAATTAATAAAAAGGAAGGGAAGAACATTGAAGTATATTTATAAGGAGATATTATTCAATCTGCTTCATTTTTAAATTTTAGATGTAAGTAAAAATAGAAAAAGTTTCCAAATTTTATCAAAATGATCAATTTTTTGAACATAAAATTATAAATTTTTTTAAGAGTACTTGAAGTCCTTCATAAGAAGAAATTGTAGTTTATTTTGAAAAACAGGACTTCTGCTTTGGAGTTTTGTGCTTGATTTTGGGTTGTGCCTGCAACCACCTATCCATTTGAGATTCATTTGTCTCACAGAAGTTCTGTCTTTGCCTGCCTTTGATGTTAAGTCTTCCTCAAGAAACACTGAAATCGATGCAATAAAATAGACTGATTGATTAACAGAATATTTGCCAGGTTTTACTCAAGAGTGCATAGCCTTTTGACCTCTTGAAATACTTTGCCTCCATATAATTTTTTTGAAGTTGTTCTGTGTTGGGTATGGGGGCGCATGCCTGTAATACCAGCATTTCTGGGAGGCAGAACAGGAGGCTCTCAAGTTTGAGCTCAGCCCAGGCAATTAGGCAACTTAGTGAGACCTTGTCTCAAAATTTAAAATTTGTGAAAGGCTGGGTATTTAGCCCTGGGTGCAAAGGCCCTGTGTTCAATTCCCAGTATTGGGAAAAAGATAAAAAGAGTTTTTCTATGTATGGTGATCTGCTCTGAAACACAAAGAACATCGTAGGCAGGGCATATCTACACATCTTACATCAGCCTTTGAACTATGATATTAATATTGCTGTTTTTACATAAGGAAGTGGAGGTTCCAAACGGTACCTGTGGTGGAAGTGGCAGGGTAGGGTCTCAGCCTGGGAATGTTGGGGTCCCACAGCCCTCCATAGACCTCATCACTCTGATAAAAGACAGACTGAGTTCTGGTGGGAAGCCACATGGAAAGATACGGGGAGGGCCTCACCTGCACTTTCTCAGCAGCTCTTGGGCTGAGGAAAGTGGAGATGGTTTAATCCCACAGCACCCATTTGTCAGCACTTGTTACCCCTTCACCTTTTGCATTTGCCTTCCATGGCAGTATGTGGTGTGACTAAAATATACAGGGAATGTTTACAGTTTTTTAAAAATGTATTACGACAAAAGGCACATTGTCATTAATCCCTCTAAAAACACCCTCATTTTGAACACACTTATCCCATTATTCTTGCCACTTCCTGAAGCCGTTCTGGAAGTCTTCTTTTTTGAGTGTCTTTATGAAGTATGATGAAAAGTACAGTGAATGCTGCTGCTCAATACCAACGAGAAGAAAGGTAGATTGTAAAAACATCACCACATGTCCTTATCTGCCTCATTCACTGGATCTGGCACCATGCAAATTCTGGCTCTTCCCTAAAGTCAAAAGTCAAAATGGCCATAAAATGTAAATATTTTTAATTGATTCAGGATACCAAGGCAGTCAAGACAGAGCAACTAAAGACACTCAGGAAGGAGAACTTCCAGAACTGTTTCAGAAAGCAGTAAGAACAATGGGACAAGGGTGTTCAAAGCAAGGGGGAATATTTTGAGGGGGGTTAATAGCAGTACATCTTTTAATGTTATATATTTCTTAATTTAAATTTAAATATTCGCCATATTTTTCAATCATACCTCATATTTGTTTTTCCAAGAAGGGAAGAAAGCCAAGGCAGACAGAAAATTCAAACTTCCACCATTATTGGCCTAGTTCCTTGCCTCTAGCCCTCCTGCCCCTCCAAGACTTAGAGGGAGCATATTGCCCATGGTGATGATGTGGAGGGCTCTCAGACTGAGGCCAGGGATAAGGCTACACAAAGCCTGAGATGGCTCCTCATTTGCCTACCAATACCCCAGCTTGCCACAGAAGCAGAGGCAACCCAGAGCAACCCAGCAGCCATGGTGATGACCAGCAGGGCTCATGGTATCCTCCAGGGCCAGGGCCTTGAGTTATTTTCCTACTCTCGTCCCCACATCAGGAAAAATGAGGCCATTTACAAAGTCAGTTGAATAAACTGATGACCACAATGGGCCAGAACCACAAAACAGATCGCAAGTTGGCGTGTGTCATCCCCAGAGTGAAGGGACAGAGGAAACGCGGCGAACACAGTGTCTTCTTGGTTGGGTCTAGGAAGAAAACTCTCTCTAAGAAAAGAGAACAAGGAAAAATGAAGACGGCATCATTCTTCATGTTTCTCATTAGCTAGCACCCCTCATGGCAGGACCCATCAATTTCACTTCTGGGTGTCTGGAACACAGCCAAGAACCGCACCACTTCCATATGCTCAGGAAAGTGCAGACCGGCAACTCGACAGTGCTGCTGGCAGGCACCATGGGTAAATCACACAGACTCCTTCACAGGCCCAATTTCTCCAATTTATTACCTGGTTTTGAGAAATGTCCTCCCTACACTTGCAGCCGGATCTTGGTTTTCCAGGGGGTGCTGGGCCTCACTGCCCACACTGAGTAATTGTTCCTCTTTGTTCGCTTCGCTCTCACCTGGCCAGAGTTCCACTCGTCTTATTTATCATATTCAGGATGTCAAAGCAAGAAGCCAAACATCTCAGTCATGATCCTTCCTGGGTCCTTTTTTCTGGCACTTCAGCAGGTCTGAGGGGATGTGATAATGGTCAGAAAGCCATGGATTCTCACAAGGTAGCCACCCTGGGTGGCAGCAGGGGGTGGCCTTGTGTCCCCTCACCACCTGCCACTACAATCCTTCCTCTCCCCACACATCCACCCAAGCACACACATCCACACACGTGTGCAGATATACATGCATACAGACACACTATGCACACATCACACACAGGCAGACATAGACTCACATGTGCATGTAGCCACATATACCCAAACTCACATGCATAACGTTTTACTCCTCACATTGTCCTAACCTGAACTTGATCCTCTCTTAGATCCCTGGCTGTCAGTCCTCATCCAGGTGGACCATGCAGGAGCAGTCCCGTGGTCCAGACAAGCCAAGGGTTCATTGCTCAGTAACCACCATGCCCTCATTCTAAGCATTGTGGTTCCTTGGTGTTTTCCCCCATGAAGTTCAACATGTGTTGAATAAATGAATTGATCTAGTTATACACACACTGGCAAGTCATTTAACCTCTCTGCACTTCAATTTCTCCACCAGTAAATGAGGAGAGTAATAGCTACCTCACAGGCTGCTGTGGGGTTCTCAGGCACGCGGCTGGCCAGCACTCTCAAACGTCTATATCTGCAGCTGAGCTGACAGCTGGCTTATTGATGCCTCCCTATTGATAAGGTCTTTATTGACAATACTGTAGCAGATGCCAACGGATACAAAAGAAATGAAGGCAGAAAGGTCAGGCACTGTCATCAAAGAAGCGATTCATCATGGTAACATTGAATGCAGCAGGCAGATCACAGAGCTCCTGTCACAACAGAGAACCACACTCAGCCCACTGAGCTCTGGGCATTCCTCAACTTGTCCAGTCTTCACTCTTCACTGAGAAGTTTTACGTTTCACTTTGTTTTTATTTTTTTGTTGATGCCAAAAAGGGGCAGAAAGACTTCATGGGGCAGAGTAGGGAGTCCTCCTGCCTGGATTCACTCCATGGCCTCATCTTCCTTGCCATCAAAAGTTGATGTGGAATTAAGAGAGGAAAAAAGTCTTTTCCTATGCCAATGTCTTCAAGAGTTCTACCTAACTTATCTATCAGCAAGTTTAGTCTTTCTGTCTTCATATTTAGATCTTTATAGCAAATAAATACATAAAAAATGTTCAACATCACTGGTTATTTGAGAGATGCAAATGAAAACAACGCTGAGATTCCACTTCACTCCAGAAAGAATGGCTGCTGTCATGAAATCAACCAATAACAAGTGCTGGCGGGGCTGTGGGGAAAAAGGAACCCTGCTCCACTGCTGGTGGGAGTGTAGACTGGTGCAAGCACTGTGCAAATCAGTATGGAGATACCTCAAAGAACTAGGACTGGAAGTCCCATTTGACCCCACTATTCCCCTGCTGGGGATCTTCCCCAAAGATTTAAAAGAATCATACCACAGTGATATATGTGCACCCATGTTCATAGCAGCACAGTTTGTAATAGCTAAAACTTGGAAACAGCCCAAATGCCCATCAACTAGAGACTGGATAAAGAAAATGTGGTTTTTTAATAAAATGGAGTACTACTAAGCCATAAAACATGAGAAATTAGAGACATTTATAGCTAAGTGGATGCCCATTGAGGCAATACTCTTAAGTGAAATAAATAGGACACATATGTGTAAATACCGAATAGTTTCTCTGGTGTGAGAAACTCAAAGTGTAAATAAGGACTAAATGTATAATAGGTAATGTGAAATAGGAAGAAAAGGGGCAAAGGGGAAGGAAGTGGGAGGGCTAGGGGAAAGGATAGAAGGGAATGGGATTAATATGAGAAAATGGAAAAATAGGAACAAAATCTTTGTAAATAGGGAGGACTGGAGGGGTTGAAGGGAGGGCTGGGCAAGGGTGAAAAATAAGAACCAAGAGAGACTATGTAAAGGTGCAAATTTCCAATGACCTAAAATGTACCAATGAATAGAATGAATAATCAATAATGTAAAATAGGAAGAAAAGGTCCAAAGGGGTAGGGGAAGTGGGAGGGGCAGGGGAAAGGAAAGAAGGGAAAGGAAAAATGCTGAGAAATGGAAAAAATGGAAATAAAGTCTTTGTAAATAGGGAAGGGTGGAGGGCACGAAGGGAGGGCTAGGAATGAGGAAAAAATAAGAACCAAGATGCATTATAAAAAAAAAATTTAGATCTTTAATCCACTTTTATCTTAGTTTAGTGCACAGTGATAGGTATGGGTCTAGTTTTAATCTTTGGCAGGTTGAAATCCAGGTTTTCCAACACCATTTATTAAATAGGCTATCTTTCCTCCAATGAGAGTGGTTGGCTCCTTTGTCAAAGATGAGGTGGCTAAGTATGTCTGGAGTTGTTTCTCATCTTCTAATCTATTCCACTGATCCTCCTGTCTGTTTCTTTGCCAGTACCATGCTGTTTTTATCACAGTAGCTTTGTAGTATAGTTTCAAGTTGGGGACTGTGATACCCCCTGCCATGTCTCTGTTGCCTAGAATTGCTTTTGCTATTCTAGGTGTCTTCTGGTTCCAAATGAATTTTTGGATTGTTTTCTCCAGTTCTGTGAAATATATTGTTGGAATTTCAATCAGCATTGCATTAAATCTATATAGTAGTTTGGAAGTATGGCTATTTTGACTATATTGATTCTTCCTACACAGGAACAAAGGATATCTTTCCATTTTCTTATATCCTCCTTGATCTCCTTTTTATAGAGTGCTGTAGTTTTCAGTTTAGAGGTCTTTTGCTTCCTTTGTTAGATTTGTGTGCACCCATGTTTATAACAGCACAGTTTGTTATAGCTAAAGCTTGGAAACAGCCCAAGTGCCCATCAACTGGAAACTGGATAAAGAAGATGTGTTTTTTTTATAAGTGGAGTACTACTCAGCCATAAAGAAGGAGAAACTAGAGACATTTATAGCTAAATGGATGCATATTGAGGCCATACTCATAAGTGAAATAAATAGGACACACATGTGTAAATACCTAATAGTTTCTCTAGTGTGAGAAACTTAAAGTGTAAATAAGAATTAAAATGATTAAAACAAATAATTGATAATTTGAAATAGGAAGAAAAGGTCCAAAGAGGTAGGAGTGGTAGGAGGGGAAGGGGAAAGGAAAGGAGGGAAAGGAAAAATTATGAGAAAAGAAAAAAAATGGAAACAAAGTCTATGTAAATAGGGAAATTTGGAGGGGGTGAAGGGCACACAGGTAATGGGGGAAAAAATAAGAACCAAGATACATCGTGTACAGGTACAAGTACCCAATGATAAGTGCAAATGTACTGTTTACCTAAAATTTACCAATAAAAGAATTTAAGGAAAAAAAAAAGACCCATGAACAGAAGTTAAGAAATGTCACCCAGATCCCAGCAAACATTCTAAGCAGGGACATGTCCAAATGTGGTGGGGTCTGAATCTCATAGAAAGTGAAGGATCTTTTAAGAAAAAGGTCACAAATTGATAAATACAAATTAGACATGATAGTTTATTTAGAACAAGAAAGAAATAACATATTACTGAAGGTTCAGAGCTTCTGCATACTTCCTAAGAGACATCTTTAATCAAATGCTTCATGCTTTCACAGAAAGGCTTCCAAGATGATGACCTGGCTACCCCCACGTAGAACCACCACAACCCCAGTATCCCAGTACTCATGAAGTATACACCGCCATCTCCTCATTTCAGTTTCCTTATTGTAAATCCACCTCTGTATGTCTTCAAGGGACTAAAATACAGCTCTGCCCACATTTTTAAAGAAGGATGACAACTTTATCAACAGCAGATCATCAGATGAATTTGTCCACCTATAGGCTGGAGGAAGGAAAATGAAAATGACACTCACCTCAGCAGTATTTTAAGTGAACCAGATCATCTAAACAATCCCGACAAGAGCTCTTCTAAGTTCTGAAGAGCAGGTGGAATCATTGCTGGATCCCTGTTTGATGTGTTCAGATCAGCACATTGGTTTTCTGTGGCTTATGCTCCCTTGCCATTCAACAGAATGGCCCCATGAGCTGGCTACAGCCATCCTCAACTCTCTCTTCAGGGCACATTGCCCTCCATCTCTTCCTGGTGTGCAGCCCACGCATCCTTTGAAGACCACCCCCCCACACACCCTTAGGATCTGTAAGAGCTCCAGTTATACAGCAGTGGCCCTGTCCAGCATTGTCCCAGAAGAAGGTTCCAGAAATGCCTGCCATAGAACATTTCATTTCCCCACAACTACAGAGTGGTGGGTGAAAATGCCCCACCTCGATCCCCATCCTCATGTGTCCTTGGAAACTACCCCCCTTCATCCCCCAGCAGTCATACTTCTGCACCTGGTCCTCCAGGCCCTTGTCTGCACAGAGAACTTGGTCAGCTCAGTTAAGAGGGGCCTCTCCTTCTCTGAAGGCTTGACTTCAGGGCATGGCTGTGTTGATCATAGTCACACATATGCATAATGTCCCTCCACTACATTGCCATCTTTCTGAAGCAGGCTTCCCAGAATGTGCCTCTCACCCACACCCAGAATTCTGTAGTGGGAATGACTGATAAATAAGCTGAGCACATCCTTTTTACAAGACATCAGTATACTTTTTTATTCATAACTGCCATATTTTGAAAATTATTGATAAGAAGATATGCTCTTTTTAAAAGTGACATCAGTCACCTAGCAACATCTCTGCACCCTGGGGCAATTAATTTACCCTCTCAGTGCCTCATTTCCCCTGCAGTGGGATGAATGTAAGGACAGCCCCTTCTTCTTTGGCTCATTATGATTTTAAAGGATTGCCTGAGTTTCATTGTCACACAGAGGGCACTCAAAAAATAAGCTAGCTATAGTGGCCTGGATCACAGGGAAGAAAGTCTTTTGATCGTCCCTTTTTTATGAGGTGTGATCAAAAAATGCAGTGAATGTTAAAAATTTTTAGAAACTTTATTACTGTAAAAGACACATTGCCATTAATCTCTTCAAAATAGTCCCCCTCACTTCAAACATACTTATTCTGGCTCCCACCCAGCCCCGCCCCCAGCCACTCGTGAGGGGACAGTGAGGAGTGAGGACCTCTGCAGCCTGGTGCAGGGCTCAGTCCAATCCAAGCCCTGCTCCCCAGCAACCAGCTTAGCCGCAGGCACCCACAGAACACACGCCCACCGCCCACCACCACCACCCACTCCAATTCCCCCCACTCTGGCCTCCTGGCTGGGCAGGTACCTGGTTCCACACTACAGAGGCACAGGGGGTCATAAAGGCCATTGTCCCAAGCTCCAGAAGACAGAGCAGAAGTGAACAATAGAAAGAGGGCCTCTCTCAGGCTCCTTGATGAAAACTGAAGCCCACTGGAAAAGTGAAGACAATCTCTGCCATAAAGGCCACCATACTTGGTAAATTGGAGGGATCATCACCTCCCATCAGAACCTGGACTATCTTCAGGGGAAGAGCAGGTGGAACCTGCAGTAGAACCTTGCACGGTTCAACCCTGAAGGAGGACAGGGAGCTCAACTTGGGACTTACAGCCAGAAATCTGCCTGAATCTCATAGATCTGCTACTGGCTTGCTGAGACTCATTGACTTATATCTGCACATTGCTGCCCACATTGTCTATTGTGACAGGAGACATACCCTGAAGGAGGCCCTACATTTTTATTTCTTATTTGTTATTTTCAAAATTATTTTTTACTCTTATTTTTAATTTTTAATTTTTTTCTACTTTTTTCAAATTTTTCTTTTTCCTTCTTTCTTTCTCTTTCCTCTCTGCGCCCCCCCCCCTTATTCTCATGCTGGCCCATGCTGTTCTAAATCTCCCTTTTTGTTTCTGTTCTGGCACTAATTTGGATTTCTTCTATATTCTTCTTTTCTTCTCTTTTTCCTAATCTCGATTGTCATTAGCTTTCAAGGAAAATAAATACAGTTTCTAGCCTTCCTATTGCTGTTCAGTTGTTCTGTTCTCATCTTTGTTCTTTCATTCTGTCTTTTCCCCTCGTCTTTAACAGTTTCTTAGAGTTTTCATGAACTTCCTGTGTCCTCTGGCCTCACTGCTAACCTTCCCCTATTCTTCTACCTATCTATCCCTCCCTCCCCAACTCCTTATAACTTCCCATCCCAAAGGGTAAAGTTGCTATACTGAAGAGTCTATTTACTATAAACATATGTTGGGCTGTTCCTCAATTTTGATTTAATTCATACAGTTAAAGGTGATAGATTAATAACTACCACAAATTGTCATTCTCTAAGCTGTGCTTGATGCAATGGTATTACTGATTGTATCACTTGGCCTAAGGTGTTGTGATTGATCTAATCAGTTGTCCTTCCTGGTATAAAGAAAATGAGATAGTCCAAGACTCATTAGAGACTCAAAACCTAAAGACCAGCTATATCTGGAAGACACCTTGGAGAAGCAGTCAATCCATAAGGGTTCTAAATACAAGCAAGAAAGATACTTACAATAAGCAGTTTCAAAGTATCAGCCCAGGAATTAAACTAAGGACAGTACCAAAAACAAAAATGAGGAGACATTTAAGCAAGGCACAAACTCAGAATTCCACCCAACCAAAGGAAAACTCCGGGGGAAACAAAGTGGAAAATTCTGATAATCAACCACCTGGACACCCTGAACTGATAGCACAGGAAGTAACAAAACCGATGAATGAGGCTCTAGAAAAATTCAAAACAGAAATAATTTCCCAGATAACTACAGAGATGGTGAGCACAATGAAAGACATGATTAGAGGCTCTAGAGCAGAAACAGATAAAAAAATAGATGAGCTCAGAACCACACTGGAAGCCATGAATGCCCAGAATAAGAAAGAAAGGGAAACCATGATCACCAAACATAGAAAAGAAATAGAATCCATGAAACAGATTCAAACACATATGCAGGAGAATAAAAACTCCACTGAAAGTATTCTTAGCAGATTGAGCAAATCTGAAGATAGAATATCAGATATAGAAGACAGGATTGTGGTTAGTGACCATGAAAACAGAGATTTCTTAAAAATAGTAAGGGACCACAAGAATTCAATCCAGCAGCTGCTAGATGATGCAAAGAAAAATAACTTAAGACTGATAGGAGTCCACGAAAAACAGGCGAAAGTACAAATGACATTAAAAAACTGTTAAAAGAAGTAATAGTAGAAAACTTCCCAAATGGAGGTAGAGAATTGGACATTCAGATAAGTCAGGCATATAGAACTCCAACTAGCCACAATCAAAAACAATCTACACCTAGACATAATAGTCAAGATCCCAGAAACCCCACACAAGAAAAAAATCCTACAAGCAGTCAGAGAAAAGAAACAAATCACCTACAAAGGAAAGCCCATCAGAATCACAGCAGAATTCTCAACACAAATCCTCAAGTCAAGGAGAGCCTGGAGTGAAGTATTTCAGGCCCTAAAAGAAAATAACTTCCAACCTAGACTGTTGTATCCTGCAAAATTATTTTTCAAAATCGATGTGGAAATTAGATACTTCCATGACAAAGGACACCTGAGAAATTTCATGAACACCAAACAAGCACTCCAAAAAATTCTAAACAATATTCTAGAAAAAGACAATGAAGGTCACAACTCCATGAGACCCAACAGGACAAAGCCACCAGGCAAGGCAAGAATCTAAAGGGAAAAGGGGAAAAATAAAAAATAAAAGCACCAACAACAGTAAAATACCATGACAAGGATGGGTCACTATCTATCCATTATAACCATCAATGGTAATGGCCTCAATTCACCAATCAAAAGAAACAGACTGGCAGAATGGATTAAGTAGCAAAATCCAACAATATGCTGTATACAAGAAACACACCTAACTCAAAAAGAAATTCATAGACTGAAAGTGAAAGGATGGAAAACAGTTCTCCACATGATGGGAACCCAGAAAAAAGCAGGGGTAGCAATCTTATTTGCAGACAAAGTAGATTTCAAACCAAAACTAATTAAGAGAGACAAAGATGGTTACTGCATCCTTGTGAAGGGAACAATCCCAGAGGAAGAGATGATAATCACAAATATATATGCACCAAATATGAATGCCCCCAACTATACAAAACAAATATTAATGGACATTAAAAACCAAATAAGCACTAATATAATCGTAGTAGGGGCCCTTAATACCCCACTATCACAAATAGATCATCTAGACAAAAAAATCAACAATGAAATTCTAAAACTGAACCAAGCTATTATTGAACAAATGGACTTAATAGATGTTTGCAGAGTGTTCCACCACACAAAATCAGAATATAGATTTTTTTCAGCTGCACACAGGTCATTCTCCAAAATAGACTACATGCAAGCTCATAAGACATGTTTAAGTAAATGTAAAAATATTGAAGTTAACCCCTGTATATTTTCAGACCATAGTGCAATAAAATTGGAGATCAATAGCATAAGAAACTGCAAAACCCCCATAAACACATGGAAATTGAATAACACTATCCTGAACAACCAATGGGTCACAGAGGAAATTAAAGGAGAAATAAGACAGTATCTACAAGTAAATAATAATGCCAGTACAACATACAGGAATCTATGGGACACAATGAAAACAGTTCTATGAGGGAAATTAATAGCAGTGAATGCCTATATTAGGAAAACAGAGACAGCACAAATAAACAAACTAATGCTGAACTTCAAGCTCTTAGAAAAAGAAGAACATGACAAACCCAAAGCTTGTACAGGAGAGGAAATTATAAAGATCAGAGCAGAAATCAATGCAATGGAGCCTAGGAGAACAATACAAAAAAATCAGTGAATCAGAGAGTTGGTTTTTTGAAAGAATAAAAAAAACTGATAGACCTTTAGCCAACCTTATCAAAAAAAAGGAAAGAAAAGGCTCAAATCAATGCAATTAAGAACAAAAAAGGTGAAGTCACAACAGATTCAGCAGAAATCCAGAAGATCATCAATACCTACTTTGAGAAACTGTACTCTAATAAAATGGAAAACACAGAAGAAATGGACAGATTTCCTAGATACATGTGAATTGCCAAAGTTAAATGAAGAAGATATAGAAAATCTAAACAGCCCAATTACAATGAGTGAACTTGAAAATGTAGCAAAAAGTTTACCAACAAAGAAAAGCCCAGGCCCTGATGGCTTCACTGCTGAATTCTACAAGACATTTAAGCAAGAATTATCACTATTACTCTTTAAACTCATCAAGGAAATTGAAAGGGAAGCACGGCTTCCAAATTCATTCCTGGAAGCAAGTGTTACTTTGATTCCAAAACTAGGGAAAGACCCAACCCAAAAAGAGAACTACAGGCCAATCTACCTAATGAACATAGATGTAAAAATCCTCAACGACATACTGGCAAACAGAATACAGAGGGTCATCAAGAAGATCACACACCCTGACCAAGTCAGATTTATCCCAAGGATGCCAGGACAGTTCAACATGAGTAAATCAATAAATGTTATTAACAGAGTCAAGGACAAAAACTATATGATCATCTCAATAGATGCAAAAAAGCAATGGACAAAGTCCAACACCCATTCATGATTAAAAAAAAAACTATAGAAAATTGGAATAGAAGGTCTTTATCTCAAGTTGATTAAGGCTATGAAAAACCAACAGCCAATACCATACTAAATGGTCAAAAATTGAAAACTTTCACCCTAAAATAAGGAACAAGACAAGGATTCCACTATCACCACTTCTGTTCAATATAGTTCTGGAAACATTAGCCACAGCAATTAGAAAAGAGAAAGAAATAAAGGGAATAAAGATAGGAAAGGAAGAAGTTAAACTGTCATCATTTGCTGACAATATGATACTTTACAGAGAAGACCAAAAAAACTTGGCCAAAAGACTTCTAGACTTAATTGACAGATTCAGTAGAGTAGCTGGATATAAGGTCAACACTCAAAAAACAATAGCCTCCTTGTACACAAATAACAGACTCACAGAGAGAAATCAGGGAAACAATTTCTTTTACAATAGCATC
This sequence comes from Heterocephalus glaber, assembly GCF_053883595.1. Taxonomy (NCBI): domain Eukaryota; kingdom Metazoa; phylum Chordata; class Mammalia; order Rodentia; family Bathyergidae; genus Heterocephalus; species Heterocephalus glaber. Next base: position 13,266,533 of record NW_028258368.1, read on the forward strand.
CAAAAAAATGAAATATCTAGGACTCAATCTAACAAAGGAAGCAAAAGACCTCTACACTCAAAACTACAGCACTCTGAAAAAAGAGATTGAAGAGGATATAAGAAAATGGAAAAGACAGCCTTTGTTCCTGGGTAGGAAGAACCAATATAGTGAAAATGGCCATACTTCCAAAACTGCTATATATATTTAATGCAATGCCAATTGAAATTCCAACACTGTATTTCACAGAACTAGAGAAAACAATCCAAACATTCATTTTGAACCAGAAGAGACCCAGAATAGCAAAAGCAATTCTAGGCAACAGAGACATGCAGGGAGTATCACAAAACCCAACTTGAAACTATACTACAAAGCTACTGTGATAAAAACAGCATGGTACTGGAAAAGAAACAGACGCGAGGATCAGTGGAATAGATTAGATGAGAAACAGCTCCAGACATACTTAGCTACCTCATCTTTGACAAAGGAGCCAAGCACACTCACTGGAGGAAAGATAGCCTATTTAATAAATGGTGTTGGAAAAACTGGATTTCAACCTGCCAAAGATTAAAACTAAACCTATATCTGTCACCATGCACTAAACTAAGATCAAAGTAGGTTAAGCATCTAAATATTAAGACAGAAACACTAAACTTGCTGAGAGATAAGTTAGGTAGAACTCTTGAAGACATTGGCATAGGAAAAGACATTATGAACAAAATCTCAATAGCATGGAAACTAGCACAAAGAATCAACAACTGGGACTTCATCTTATTAAAAAGCTTCTGTACTTCAAGAGAAACCACCAACCAAGCTAAGAGACAATCTACAATGTGGGGAAAAAAATTTGCCAGCTGTTCCTCAGACAAAGGTCTATTATCAAGAATGTATAAAGATCTGAAAAAAAATCAGTCCCCCCAAATATAAAGAACCAATTCAGAACTGGGCATCTGAAGTGAACAGACATTTCTCAGACAAAGAAGTAAAAGCAGCAAATAAACCTATGAAAAATGTTCAACATCACTGGTCATTTGAGACATGCAGATGAAAACAACACTGAGATTCCACCTCACCACAGAAAGAATGGCTGCTATCAAGAAATCAATCAATAACATATATTTGCAGGGGTATGGGGAGAAAGGAACCCTTCTCTCTTGTTGGTAGAAGTGCAGACTGGTGCAACCACTGTGGAAATCAGTATAGAGATACCTCAAAGAACTAGGACTAGAGGTCCTATTTGATCCAGCTATTCTCCTGATGGGGATCTTCCCCAAAGAATTAAAAGAATCATACCACAGTGATATATGTGCACCCATGTTTATAGCAGCACAGTTTGCATTAGCTAAAGTTTGGAAACAGCCCAAGTGCCCATCAACTAGAAACTGGATAAAGAAAATGTGTTTTTTTATAAAACAGAGTACTACTCAGCCATAAAGAATGACAAACTAGAGACATTTATAGCTAAATGGATGCATATTGAGGCCATACTCTTAAGTGAAATAAATAGTACACACATGTGTAAATACTGAATAGTTTCTCTGGTGTGAGAAACTGAAAGTGTAAATAAGGATTAAAATGATTAAAACAAATAATTGATAATCTGAAAGAGGAAGAAAAAGCCCAAAGTGGTAGGGGAAGTGAGAGGGGAAGGGGAAAGGGAAGAAGGGAAAGGAAAAATTATGAGAAAGAAAAAAAATGGAAACAAAATCTATGTAAATAGGGAAGGGTGGTGAGGGTGAAGGGCACATAGGTAATGGGGGAAAAATATGAACTAAGGTACATCGTGTTCAGGTACAAACACCCAATGATAAATGTAAATGTATTGTATACCTAAAATGTACCAATAAAAGAATTTAAGGAAAAATAAAAACACACACTTATTCTATCCTTCTTGCCACATTCTGAAACTGTTCTGGGAATCCTCTTTCATGAGTCTTTTCTGGCCTTCTTTGTTGTCCTTAATTAATTTAAAACCTTGGGCAAGGGATTTAGCTCAGTGGCACCATGCCTACCTCACAAGCACAAGGTCCTGAGTCTGATCCCTGGTACCGCAAAAAAAAAAAAAAAAAGAAAAAACCCTTTATAATAATTTCTGCCTAATAAAAACATTACAGTGTGTCTTTGTACACCTTATTCAGCAGATCTAGGACCATGCAACTTATGACTCTTTTTAAAGAGTGTGTCTTAAAAATGATCACAAGAAGTAAACATTTTTGGAGCCAGTCCCAGCACCCGGAAGGAAGCTCCCCCACTGCCATCCCAAGCTCCTAGAGTAGAGAAGGTGAGTAGCATGGACGCCAGAAGCACCCCGCTCCCCGTGGAAATGAGAAGACATGTAAACAAGCCCCAAAAACAGATTTCTGGATCACCTACAGCAACCTCAAAGGGAAATGAGATGGAACAATCTGATACTCAACCACCTGGACTCTCTGAACTGGCAACAAAAAATGGGAAAAATGAAATCAGAAATAATTACGCATATAACAGCAAAGATTTTGCTCATGGTGCAAGACATGATTAATAAATCTAGAGAGGACACAGATAAAAAAATAGAGGATCTGAGGAACCTGATGGAATCCCAACATAGGAAACAAATGGAATCCATAAAACAGATACAAACAGATTTCCAGGAGATTAAAAACTCCATTGAAAGTCTGCACAGCAGAATGAACCAATGTGAGGATAGAATGTCAGATATAGAAGAAAAGATTGCAATTAGTGAGGAGGAAAAGAAAAATTGCTTTAAAATTGTAAAGGAACATGAGAAATCAATCCAGCAGCTGCTAGATGATGCAAAGGAGAGTAACATAAGACTGATTGGAGTCAATGAAGAAACACGAGAGAGTGCAGATGACATAAAAAAAACTGTTCACAGAAGTGATGGCAGAAAACTTCCCAAGGAGGGGAAAAGAACTTGACATACAGATAAGTGAGGCATATAGGACTCCAAATAGCCTTGATCCAAAAAATCTACACATAGGCATATAATAGTTAGGATTCCAGAAATCCAACAGAAGAACAAAATGCTACAAGCAGTTAGAGAAAAGAAACAAATCACATACAAAGGAAAGCCCATCAGAATCACAGCAGACTTCTCAATGCAAACCCTCAAGGCAAGAAGAGCTTGGACTGATGTATTTCAAGCCCTAAAGGAAAACAGCCTCCAACCCAGATTGATGTACCCTGAAAAACTATTTTTCAAAATGGATGGAGAAATAAGATACTTTCATGATAAAGAGCATCTCAGGAACTTCATGAATACCAAACCGGCACTCCAAAAAATTTTAGACAGTACCCTAGGAAAAGACAGTGAGGATCACAACCCCAGGAAACCCAGCAGAATGAATCCATTGGGCGTGACAAATTAAACGCAAAGGGGAAGAGTCCAACAAAAAGAAAAAGTCATGACAATGCCTTTAAAACTTTTAACTTCATCTCCCTAATGAGTGTATAATTCAATCTTGTTATTGTACTGATTAGTGTTTTTCTGATTCTAGAGTTGCACACCTTTCCTTGTGCTATACTGGCTGTTTATCATCTTCTTATGTCTACTTTTTAATTGGGTTGTCTATTAATGAGCTCTAAGAACTCTTTATATATTCTGGTCATAGGTTCTATGCATTGTAAATATGGTCTGTTTAAGGACTACTTTTCACTTTAATGATGTCATTTAAAGTTCTAAATTTTGATGGAATCTCATTTATCAAGTTTTTTCTTTTATACATCATGTCTTTTGTATACTAAGTAATTCTTGCCTACCCTGAATTCATAAACATTTTCCCTTATAATTTCTTCTTAAAATTTTATACTTTTAGGCTTTCCTATTTAGGTTCATAGATCCCTTCAAGTTATTTTCATGTATGGAAATAAAGGGTTGAGGTTAATTTTTTATATACGGATACCAGGTGTTCTAGTGCCATTTGCTGAAAACACTATCTTTTCCTCAGCTCTTGAACTGAGTTTGTGCTCTATAAAATGTTAATGTTAAATAATCTTTCAAAACTCAGTGGACCATATACGTGTAGTTCAATTTCTAGATTCTCTTGTTTTATTCCAATGATCTATATGTCTTTTCTTACACCAACACTGCCTTGATTACTGTAGCTTTAGAAGTCTTAAAATTAGGTACTAAACATCTTCCAACATTGTTTTTGTTTTTGTTTTTGTTTTTAACTTTTCTAGGTCCTTTGTATTCCTACATAACTTTTAAATTTCAATATCCAATTCTTCATTTATAGCAAGTATACACAGACCTGAATTTTTATATATACCTTGTGTTTTCTAATCCTGCTAAATTCAAATACAAGTTCTAGGGGCTCTTAGAGATTTCTTAGTATTTTCTCTGTAGATGATCATTTCATCTACATATAAAGATTTTGCTTCTACCTTGCCAATCCTATCTTAATTGTGTCATTTTATTGCCAGACTACTTTGGTGGGGACTAGGTTTCAAAGTTTAATGGACAGATTAAGAGTAAGCATATCTGCCCTTGTTCCCCACCTTAAGGAGAAAGCATTGTATCTTCTCCATTCATATAAGGCATTCTCACTGGAAGTATGGAGTACATGTCTTTAATCTGTTGAGAAGGTTCTGTTCTACTTCTAGTCTCCTGATAGCTTTTACCATGAACAGCTGTAGAATTCAGTCCAATACTCTTTCTCCAACTAGTGACAGGATCATATGGCTTTCTCCTTTCCTCTGTTTAAATGATAACTTGTGGGGGTGGATCTTCCAATGCTGAACCAACAATGCCATCCCTATAACAAAACCACTTTCTACATACTGCCAGATCTGACTTCCAATAGTTTGTTTTGTTATACAAATTTCTATCTATGTTCATACTTTTTTCTTCTATTATCTTTATCCAGTTTTAGGATTAGCACAATGTAGAGTTCCTAAAATGAGGGGAGAAGTGTTCCTTCTTTTTTCTGCTTTAATTGTTTGATATAATTTATCAGTTAAAATGTATACGGATCTGTTGTTGTCATATAGGCAGGTTTTCAAGCTAGGAATATACTTTCTTTAATAGGTGCTATTTAAATTTTATATTTCCTCCAGAGTTAGTTTCATTAATTTGTCTTCCAAGGTACTTCTTAGAAGTTGTCAAATTTATTTCAAAAAGGGCTTTTGTAATATGCTTTCTATATCCTTTTAAATTCTGTAAAATCTGTGGTAATGTCTCCTAGATATTGCTATTGTAATTTTAAAAATGTATAATTGATATTATGTAACAGGAAGAAAAGGTCTAAAGGAGCAGGGGAAGTGGGAGGGGTAGGGGAAAGGAAAAAAGGGGAAAAAATATGAGAAAAGGAAAAAAATGAAAACAAAGTCTTTGCAAATAGGGAAGGGTGGAGGGGGTGAAGGGAGGGCAAGGGAAGGGGAAAAAGAATAAGAACCAAGATACTCATGTAATGGTACAAAATCCCAGTGATTAATGTAACTGTATTTTATACCTAAAATGTACCAATAAACTTAATGGGAAAAAAATAAATAAAGAAGTAAATATTTTCAACCTATTCAGGACATTGAGGCATCCATGACAACACAGGAGGAATTCCAGAACTGCTTCAAAAAGTGACAATGACAACAGGATAAGTGTGTTCAAAGTGAGGGGGAGTATTTTAGGGGAAATTAATGGTAATGTGTTTTATACTATAATAAGCTTTTAAATTTTATTTAAATATTCACCATAGTCTATGATCACACATGGTGTATTTTCCCTTATCAGGACTTTTTCACAGGGTAGCACACTTTGTTTCTATAAACTATAAGGTAGAGAATCTGTTTGACTGGCGTCTTTTTAAGGTAAACCTAGAGGTAGTTGGCCTACAAGGTCCAGGACGGGTGCTCATGTCTTGCTTGGTGCAGAAAATCATATGATTGTTCAGTACTGGCCTGAGACAGAGATGCAGCAAGTGAGAAGCACTCTGTCCCGGAGTCTCCACTGTTACACTTCCCTCCCTAATTGTCCCCAGCTTACCCCACTGCAGGGGGCTCCTGACAGGTCTCCCTTCCCCATATCACACCCTCTGCCACCCACCCACCCTTTCCATATGCACCAGCTATTTTTAAAATCTCAACTTCTAAGATTATAATAAAATAGAGCTGAACTTCAATATCAAAACCCTTACAGCCTAGAATAACTACCAAGTGTCATTTTGCTGCATCATGAGATTAAGGTGTGAGATTTTTCTAAATCAATTTAGAACCCCAACCTGACAATTCTATAAAAAGTGCATTGATAAGTGACTGCCAAATCTGGAGCAAGCAAAAGATATCTTTGGTACTCAGCATTCTGACAACCACACGTCATCAGCTCTATCTACATAGATCAAATAATAGTAATTAATTGACAATAATAATACCAGCTGGCACGTGAAAGGAGACCATCCTGGCCGCACCTCACAGTCAGGGAAAGTTTTCAGAGTCTCTGTGTCCCTATTTGGTTAAAATTTCCTAAGCCATAAGTTCCAAACTGAAGTACTTGTATCAGTCTTAGGGATGAATATTAGCTCCAAGAATGTTTATTCTATTTTGTGTTTTGCTACAGTTGAAACCTCAAATGTCCCCCACAAGTCTTGTATATTCAGAAGTGGAGATCTGGGGAGTTTGTTGGATCATGGGGACACCATATTCATCAGTAGATTGACCCATTAATGAGTTCATAGCTAAATGTGCTATGAGGAGGCGGGGCCTGGTTGGAAGAGGTGTGTCACTGGGAACGTGCCTTTGTAGAGTGCATCTCCCTCCTGGTTCCTCCCATCTCTCTCTGCCTCCCAGCTGCCATGACATGAGCAACTTTCTCCTGCCATGTCCTTCTGCCATGATGTTTCTGCCTTGGAGCCAGGTGGCCATGGAGTGAAAGCCCCAAACCATGCGCCAAATTAAACCTCTCCTGCTCTAAATTGTGTCAGGTATTGTGTCCCAGCAATGGGACAGCAATGGAACACCAATGGGACATGTCTTCACTGTGAAATTTTTAAAAAATAATAATATAGCACCTGGGTCAAACAATATAGATAAATGATGATCAAGTCTCACTGTGTTGCTTCAAAGCCTGTGTTTATGTTTGTGTCTGTCAGTCCAGTGATCACCTCACTCCATCTCACTTTGGGTTTGCTGTGATGAACCTCTGGCTTCCATATCCTTATGTCAAACCCCACAAAAATCCAGCATCCAGTGCGATCTCAAGTTTTATTTTCTTTATCAGTTTTAAACTAAAATTTCCATGTTGAGGTAATAATTCTGTCTGAGAAGTACTCCCAAACCCTGAAAGTTTGGTTTCTCAGATTATTTCATAAATGGCATTTAACATCAGGAAATCCACCAGTATGGTAAGTGCTTTCCAGCCTTTCAGAGAGAAATCATGGTCAGTGGCTCACAGCACAACTCTGGATCTACTGTAGCTGGTCGCAAACCCCAGTGCTGCCACATATTAGCTGTGGGACCCTGGTAAGCTACTTAGCCTCTCTGCACCTCAATTTTCTTAACTATAAAATGGGCATAATCTGCTTGTGGCAGACATGACCCTCACCAATATTTCTTATTCTCCTCCTTGTCCAAGTACATGTCTCATTGGTATAGCCATGTGAAGGACTTTGGCCAATGAAATATCAGTGGGAGCGGTATTGATTTATTTTGAAGGAGAAATATTTAGGAGCTGGTTCACCACTCTTCAAGTTCTCATCCCCAAGGAAGATAACCATGAAGAAAATGCTGATATGGAGGTGATATAAGAGGGAAGCAGCCTAGAAAGCTGAGCTCCACTTACGCTGTCCTGGAAAGTCGCCCAAACCCACAGATGACTTGACATACACAAGAAACAAACATTTGTGAAGCTCAGCCGTGGAGATTTTGGTACTTGCACCGTAGAATAAGCTGGTCTGTTTCCTTCCAGGGTGCTGTGAGGATTAAATGATTTAGTGTACATAAACACTTAAAACTGCTTGCACATAAAGCCATGCAAATATTTGCAAAAGTTGCTGCATTGAATTTATTCTAACACATATTTTTTCACATTTTCATATCTTATAATTGTTTTGTGTTTTAATTGGCAACCGTGTTTCTTTCTTAACTGTCCACAAAATCACCATACATCTTTGATGCAATAAGAAACAATTTTATTATTATTATTATTTTGGAGATTAGTGAGTAAAGAACGACGACTACAGTCTCCATGTGTAAGCACTGCCTTCTCACCTCATTGTGCAAACAAAGGTTTTGTAATGGTGTGAGGGAGGATAGAGTTGTCATCCAAAACACTGTAGTAACACATGCTGAATTTAGCATCAGTGACCGTATTTATTTTTGGAGCAAATGTGTTGTTTGGATCCCATCATTGTACATACCAACTGGTAACAGTCCATTAGTAATGAGTGTTACAGCCAACATTCAAGGAAGGACTTTTGGGAAATGCTTTTTTTTAAGTGTCATATTATATTTTGGGGTACACTGATAAATTTATCTGTCAAGATAATAATTGGCAATTTAGAACAAATTTGTTGGCTTATCTTTTCAGCAAAACATCAGTCACCACAGTAAAAAGTGTTCACATGTGTTTTATTTGTTTTTATAATTTTCTCTGAATTAAATTTGTTAATTTGTTTTAGTTTTATAGTTGTATGAGTCAGATGCATACATTTTTTCTTAGTTTTGTACTGATACATATTGATGTGAAAATAATAAATACAATTGAGTCTAAAGAGAAAGTCCTTCAGAGGAAGTTTATACATTATTTAATTTTGAGAAACACTGGCTCAAACTCTACAAACATGCATTTGTCTTTGTTTTTCTGGCAACACTCCTAAAATATTCTCAGTATCAGACACAATCGGCACAGATGTACAAACCAGAGACAACCTCTGCCTGGCATCAACCTGCAAGTGGAGACCTAAAAGATGGGGCTGCAGCCTCCTTGCTCAGCCCTCTGCCCACCGCAGGTCCCTGGGGCGTCTTCTCAACTGCTCCTCCAAGCCAGCACAGCGACCAAAAGTTCTGGCCAAGGAAGTGATCTCAGACAGAAAGCATGCTTGACAGGGCTCCCAGGAACTCCAGGCAGGAAGAAGAGCTGGGCACAATATCTGCAGTTCACACACCTTCACTCTCAGGCTTAGGCCCACTTGTGTAGGAATATGGTCTCCATCTGCTGCTGCAACTGCCTTTGTTGATAAAGCCCACCAAGGCCTCAGTCTCCTTGGAGCTCCCTGGGAACATCTGGACCCCACACCCTCAGCATCCACGTCATCTTTCTCTTCAAGGACCGAGCATCACCTTTACCAAGCCACTCTGCAGAAGCAGTCCCTTTGCCATGGTTTGCTTGGCTCTTTGTGTTTTGATTGGCGTTTGCACCATGACTGAATTATTTAATGAATTAATTAATAATTTGAAAACCCTGATTAGAAGCCAAGTCATCTTGTCTTTTTGAGGCAAATATATTATTGAAGGTGAGGAATTGAAAAAAGTCATTCAAATTTGATTATCTGGCTTTATGAACCAATATATGAATTTTTATTTTTAAAAAATCATCCTTAAAAAAGAAGATTTTAGGAACTGGCTCCTTTCTCAAATTTGTTGATATTGTGGAGGTGGTATGGACCTTGGAGTCCTCTGCTTCCCTCTCCCAGTTTTACAGATGAAGGAACTGAGTCCCAGAGTGGTGGAGAAAGTTTTCCAAAACCACAGAGCTAATAGGTCCCCAAATCTGACAAAATCCAGGCCTCCTAGTCTCCTAATTGGAGAGCTATTTCCTAACTTGCAGAAAATATAATAGATCTTTCCTTCCAGTCCCTACACGTGTATGCATGTGCACGCACACATGCGCGCACACACACGCACCTAGAAGCCAGCAGTTCTTACCCACACCACCTACACGTGATAAATATACTACTGTATGTGGCCCCAGATTTTTGGATGTTCAGTTCAAACAGGCAAACTCACTATAAATGGTTCCCAACTTATACTGGTTCAACTTAAATTGTTTTTCATAAGCGTTCAGTAGAAACTGTACTTGGGATTTTGAATCTACTTTTTCCTGAGCTACCAGGAAGTGCTAAAATATTCTCTCATGTTAGAGGGTGGCAGCAGCAAGATGCAGATCCCAGCCAGCCCCATGACCACTAGAAAAAGATCCACAGTCTGCAGTATTGCTAAGTTGTGCGTTCAGTAGGCAAGCTGTATTCAATGCATTTTCCACTTACGATATTTTCAATTTATGATGTTTAGTGGGACCAGCATTAGCACCATGAATCAGATGGAGTACTGAGCTGAGCAGTTGGGGGACCCTGATGAACAAGGATACAATTCAGGGCACATGATTAAGCATCAACTAAGAAAAACAATGTGTTCCTTGAAGCATGCCCTGTAGACACATAAGAATGGGGCTAGCAGGATGTGTATCCTAAAAAGTTATGTTGAAGTCTCAATCCCTAGTACTTGTGAATGTGATCATGTTTGGAAATAGAGTGAAAGGTAGCCAATTTAACATGAGGTCATTAGTGGATCTTAACCCAATACAACTAATAAGAGTAAAGAAAAATGTTGGACATATTCAGAGGACAGACAGAAACACAGGAGGAGCCACATCAGAAGGTGGGCAGAGATGTGAGTGGTGCATTTATAAAGCTAAGGACCTCCAAGGTTCACTGGCAACACCTGAAGCTGGGAGAAGTGGGAAGGATCTTGCCCTATAGTTTCAGAGAGATGATGGCCCAACTGACATCTTGATCTTAGACTTCTGGTTCCAGAACTGTGAGAGAATAGATTTCTGCTGTTTTAAACCAAGCATCCCATGGTAACATAGTTCACTATTATTTTCAGAAGAGACATTCAAAGACCCTCAGCCGATGCCTAAAACCTGGGATAGCACAGAGCCCTATATTATACTATGCTTTTTCCTACACATACACATCTATTATAAAATTTAATTTATAAATTAGGTATAATATGTGATTAATAATAACTAATAAAGTTGAATAATTGTAATAATATTTTATCATAAAAGTTATTTAGAACTTAATAATTATTCATGTCTGGAATGTTCCTTTTAATATTTTAAGACCAAAGTTGACCACAGGTTACTGAAACCACATATAAGGTAAGACTATTATACAGTTGCCCTTCTGTATTCATGGCTTCCACATCCATGAAGTCAACCAAGGATCCAAAACATTCAGGAAAAATATTACATCTGTAATGAACATGTATGGAATTTTTCCTTGTCATTATTCCCTAAACAATGAACATAAAGCTATTTCTATAGTGTTTGCATTTTATTAGGTTATATATGTCATCTAGAGATAATTTAAAGTATATGGAAAGATCTCAAAGGCTACACCATTTTATGTAAGAGGCTTCAGCATCTGTGGATTTTGGTATCAGGGGTGTTCTGGACCCAAGCCCTAAAGACACCAGAGTCAACTGTGCTGCTTACAGCAGCCCTAGGAGTATACATAATAGGTAATAAACTGTTTTGCTTTCACACAGTACTCACTTGTTAAGGGGTGATTTTAGACTTTAAACTCTTCAAAGGCACTGCCAAACATTTTTGGCTTTTGAAGGCATCCCACAAACATGGAGTAATAGAAGACAGCTTCCCAGCAGTTCTTATTTCTCTCAGACACCCACATTCCTTCCAATCACTGTTTACACTCTGTCCCCCTCCTACTGGTGCTTCTTGCTTCTCTTCTTCTAGCACAGAACAAAGTCTCTCCAGCTTTTCCAGGAGACAAGAAAAGAGCAGGTGACAGTGGCATGACTACACTGACATCCCTGCCTCCTGATATTACAACCACACAAAAACCATTCATTCCATCACTCAGCAATAATTACCCAGCAGTGACTTCATGGCTGTCCACTGCAAGGAATGGAACTGCTGGAGCTTAGATCAGATATTTGACAAGCATGTGGGTGGGTGAATGGTTATATATATATATGTATGTATACATATATGCATAGGCTAGATAGATGTGATGATGATGATGATGATGATAGATAGATAGATAGATAGACAGATAGATAGATAGATGGATAATACATACATACATTCACAAATACATACATAGATACATACAAAGATAGGCAAAGAAGAAAACTATCAGATAGCAATAAGTGCCAAGCAGAAGAGAGAATTAGTGATATGATAATGTTCAGCTGGGTGGTTATATCATTTTGTCTGGTCAGGAAGTCACTGAGGCAGTGACTTAAACTGAGCTCTGGATTAAAGCTGGCTGGATTAAAGCTGGATTAAAGCAGTGTCCTGGGCAGAGGAACGACCTGGAACACAGGCTAGAGGAGAGCAGTGAGCTCAGGCAGACAGAGGTGTTCTCCTCTAGGTGTCCCAGCCCTCCCACTTCCAGAGCACAGCAGCCTGCAAGTCCCCTGGGAAGTCTGATGTAGCCATGATACTGGCATTAGGCAATGAGAAAGAAACTTCATGGCCCATACTTCATAGCATCCCCTGCCTACTTCTGCTGAGGCCACAAGAGCCCATATGGAGATGCAGCTGACATTTGCCTGGATCCCCAGGACCTATTATAGGGAAACCTTCTGGCTGGCCCACACTAAACCAGGTGTTAATGGTCCCAAGCTCCGGTCCCAGAAGGAAGTACAATTGTTGTTTCAAGTCGCTAACGTTTGAGAGCACAACCTAATCCACTGCAGTTCCAACAGTGCCTTGGAGAGAGAAGAAAGGAGGCACTAGAGGGCTGGAGTGCAACACACAGAAGTGAGGGAATCCAGCCAAAGGAAAAAAAGGCTTTCTGTTAAATATTAGGAGAACTGGAAGATTTTCAGCAGGAGGTGGATGGGGGTGTGGCAGACAGCTAGTAGGAAAAAAGCCTCGTATAGAGGTGTCAGAGTATGACCCCTACACTGGATTGTGCCTTTAGGATGTACCACTCAGGAGCCCTGTGATGTGGAGCAGGCCAGTTCTGTGTCAAGTGTTACTCATTTTTATAAAAGGATAATAAAATGGCCAGTTTTGCCATGTCATGAGGATTCAAGGAAACAATTCATGTAAAGAATCTGGAAAAATACTAAGCACATAGTAATCACTCAAGAAGTAGTGAGTAATCATTCTAATTCTTACCACTAGACATTGGCAACCTATTCCTCAACTAATTGCTGTCAATGCCTAGATAGGCTCCTCTCCAAACCTTTATTATACTTTAAATCTAAAATGTCCTGTAGAAGTCTCATGTGTTTGGAAGGGGTTAGATACTGGGGATGCTATACTCACCAGTGGATTCATCCATCGGTTGAGCTTTGCTTAAATGTGCCTTCAAGATGGGAGCAGAATGGGGATTCCAGCTTTTTTTAGAAAATCATAATAAGGCAATCTAGAAGAGACTTAAAAGCCTCCAGAGTTGTGAGTTGGGCTCAATTCTGAGCACGGGGTAGCTCTACTGGGGGGCAGGTAGGAAAGGACAGGTGAATCACCTTAGTTAGCATTTAGTTATCACCTAGTAATAGAAATGGGGTTGGTGGCAGAAGCCTCAGTTTACTTTTTTATTCATCTATTCTACCTTGAGTAAGGAAGGAGGCAGAGACAAAGGGATGGAAATAATGAATAACAAATGCAAATGTACAGTGGATAAAATATAATTTGGAAGTTAGTTAAAACTTCCACTAAAGAGATCAAAAACTGAAGAAATACTTCCCAAGATGGCTTGGGACATCAAGTTAACTTGAAGCCCCAAATTATAAATTGTCACAGTGTCTGTCCTCCCACAGAATTGAACTCTAAAAACCACTCCTACCCACTCAGGAGGAGCCAATGTGTGTACACACAGAGGGTATAAGTGAGGCCCTAAACAGAGGAGCCTAGTAACAGAGCAACCAAATATCCCCAGCAGGTATTTAGCATTCCTCCTTTTTTTTTTTTTCACTAAATTGTACATTCTTTTCATAGGGAAACATAAAATAAATTAAAGACTATTTGAATATCTTTCCATTTTTTCCACACTATTAGAAATCATGCTAACTCAACTCGGGAAGCCATAGTATCTCAGGCACCAGTAGGCTGACCCAGTGGGAGCCTGGGATCCAAGGAAAGGCACTGTATGCAGTGTGAAAACCAAAACCTACAAATAAACACTAATCCCATTTCTGAGGCTCCATATTCATGACCTGGTCACCCTCCCAAAGGCCCCACCTGTTCATACCATCTCCTTGGGATCTGAGGATTTTGATATATGAATCTTTGGAGGACACGAACTTTCAGACCATAGCAGCCCATGATGAGATTTCTAATACTCAGACTTATTTAAATCAATGTTTTCCTAGTTCTCCAAACCCTGTCCTTAGCTGTCATCATCATCCTAAGGCACCTGCCCTTCCTCCAATTTGTTCTCTCTTCTTGTGCCAGAACTTCTGCTTCTCCACCTGGTCTTCCTCTCATTTGTAGCATGGATCCTGGACACAAACAGATCTTCCCTTATTTAATCTCCCTTTGAGATTAAAAACAAACAAACAAACAAAAAAACCTAACCTTCTTTTTTTCTTTGATAGCCAGAGGGAGTGTGGTCCGACTGGCAGCGGTCATAACTTTCTCCTAGAAGGTGACTCATGGTGACTAGCACCAAAGTCTTTCTGCAACCTCTACAGGTCCCTCAGCAGCCATATGCTAGCTACTCATTCCTGCAGCCCCAACCAGAGCCAAGTAGGCTGAAAGCTGTGACCCCTCCCCTACTCTGGACCACTCTAGACCAGTGCTGCTACCTCTTTGAGGACCAGGGAGGACCTGCCTGACAAAGGTCAGATCCCGGAGAGAGTGGGTCCCATTGCTAATATCCTCAAAGTCTCCAAACCCCAGTGGGCCGTGATCAACATTGCCACCCCTCCTTCTAAAGCTGAGAAAATCACAATTTCAGCCTTGTCATTTTTACAGAAGTGTAGGAGTTGGTAATCAAGCAGCAACTTTTCCTGTAGTTCACTGAGTTATCACCATGATAGGTGTGGCTGTCCTAGACAACCCATGAAGCTCCAAGAGATATCTGTCTGGCCAAAGCAAGCTTGAAGCATGAAACTATCTCAGTTGATTCCACCCTGGAGTCATTCCAGATAACTTTAAACTGCAACCTCCAGATGATCCCACCTACCTATCACTTCTTTAAAAATCCCAGGATAGGTCCCTAAAATGCAGGAAACTGTGCATGTGACCCCTGCTCCTCCTGTACATAAGCAATGTTCCCTCACACTCCTTGGGCCAGTTCAGGAGGGCTCCTTTCTGTGCACTGACCCTCTGCTGTAGCACCATTTCCAGTAAAAACCTCATTCCAGTAGTCCTATTCCTACTTGTAATTCTTATCTCAGGGAGAGTAGCTGAGAGGGTTTCAGTAAAAAGAGCTGGTGCCTCTAGAGGCTGTTAGCCTTGAAGAGCTCCAGAGAGTAGTGAAGCAACTAAAAGCCAAGAGCAGTGGAGAAATGCAGAGACCAATGGACACCTTAAGAGATGTATGGTAGCCTGTGATGACCAGTGGAAGAGCCCAATAGAGACAGCAGAAGTTGCTGGAAGTTGCCAAGTAGACTGTGAACCTAGCTGCTGAGGAGCTATAGGGGTGGCTAGGAACCACCAAGAGCTGTAACACTGAGAGTTATGAAGTATTGGTACTCAAAGCTCAGAATTGTAACACTAAGGGCTGAAGACCACTGTCATTCAAAGCTTGGAGCCACTAACATAAAGGAGCGGCAATTTGCCAATTTCTATCTGAATGAATAAAAGAACCCTCAGTTGATTGATGACACCTTTGTTCCTCCCACATTTCTCTCTCCCCTCTGCAACTCCTTCCATCTTTTCCCATTCTTTAGTCTTTCAACAAGGATTATGACACCTTCTGAACTCATGGCATCTTCCTCTACTTCATCCATATTCTCCTGAACCACTGTGACCTGGTTCCACTGTCCTCTGCCACCAACACTGAACTCTTGGCAACAATCTCTGGCATTCTCATCTCCAAATCAGGGCATTTTAATTCCTTCCCTCTGCATTTCTCTGCTGCATCCCCAAATGTGGTATCTCCATCAGAGAACATGGGTTAGCCTGCAGCCAAGCTGAGAACTTGCTCTGGCCTCCCCACAGGCCTGGCTTTTGGGCCCTTCTGTGGAGAAGGTGGGTCTCTTTAAGGGACTCTCCAGGGGCTTAGTTCTGAAGAGAATGGGGTGAGGGGAGGGGTTGAGGGAAGAAGAAGGAGATAGGTAAGAGATGTAGGAGGGGTGAGGAGAAAGTGGGAGAATTAAGGAGAGAGTGAGAAGCATTGTGAGAGTGACCTGAAGAGACAAGGAGAGTCTTCTCTATCATTTAGGTCACTCTGAGGTAACATAAGTAACTCTCCAGTCTCCTAATTAGGGGTGGGAATAAAACGTTGTGTCCACATAAAACTCCCACTTGTGGTTTGGAGGAGCCAAACAGATACCTGAGGATGTTCGGTCCTCACTTAGCTTTATGAAAGATGTAGGAAGACACCCAGGATCCTGTGGGAAATGTATTGGCATCATCAGGAAAAGGGTGTCTTCTGAGGAGGAAGATAGCCTGGGAGAGGTGCAGGGAAAGAACCAAGAAGGATCAATGGACCCTAGCTGGCTTTGGGCAGGTGGTTGTACCCTTAGGAAGCTTGGGTGGGAATAGCATTGACCTCAGCAGGAGAACACTGTGCCTTGAGCTTAGGTGTGAAGACTCACTGTGGAGACCACAGCACCCACCCTGCATGCTCTAGAGTGCCATGGGCTCCAGGTTGTGTATGTTAAGAAACAAGAACACAGAGATGGAATCTTGCTGTGTGGCTGTAGACTCACCCCTCACGGGGATCAGATTATTCAAAATTCCCTTTTTCTAAACCCAACACTGCCACATGTGACCCATATAGGGAAGCCTGCAGTTGGGCAGATTAGGGAAAAAAATTCATTTTTATCTGTCCAGAATCTAATTTTTGAGACCAAAAAGCTGTAGGCCATCCAAGGAAGAGATCATTGATGAGGTCAGGAGGGCTCACAATTGGAAAAATACCCATATAAACCTCCTATGCATGTCTTTCAGAAATAAAAAAATAAGAAGTGGCTGTCTCCCTCTCCTGTACTCACCCATGCACTGCTGTCTGTGCCTTTACTGGGCACTTCTCACCACAGGCTTGGTTCTGTGTTCATTTTGGTGTTAGTGGGTCTTCCTCCCCAGAGAGTAAGTTCCTTGTACGGCAAGGATCTAGTTTATTTTTTCTTGCACAATATTTGTTTCTGTGCATACTGAGAGCTCAAGGAGCCCCTGAACTGAATAAAAGGGAACTGAATTGAACTAGATCAAAGCCTTATCTACACAGCTTCTAGGTTGCTGAGAAACAAAGTTGTTTGGCCACTTCCAGCCTCACTTCCCCTCAGGTAACAGACTCCCATTAGCTCTTCATCAAAGCCCACCTCAAGATCCACTAGCCTATCCTCTTCCCAAACCACCACTGGAAGAGACTGACATGGACTCAGCACTTTTCCACTCTCCAGTACTGGGGTGGAAGGGGGCTGCACATGAGCCAGAGCACTCGGGTTTGATGACTTCAAAGGTCTATATGTGTATGCAGCTGAAAAGAGGAAATTAAGCATCAGCATTGCCTGTCAGCTGTAGGTCAGTCCAAGTTGCCAAGAAGGATGTAGGCAAGAATAAAACAGCTGTGTTTCTGTCAGTCTGTGGCAACATACAATTTCTCTAGCTTTCTCATTGTATAATTCCTCTCATTTACAGAGACATGATGTCTATTAAAGGGTAGCTAATGAGAACTTTATAAATCCACCCCTCATCAATAGGATCTACTTTATCCTTCATTTTTTTACTTCTCAGAATCACTTTTCTGCTAGAAAATGAGTTGTGTTTGCTTCAGAAAGTACCACAGAACTCACAACTGGTGAGCAGAAATGACTCTAAATTTAGCACATATTGTTCACTTGACCAATGTGCAATATTTTCTGCCCATCCTCTTAAGACCTGCCTTGGCCTTGAAGTCAAAGTTCAACTGGCCGACCCATTCCTCTCATGCTTGTTCTTGTCTTCATTCCCACATTCAACTTGGATGGTTAATTGATACAAGATGTGCCGGCTATGTGGTAGCACAGGGCTGAGTTGGATTAGAGGCCCCAGGCCTACACAGACAGCACCCATTCATGAGTAAACTGTGTTCTAACCCTGCTCACTTGGCAAAGAGTCATGGAGTGGGTGGAGATGAGAAAAACATCTGCCTTCCTCATCTGGCATTCAAAATACAGTCTTCACTGAAAGACTCTGGAAAAGAGGACAGAGAGTTCTAGCTGGGTGGAAACTCCTGCCAAAACAGATGATTTGGAAAGCTGATTTCATTCTTGGGTGATGTGCGTGGAGCACTATAACAACCATTATGAAGACTCATGACCTTTTCCTTGATCCTGTCCATTCCAAAACTGGTTATGATTTTATTTTTCATACTGAGTATCAACATCATATCAAATGCTGTCATCCAAGTACACATTTAGGGTGTGGCAGATTAATAATATCTAAAAGAATGTAGAGGTGTTTGTTTAAGGCACACTTACATAATACCAAGAAAGAAAAGCTGAGGGGCCTTCAGTCCTTCTGTACCCTGTGGGTTATAAATTGAAAGAATGAAAAGATTCCATCATCATATGCAAATCACAACTAGATCTGAGTCACTTGCTGTTCATCTGACCAGTGACTATGTCAGACTCCATCGCTCTATAATATCCTACAGACTGATTGAGGAAGCCCACACACAGCTGAGAGTTCTGAGTGCCAAGGCACTTATGTTCTGCAAGAATTGATTCATTGTTGAGAAGGAGTAAAAGGCCACATGCATGGATGCAAGGGTTAAATAAGACTTTCCTTTCTCTCACTGCTAGGAGGGATTAGAGTCACTAAGGGGCTCCTTTGAGAAATAAACTGTATGAAGGAGGAAGAGGTTGCCATTCTTAAACTGATTAAAGTTTTCTGTTTTTTTGTGTGTTTCTTTTTTTTTGGTACCAGAGTTCAAACTCAGGACCTTGTGCTTGTGTGGCAGGTGGTGGAACCACTGAGCTACATCCCCGGCCCTGAATGAAGTTTTCATCATCATCATCATCATCATCATCATCATCATCATCATCATCATCATCATCATCATCATCATCATCATCACAGGCTTTTATGAAAGCAGGAAACAGATTGGGAAGTCCAAGGAGGCAACCAGAAGTTGAGAGGTGAGAACTCAAAAGCCAGGAAGAAACTACTCATCTGTAGTGGGACCCTGGGACTTCTCTGTGATCTCCCACAGCTCCAGAGATACCCATTTTCCAATCCTTGTTTATATTGATGCCATGCAGAATGCTTGCAAGTTACACAAAGTATTTGTCAACCCTAAAGATTCCTAAGCTACAGTCTGAGATGCAGCCTATGATTTTGTTAATTTCCAGGTGACCCTGCTCCTTAGCCAGGATTAGAACCAATCTCCAAAACTTAGTTCTGCAAATTATGTTTCCAAATCCATGAAATCTTAATGCTGGGCTATTAGAAAAGCATTTAAAATGACTATAATTCAACGGAATAAGATACCTGGACTACCTAAATGCAAGGTTTACTATGAGCATTATTTTGACATTCAATTTTATGTGCCATACCAGTTTATGAACATTCCATAAGATTTTAAGAAGGTATTTTATATACATAGTCAGGTATTGAAAGGAAATGGCTCCCTGTAGCTAATTTGTCTCAAAATTGTCTTTATTTATTACCAGATAATGATCCTCAGAACCACTGTTTCAGGCCAGTGTCCAAAATGCTGCTAAATTTCAACAACCAATTGAAAGTAGCATAGTCTTTCCTTAACTTCTAATATTTGTGTGTTTGTTTGGTGTGTTGAAGAGCTAGCAAACATTGGTATGTGTAAGAGGGGTAGAGGATTGGGGATGAGGGCTTGAGCAGCTAGCTGTATTGTGTACTTAGTAAATAGCATCCTGTTCAGCTCCATTATTCCCACAGGTCTAGGTTCTTGGGAGCTGCTGGAAGAACTGGTGGCCATGGGCTCTGCCTTCTGCCCCAGGCTACTCTAACCAGCTGGGGAAAAGCCCAGGGTTGGCTGGGAATGGGAAGATCAGGAGGATCACTTGCCAAGCTGATTACATATGGGCTATACCCTTCCTTGCCATCCACCCTGCATTTCTTCTCTGCCTGTGGTAGTCAGAGCAAAACTGGAAAAGGCTGCACTAAAGAGTCAGAAAATGTGGTCGATTCACCTTCCATACAACCCTGACTTCCTCTCCTGCAGGAAGGGGCAATGCTGCTCTTTGTGAATGATGTGGACTCAGAACAGACCCAACACAAAGGGAGAGGATGTCAGGATGTCACTAACAATCCACAGCTTCCTCCAAAGTTTCCTGTTTAGTTAAAAATTTCAAAGCCTTAGGACTTTCAAACCTGCTGTTTCAGAGGGCCTCCAAGGAAAGTGGGGTTGGTCACACAGGGAAAATGCCTCCACTCCATCAGCCACCCTGGGACTCCTTTCTGGTATCTCCCTCTTAGAATCACCTCTTAGGTAGCTGTAGAGAACATTTTCTTCCAATGACCCCTTTCAATTGCCCTCTGACAGAATGGCTCAGATTAACATCCCCTGGTGACTTCTTGCTGCAGTATAGAGGAAGGCCTAGGCTGCCACTTGTGAATAAGCCCTGTTCCCAGCCCAGGAAGAGAGGAAATAGATCCTGTCCTTGCCTCAAGGAAAGCTTCTCATTGTACTGATGGGAATGCACACTCAGATGACAGGATGAGTCCCCCTTCTGCTGCTGCTAGGGCAGAGGTGGCAGTAGTGCCTATAGGCTGTGCATTATCACATAGGCTTCTGTGCACGTCTGCTCACCTCGTTTCCTTTGAAACTTCTTAATAAGACAGCACATAATATTTAGAAATGGTACATATTAAACCTCACTGCACTTCTAAACAGAGGCCTACATGTGGTTATCTACTCATAAATAAGGTGATTTTTAGACAAATTAGCTATACAGGGCCATCTCCTTTCATGATTTGATTATAAAGAGAAAATGCTTACAGACTATTTATAACCTGGCATGGTGCATGAAATGAATCTCACAATAATACTCAGTAAACATTGTATTTAAATAGCACAGATATTTTTTCTTTGTACTTTATAATCATTTTTCAAATCTTATATTGTAAAGACCAATAGTCTCATTTTGTAGATATGGAAAAAATAGCAAGTCTGAGTGAATAAGAATGAGAAACCTGGTTTCACAACTTCTGGTCTAATAAACTCTCAGTGCAAAATGAGGACCAACAGTCTTGGCAAATACTTCATCATGCCATCAAGAACTAGTTGTGTGACACCTGCAGCCCAGAGTTAGTGGGCTGAAGTTAGAGTGTGAAGTCAAAAGGCCCTGACACCCTCCTGAGTGCTGCAAGCTCTCCAGCTCTCATCACAAGAAGAAAGTCCACCTTCTGAAAGTCTCAAACACTACAGAGACCAATCTCCCTAATATAAACAGCAGAGTGGGCTCCAAGAACTCAAAGTGATTCATCTTCTCTTCTATTCCAAGTCCCCTTGCTTCTCAGCTATTCTGAAACCAAGTCAACTCCAGAACCAGTTTCCAGTCAAGGTCTCTTTGTTTGGAACACTTTTCACGGCTATAGTGGATGGAACAGACCCTCTTCATATCCATGACAATATGTCCCTCTGCCAGGTTTTCAATCACTCAAATAATCCAGATAACAGGTTTGTATTACTTCTGCTCAGCACCACATGCCAATACATGTTCATCACACAGCTTTTGAGAAAGGCCATATCTCTGTGTACAAGGCTCTCCACTCTGACACTGGAACACCTCTATTCCTTGAGTGAATACCTTTAACCCTTGGGTGGGCATCTGTTGTGCTGCAGCTAGGAGAAGTGAATGTTTTAGACCATGATTTAATATCTTGTTGCTTTAGATGCAACATGTCAGAGCTTCCATAACTGTTTCACTTTCTACAAAGGTTTTGGAAAAGTTATAGCCTCTTTGAGATGAAAGGCAAAAAAGGTGAGGGGAAGCATCAAACTGGAGAAATTCTTATAAAGAAAGAATCTTAAAGCAGAAGAAGTTTTGCTTCTTTTTGAAATAGAATCAGCACATCACTGGTCCAAATTATAGCCCAAATCCCATATGTTTGACAAATAGTGCAAGTCGTTTGCCAGATCTAAACATAATTAGCTTTCTCTAAGCTATTCTGTCAGAAGCTATCTCCTGGTCCACCAATGGTGGGATTGGGTTCTTCCTGCTCTTCTCTATGTTTGAATCCATGAGACACAGTTTGTGTTCCTGTTTTTCTACCATATTTGCCAGAGAAAACATTCTGTAAATTCCTCCCAGGAACCTCCCCGGTCCCTAGGATGAGTTTCTATTCAGAAGTTTGCATGTGTCCCTTGGTGAAGCATGGCTCATGGCTTTCCATGACCACAGATATGCTGGCCATAGCTCCTTTATGAAGACCCACTTTGCCCAAGGATGCACCTGTCACAGGTGTGCACTGCTCTGAAGAAAAGCCATATTTTCCCTCATGCCTTACTCCAGCCCTCTGTAGACACTTTCTAAAAATTGCCACCCACATCACAAATGGCTGCTTTTACTTTTCTCTCTACTTGTTCTCAGCATGTCTTAAGTGCTCTAGCTTAAATTTACCACATGGATAGCTTCTAACGCACCCAGATTCTAGAGTTATGGGAGAGAGGAGCAAATAAAACAAAGGATGTGGCTGTACCAATTTATAGATGGAGAAGGAAATGCAACCCAGGCAGAAGCCAAGAGCATTCTTTTCCTATTGAATGCAAGGCACATATTAAACTCCTGCCAGGATTTTGGCATTATATGTAACCATATTCATGATTTATATCCTGATTACTTCTCACTGTGGGAACCATGTATTTCTGACTGACACTTTAAATATAAGAGACATACAAAAGAAAGAAAAGATTGGCAAGATACAGATCTACTTTGGGCATAGAAATTTCTCTAGATGGTGATTTAATGAATTTAAGCTTTTTTTCTTCCCCGAGTTGCTAGGGATCTAACATAGGACCTCCCACATGCAAGGTAAGTGCTCTAACACTGGGCTATACTACCAGCCCAAGCTTAAGCTTTGGAGAGATGGTTTGTATTCATCATTTCCCTTGACACTAGACCTAGCTGAGTGGTTCTGAACAGCAGGTATCAGACTCACCAGGAAGACTGTGAATATCCAAGCCACTGGCCCTGCCACAGCATCTGATTTTGTGGGTCTGGGTGGCCCCTGAGCACCTACATTGGAACAGATGCACCAAGAGCTTCTGGCTTAGGAGCCCATGCTTTGAGAAGTGGCTGCTCAACTCAGTGCACTAAGGTTCCACAAAGAGAAGGAAGACTGGGAGAAAAGACTCCTGTCATGAAGGATGCCACTCAGCCACTTCCACAGGCTCCCTCTGCGTTCCTCACTTAGCTGCTGTTTCTGCTAATGCTCCAGCCTCTAGAATTCCAGTTCAGAACAGAGCACGTGACCAAGGAAACTGTGGTCCTGACATTGCTAAATTATCTCCAATGGACCTACTACAATTTAATTTAGGTTTAACTGGAAAGTGTTCACATCTTAATTAAACATTAATTGATTACTAAAGGCATACCACCAAGGATTAACATGGAATAGAAGTGGGCTTAGGACAGAACTGCTACATCTAGTATTTAACAAGTAGTAATGGGCTGTCTCATTAGAAATCAAATGACATGGAAGAAACAATTTTTAAGTGTGAATATTTTTTGCTAGATTTGCTGATACAGAGCAGCAAACTAACTTGATTTGGGGTAAAGTTTTTAAAATTTTGTTCTCTGCCCATCCCCTTTAAATTGCTCATACCCCATCAGGGCAACTCCCTAGTTGAGCCACCACTGACTTGTCCACACACACCTGAAGGTGAGGTGCATGCAAATTCTATCCTCAATGTCAAGTCCCAAAGAACAAGAGTGACAACAGCAGCCAAAAAATCCATGGTAAGTCTACCATGCCTCCTATACCACACAAAATAGGGACTGTGACACTCATTTCACAATTAATGGAAACAGGCCTTGCTGGGATCAATGAGCTTTCCAAGGCCACATAAGCCAAGTCAATGATGAAGCTGAAGGGTGGTCTAACCCTAGAGGGCTCCACTCAATCACTAAAGGTACATTGAGCAACTGAGAGTCTACAAAATCTTTATCATATTTCATTAAAGATTTTTATGTGGTAGATAATGTTACCATGTCACATGGTACATAATAGAACACTGTTTACATTTTACAAATGCAAGAACTGAGGCCCAATGGGATTGAGAGATTTGATAAATTTACAGAACAAGTCTATAAAAAGCTAAGGCTATACTATGAAGTCCCCTCTAAACTCTGTATTTCTCTTGGATAACTGAGTAGTTGGTTGATTCAGTAAGTTGAAAGATCTTTACAAAATGCCTTCTATATGCTAAATACTGATGAAATATTTTTACTGAAAATCTTTATAGTTGGTCAATTCAACTGGTAGTTATTAAAGAAGATTAAAAGTGGCCATATGGCCTTTGGTATGCCTCCCAAACAAAGGAGAGAACTGGGTTCCTTCTCTTGGGCTCCGGAATTGTCTGTGATTGCTTTGATTAATAGAATACAAAGAAAGTGACACTAGGCCAGTTCTAGGCACAGCCTTCAAAAGAAAGGGTAATTTCCACCTTGGTCTCCTGAAGCCTTATGCTGCCATGTAAGAAGTCTGACAGTCCTGCTTTTGAGGCTTGTGGGCAAGTGCTGGAAGGACATAGGGTGAGGGGTGAGTGAGCCCAGACTTCCGTCTATCCCTATGGGATTCTGTCTTGAACCTCCCCGGGCCACCTAGCAACTCCCTAAGTAATAAGTATCTTAGTTCAAGTTGCTAAAACAGAAAGCCATGGTCTGGGTAGCTCAAACAATAAGCATTAGTTTCTTCTTGTTCTGAAGAACTCCAAGATCAAATCACCAAGAGACCGCATGACTGATAAGGATAAGCTTCATGGTTTTCAGATGGCCACTTTCTCATTGTGTCCCAACAAGGTAGAACAGAAAGAAGACCAAGCTCTCTGTCTCTTCTTATAAGAATACTAATCCTTCTCATGAGGGCTATCTGACTAATTACCTCTGAGAAGCCCCACCTCCTAAAACCATCACATCAGAATGAAGAGTTCAACAAATAAATCTTGACGGGGCACAAACTTTCAGTCCATAGAACCAGGTGACCCTAATCAATGCAATAAAGAAAAGAAGAGTCACCCAGCTGGATCCTACTCAAATTCTTCACTTTCCAAATTATGCAATATAGCAGGATTATACACGTTTTCAGTTACTAAGATTGGGAGTACCTTGTTATGCAGCAATAGATTATCCCCCAAAAAATGTGTGTTACTGGACATGTGGTATGGCAGTAACAAAAATTATGGCATGTGGCAATAGGTTGTTAGCCTGGGAGTGGAGGCACAGAGAAAGGTCTGAAAGTCTTTGAGGGATTTGATAATGGGGGAAGGAGGGCCACTGAGAAGTTGTTATGAATAGTGGAGAAGAGATGTCCCATGTGTCCTGGAAACAAAGAGTTTAAGGACATCATCCCTTGAAGAAATAAGGAAACTAAGAAGTAGATCTGTGAATTCATGGATTTAGCTGAAGAACTTTCCAAATAGCATGTAAAACTCTTCTACTGCTTGCTAATGCTAAAAATCAAGAAGATAAAGATGCACTACAAAAGGAACTGCTCATTTTTTACACAGTATGGAGGAAAAATAAAGGAGCTTCAAAATAAAACTCTTTCTTCTTTTTAGTCTCTTCCAGCTGAAGTTCTCCAAAGAGGGGGGTGGGAATGGCTTCAAGGCAAAGATCAAATCCAGGAAGTTACTGAAAGATCTTTTGTGAAGACCTCAAGAGACCTAAGGCAATGTCTCTCAGATCACTTCAGAGAAATGAAAGAACAACTAAGAAGTTCAAGGCATGTCTCAAAGACCTTCTCCATCAAAAAGATGGCTTCCAAAAATCTTGAGAGCATGAATCCAGAACAACTTTTTCAGAGCTGAAGACTAAGAAAGGCCTGTGTGATTTAAGATCATGTCTCACTGCCTGGAAGGAAAGGGACCCAAGCAAGCCCAGCCTCCTGGAGTACCATTCCAAGGGCTCAGGTGCATGAAGAAAATACTCTAGAGCCCTCCAAACCAGCCCAGAAAATAATCCTAGCAAGATCTCTGTGAACCAGAATTGCAAGGTTAGTATCTGCCCAAATTCCTGTGAAATAGGACATGATAAATATTTTAAGCCACTAATTTTGGAGGTAACTTATGCATCGCATCTAATGATAACAATTATGACAAGAAATTTCATTGAAAATAAGATAAGTACTACAAAAATCAAAGGAAATTTCTTATCTTCATTATGCTCAGAGCTGCATTAAATTCCACTGAGGTATGACCCATGCTAACCACTTAATAACTAGATCCAAAAGTTTCTTACACTTTCAGCAGAAATGGATACTGCTGACCTCATAACCTTCATGAAATTCCTCTCTTGGCTTCCACTGTACTTTGGATTTATCATTCTCTTAATTTGTAATTTGTAAAAAACTACCATTGTCCCTTTCCACTTTCACTTCTACCACTCTAGTTTAAGCCATTCTATCTCTTACCTGAGCTGTTAAAATTACTTTCTAACTAATACCTTTACTTCCAAGATGCTCCAAGCCTCATGCCAGAGTCATCTTCTCAAAGTGCTGTTCTGAGCATATCTAGCCTTCCTCTTGTGAGATGTAAATTATTCACAAAGTATACTACTCGCCACCCCCCAAACTTACTAGTATTATCAAAATATATAGTAAATGTTTAAATTTTTTAAAAAATGTATTATACTAAAAACCACATTGCCATTAACCTTCCTTCATTATATTCCCTTGTGCTTCAAACACACTTATCCCATTGTTCTTGCTATTTTCTGAAGCAGTTCTGGAAGTTTTCTTTCATACCTTTACGAGGTGATTGACAACACAGAGAATGCTGCTGCCAAATGTCATCCATCAGAAAAGCAGGGTCATAAAGACATTATGAAGGGAGGGTAGGGGAATGCAGAAAAAATAAGAACCAAGACAGATTATGTAAAGGTGCAAATTTCCAATGATGAATGTCATTATATTGTATATCTAAAATGTACCGATAAAATTAATTTTTTAAAAAATTACAGTGTATCCTCATTCATCTTATTCACTGCAACAGTGCTATGCTACTTCTTAGCTCTTCCTCAAAGTTAAAATGATCATGAATGGTAAAAACTTTTAATAAATTCAGGACATCAAGGCAGCCACAACCACATAACTAAAGACACACAAAAAAGGACTTCCAGAACTGCTTCAGAAAGTGGCAAGAATAATGGGATAAGGATGTTCAAAGTAAGAGGGGGATATTTTGAGGGAGATTAATGGCAATGTGTCTTTTACTATAATACATTTTTAAATTAAACAGTTGCTTCATTTTTTTATCATACCACGTGTGCCTTCTGTTTTTCTACATATACCAGTCTTTTTTCCTAGAGTAAGTTCTTTTCCTTTCCAACATCCATTCTAGCCATCAAAAATCAGTGCTTTCTTGATCCCTAAGCCACTGGTGAAAAGCTGTTTCCCTCAGAGAGATGAGAAGGTGTGTACTCTACTTTCCAACCTGACATCAGCCTCCTTCCTCTCAAATTCCCATTGTAGTTAGTTCACCCAATTACAATGAAGGTGTGGTTCCCCAACACCTTCATCAAATTCAGCCAAGTGATTGATTCATAGATTTTTTTTTCCTCTACTACATTACGTGTTTCATGATGTTGAGAAAAATATCCCAGCTGTGGAATACACAAAAATGTTAACTGGATACATCAGAGAAAACTAACCTTACTTTCAAGAAAATGCTATATTCAACAAAGACATGACAAACACAATGAACAATTAGGGGGCAAAATAAGACAGTATATAATTAACTTCTAAATTAGAGAGTACAGTTTCTAAGTGCTTCAGGAAATTAGAGAAGTGAGTAGCTATGGTAGAGTGTGGGAATCATCAAGTAAAACTTTATAGATGAGGCAGAATATGAACTTGTTACTTCAGACTGGGGTGGAGGTATGTGAAGAGGGAAGAAACCAGAATGAGATAAAAGGAAGGTGATAGTAAAGATATATTTACTAAAGAATGAAGAGATGGGTATCAGCTAAGGAATTCTCTAGGGACTAGGGAAGGTCTCCAAGGCCAGCTTGTTCTCCTACAGTAAAACAGAATATCTCTATGCTTGTCCTAATCAGAGTCATAAAGGCACCTTATCTTTGGCTATAGAAATCATAATGAAACTTCCCATACTGAAACCTGGGACATATATGAACAAAACATTTGAGTCCGGTACTATTTAGGAAAAGCAAGAAGTTACTGCCCTGCATACTGAGGTCTTGGGCAAATGTTCTCTCTGCTTTTACCAGAACCTCATATAGGATATTTGGTGATTCCCATAGCTGTCTGCCTTACTACAAAAAAAAAAAAAAACTGAGCCATAGGCCCTCAGCTTCCAGTTTCCACTCAGTTTGAGAAGTCAGAATCATTTTCTAAAAGAACAGAAGGAAGAAAGAAGGATACTGGGATGTAGTAGAGACCTGGTCACTCTGGGTGATTTGGACACACAGAAGGATGGTTCTTCCCTTGCCATTCCTGTAGTGAGATGGGACTGTGGTCAGCTCCATCAGGCCAGCCAATAACTCTGCAATGTGATCCCTGCCACAGGGGTCACAGAAGCAGGTAGCATAAAAAAGGTGCCTCCAGACTGAGCCTGAATCCCTGAAGTCAGCATAACCTAACCTGTCCTGACTGATTCAGTTATATACATTTCCTAAACAAAGGCTTCTCACTTTTGTTTTAGAGGTTATAGCTCTGAAACACAGAGAGGTGTAAGTAAATCATCCAAGATCTCATTGTCCTGTATAAATACAAGTCCAGTATCTAAAGTGCTTTCTGCCCTTAAGACCCAGGAGCTTTTCACTTCTGTACCACCTTCTCCTAGGAAAATGGAGGCTTTCAGAGGTTATTATCTGGAAAAACAAGCTGCTCGAGGAAATGTATCTGATTGCATAAACTAAGTAATAACACGTTTTCAAGAAGCACTACCCATTTCTTTACCTTTCTGCCAACCCATAGAATCAAAATTTGCAACACATGCTCACCCTCTCTGGAGGATGAGGATGTCACTGCTGCCTTTTCTCCAGCTCTCTCTAGCTCCTTCCTGAGAAAAGAAAATATAAAATGTGAGACAGTGGGGATCTGGCAACCACTGTCCTCATTTTTCTGAGAACTGGGGCTAAAGTATTACCAGAACTTGTGAGGGAGCTTCTTCTGCTTTACTGTGATGTTTTCTCAGGCCACAGGGGTCTTAGCAGCCCTGTTCTCCACTGGGCCCATACACTCAGCTGCAAAATTTTGAGAAAGAAGTAGAAAGCTCATTTCAGCTTCACAGATAAGTTCCATTCTACCCATTTTTCCAAGCAAAGAGCAAATTTGACTCCTATGTGAATTCTGTGTATCTTTTTTTCATGAATTCAGAATTCAAAGGGGGTGAGGAAAGTGACTCTCTCTATATCCTCCAACACTATTATCTTGAGAGAAAGACCAATCAAATTTGTGCTTTGTGTGAAATGTCAGTCCATTTAGCTCAGAGTGCCTGGGACAGGCCAAAGTTACTCATGTGAAATTCCTGAACTTTCTCTAACTAGGCCTCTGCATGTACAGTGCCATCTCAAAATAAATAAAGCTCTGGGTTGACATTAGTCAACTTGTTTCCCTATATTCTGGGGCTGGGATCTGTCCTCCCCCTTTTTTTCCCCAATTCTTCTCTGCCATGCAGAACTGTGGCCTCCTGCTGAGGCCCCAGGATGTGTCTATTGTTAGCAGAGCTGACACCATCCCTGGAAATGGCTCTGACTGCTTAATCACTGCTTCTGAAAGCCATAATGTCTCTGTGGAGCCAGATGGTGGGAATGTGTTTTCATAGTTACCTTTAAAGTTTAAAACTAAGAGAACAATGAAACAGACCTAGACCCACAGAGAAGGGAGTACAGAGCAGCCCCACAGTGGCCTCAGCCTGACTGCCCCATCTGTTCCCCCATCTGATGGTCCGGTAAGTAACTGATACCTTTATCAGGGCTGCTGGGTTTTGTCCGGCCCAAAAAACCCTGGAGCTGGACCCCAGGGCATCTCCTCTCCCAAGCCTTCCCTTCACCTAAACTGTAATTCCTTCTCTGTTCATTGGTTCCTCTTTCTTATAAACTTGGTTCCTTTTTGTCTATAAACCTCCCTTGCAGAAGAAGGGGGGCTCCTTTTCCACTCCCAGCTGTCACAGCTCTTCTTTCCACTGGCCACATGCTCCATCTCCAACTCCCTCTCCAGTGACCCATCTCATTTACCCACACCAGCCATCAGGAGACCTCTGTCTCCTACCACACCAGACATCTAGAGTATGCTCTCTCCAACCGTTTCCAAAGACGACCTGTACTAGGTTAAAATCTGTCCCCTGAAAACTCAGGTCCAGCTGGAACCTGTGAATGTGACCTAATTTAGATGTGGAAGTCATAAAGTTAAGATGAGGACATTAGGGTGGATCCTAAATAAATATGACTGGTGACTTTATAAGGAAAGAAGAGACATAAAGAGATACAGGAAAAAGACAGACATATGATGATAGAATCTGAGAGAGGAGTGATGTGTCTACAAACTGAGAATTGATGATCAACAACAGGAACAGAACATGCTAGGAAGGATGTTTCTCAAGAGGCTTCAGAGGGAGGATGGCCCTGAAAACACCTTGAGTATGGGCCTTCAGCCTATGTATAAATCCCTCCTGTTGTAAGCCACCCAGTTTATGGTCCTATCCTGCTTCTTTCTTTGTAGGATTTGACATTTCCTAGTATGTCATGGCTACCTGGGTGTTCCTTTTTGGCTCTTTATGTCCACATCTATGCTGTCAATCCCCTAGATTAAACTCCCACTTTGAAACACCTGGTGTGTTCTCTTTTCCTCAACTGATTCTGACAGAGTATATCACACTTTGCATTACTTGGCACAATCTTCCCTTCAAAACCTGTATCCCACTATTCTCCCCCAAAAGCCTTTTGTATTCTGGTCACAACTATCTCAGGTTTCCCACTAAGTCCTAATTTTTTTCATGCTTCTATGACTATGGACATTCTAGATTGTGAACTTCAGGAGGAATGGAACTGCATATTGTTCACTTCTATATCTCTACACCTTTCCCACTTCCTTACCACCACCTAATGTGGTATTTGTCAGACCGTAAATGTTAGTTGAATGAAAACACAAAATGATTAATGTATTCATCATATGCTAGAAAGATCGCATAGTGGATGGATTTCTGGCATTGGCCCCAGACATATAAGGTAGACATTAAGGGATGGTCTTTCACAAGCTCCACACTCATCACAAGGCCACTTCTTACTTGTCTTGTAGATGAAAGGAAGCATGATCATGACATTAGGTTTTATATGTCAACTAGGGAAGACCAGGAGATCAAGGTATAAATCTGAGCCACAAAAACTTTAGAATGTTCATCAGCATTTGATATCTGACTATGTACTTGCCCAGCTGCAATTCTTCTCCAAGTATGAAAGGGGGCATTGCCATGAACAATATAATGGGTTGTTTAAATTACAGCATGTGATAACACTGAGAATTAATCTTGTCTCTTCTGCTAAAGGATCCAGATGTCTCACTAGACTTAGTGCGCTAACCCTGTAAGATACCTGGTGCATAGTCTTCAGACATGGTGAACAGGACAAGTTTGGTAAGCTTCTCAGCCTCACCAGAGCCTCAGTGTAGCCCTGAAATGTCCTCATGCTTTAAGGAGAGAAGGTTTCCAAACATTTTGAATTAGAAATGAGTCATCTTTCAAAACCAAGTTTGCCTTTCATTAGGTTTCTGGCTAACAAAAAACTAGCAAACAAAACCCATAACTAATTCTAATCCAGAAGTTAATTTTCTTTTCATTTATCTTCTCTGAACAGGTACAGTAATTTCCTTCCCTTCAGCTCTTTTTGGTTTAGGCTTCTGTGGCTGTAAACATGCCCTCTGGGTGGAGCAGATAAGAAGTTGTATACATAAAGGGTAACAGGAGACCCCTGATAGTATCCCAGATACAAAGTATAAAGGGCAGCTGCCCTCAGGCTGGGAAAGGTTTGGGTGGGAGCCAAGAGGCAGATCCCAGGAATCTCATGCAAAAGCACGTGGATTACTTTGATGTTATATCAACAGTTGTGAAATATTTGTGTCTCTTTTTTCTTTTGGAACCAACTAATAATTCTTTCTTTGTTTCTAGTTTAAGTTCTCAGAAAAGAGAGTTTGAAGGGCCAGGGATGTAGCTCAGTGGTACCGCACCTGTCTGGCAAGTGCAAGGTCTTGAGTTCAATCCCTGGTACAAAAAAAAGGTGGGAGAGGTTTGAAGGCTTTAAATATGGCTTAGTGGTAGAGCATTTGCCCAGCAAGCGTGAGGCCCTAGGTTTGATTCACAGCGAAGAAGGAGAGAAAGAAAGAAAGAAAGAAAGAAAGCAAGCCCTGCCCTCCCTTCACCCCCTTCGCCCTTCCCTATTTACAAAAACTTTGTTTCCATTTTTTTCCTTTTCTCGTATTTCTTCTTTTCCTTTCTTTCCTTTCCCCTACCCCTCCCACTTCCCCTACTCCTTTAGACCTTTTCTTCCTATTTCACAATATCAATTATACATTTTGATCCTAATTTACACTTTTAGTTTTTCACACCAGAGAAGCTATTCAGTATTTACACATGTGTGTCCTATTTATTTCACTTAAGAGTATGTCCTCAATGTGCATCTACTTAGCTATAAGTGTCTCTAGTTTCTTGTTCTTTATGGCTGAGTAGTACTCCATTTTCTAAAAAAAAAGAAAAAACACACATTTTCTTTATCCAGTCTCCACTTGATAGGCAACATGTAGAGGTACAAGATCCCAACGATGAATGTAACTGTATTGTATACCTAAAATGTACCAATAAACTTAATAGAAAAAAATTTTTAAAAGAAAGAGAAAGGAGAAAAAGAAGGAAAAAAAGAAGAAAGGAAGGAAGGAAAGGTGTTTCATCAGACCAGCCCATGATTTATACCAATAACCCATCTGTGACCAGGCTGTAATGCCAAATGGGTGCTCTAAGAGTTTTTTACAATGGAATGAGCCAGCAGTAGTCCACGTTTTTGTGTGCCATGAGGAAAGAACTGCCAAGTGTACACCCAGTAATAAGTAGTGAGCAGCTACATTTATTGAAGACCATAGGAAGTTGTGCTCAAGGCAAGTTTATACCATCATAAGATAAGGC
Source organism: Heterocephalus glaber (assembly GCF_053883595.1). Taxonomy (NCBI): domain Eukaryota; kingdom Metazoa; phylum Chordata; class Mammalia; order Rodentia; family Bathyergidae; genus Heterocephalus; species Heterocephalus glaber. Next base: position 13,299,904 of record NW_028258368.1, read on the forward strand.
ACAGACAGAAAATGGTGCCAAGGTGACAGAAAAGCACGGCACATGGGTCAAAAGTAGTAACAGCAACAAAAACGGGGCCCAGATCAGATTTTCAGAATTTGAAGGCCAGGAACATCTGCTTTAAGTGTCTCCCACTGAATCTCTAGGTCTGATTGATGGGAATGATTGACAGGGTCATCTTAGGGGCTCTCAACACACATACCCATCTGAGAATTCACACTGATCTTAATTAACATGTGACATATAGTGCATATTTATGAACCTGTAATAAGGTGGGAGTAGGATAAGGCTGAACAAAGGTCAAGCTAGAAGATCTAATATACATGTTCTTGCCTAGATCATCAGTGATCTCTTGAGCTTTTGTTACTTTAGTCTCCACCTGTCTTGGGAAAGTGGAACCAGGAATAACTGTAAGGTGCTGTTTAGAATTAAATGGAGGAAAAGGAGTGACTCCCTCAGCTACATTGTTTCTAACTATACTAAGTTGGGTATTCACATATTGTCAGCAGAATGTGAGGGTAGCACCTTTGTGTGTGCATTCATGAGTAGGGCATTGTGAATTAGGTTGAAGAAACTGTAGGATTGTACCTAAAAAGTATCATGTATAGGTTGACAGAAGATCACAAGTTCAAGCCCAACCTGAGCACCTAAGCAACTTAGCAAGATCCCATCCAAAAATAAAAACAGAAAACAATAAAAAGGACTAAGGATGTAGGTCAATCCCCAGAACCATGTATCTTATTTAGGTTTCTCTAGAGAAACAGATTCAACATAAAATATATGTATGATTGTACAAGGGATTTATGAAGTAGGCTTACAAGATCAGAATCAAAAGAATCCTAATGGCTGTCTGCCACATCAGAGACAGAAAAATTCAAAATGGTTATCTGCACACTGGAGAGCTGGAGAATTCAGTAGAAGTTGAAATTCAAAGTCCTAGAAGTTCACTGCAGAGTCAGTGAACTTGTGAGTGAATGATGTCAGTTTGTGTCAGAAAGCCAAGGAGTCTGTCTTGAAAGCCTAAGAGTGTGCTGAAGCCTGAAAAAACTGGAGACAAACATCCAAAGGCAATGGCAAAGACCAGAGCTCTTCCAAAGAAGCAGAAGGGAAGACATCTTTTTTCTTTCCCTTTTTATTCTGTCCAGGCTACAAGCCTATTTGTTGGTGCCACCCGCATTTGGAGTAGGTCCTCATTTATTACTGTTTGCAGCCTACAAATCAGTCATCCCCATATGCACCCAGAGCTTTACTAATCTGCTAGATGGCTCTTACTCAAGTTAAGTTGAAATATCACAATTAACAATCACGCCATGTACATGAGGGGAAAAACTTTTTACAACTGGAAATTTTATAATTTTAGATCAACTTAATGATATATTTCTTCTTAAATTCAAATCTCTATCAATTTATCTTCTAAATACATAAGATGTGCCTTGTATGTCATCATTTAAGAGATAGAGAAGCTACAGGTCATCTTGCACCTTATTTATACATCATATGGGAAATTATCCAGCTATATAAATCTAAAACCACTAGAGTGGAGGCCCTTTCATTGCATAATAATACTTCATACTATGCAGAGCTAGAGATGATGAACTTTGTATAAGCACCTGGGCCCTCCAGGGAGAGGAGGAGAGAGTTTTTTGCTCCTGCCCTTTAGTAAATGTATGATATTTTAAGCTCTGTGATGGTCGGATAGGGTTCCAATCAAGTTTCCACTGATAGCAAGTAATACCAAAAGCAAGGAACAACCCAGAAAAGGGAGAAGATTGGTCTGGTGCCTTAAGTCAACACAAGGATCTAAGCTTTCAGGTTCTGGACCAAAATTTGGAAGCTTCTTGAGTGCCCACCATTCTAGAGTGGTGGTAGCAGAAGGTGGGAACATAAATCAATAATAGGATCCCCATACCAGTGCCTCTGCATCCTCTAGCTTGGGGAGGAGCCAAGTAGCTTCAAAAGCTACATGACTGCAGTCACCACAGCCATGCATCTGGGTACCCATTGTGATCCTTCATCCAGCCACCTACACTTTGGCTTCTGAACTAAAGATGACTCTGAAGTTCTCGGAAATTTTTATGGAGGCAAGGACAAGAAAAGGATCAAGATAGGTGAATGCGGATCCCAGCCAGGGCCCCACCCTGAAAAGAGGTGCACAGACACACAAGCAACACACAGAGGCCTGCCCAGATTCCACCAGTAAGTGTGCCCAGATCCCAGCAAGAAGCCTGCAGGGACCAGAACTGCACTGGTGGGCAAGTGTCCCAGCCAGGGCCAGGCCCAGACACTAGCAGCTTGGGCCCACAGACCCCAGCCAAAGGTGCACCTAGAAAAGAGCTGTACATGCACACAAGCAATAGCCAGAGGCCTGCCCAGATCCCATTGGTAAGTGTACACAGATCTCAGGGAAAAACCCACCTGGACCGGAGCTGAGTGGGTATGGGCAGGTCCCAGCCAGGGCTCAGCCCAAACACCAGCAGCTTGGGCTGACAGACCCCAGCCAAAGGCCCAAATGGAAAAGAGCTAAACAGGTGGGCAAACAACAGCCAGAGGCCTGCCCAGATACCATTGGTAAGTGCAAAGGAATTGAAATTATCCTCTGTATATTATCAGACCATAGTGTGATGAAATTGGAGATCAATAGCAAAGGAAAGCACAAAAATTTGATAAACACATGGAAATTGAGCAACACACTTCTGAACAACCACTGCTTCGCAGACGAAATTAAAGAAAAGATCAGACAGCTCCTACAATTAAAATGACAATGACAATACAACATATCAGAATCTATGGGACACAATGAAAGCAGTCTTACGAGGGAAATTCATAGCAGTGAATAGTCATATTAGGAAAACTAAGCGAGCCCAATAAAACAACCTGATGCTGAACTTCAAGCTTCTAGAAAAAGAAGAGCAGGACAAACCCAAAGCTCATATAAGGGAAGAAATTAAAAAGATCAAAGCAGAAAACAATGCAATGGAGACTAAGAATGATACCAAAAAAATCAGTGAAGCCAAGAATTGGTTCTTTGAAAAACTAAACAAAATTGACAAACCCTTAGCCAACCTTATCAGGAAAAGGAAAGAAAAGGCCCAAATCCATGCAATTAAGAATGAAAAGGGGGCCAGGGATTTAGCTCAGTGGTGCTGACACCTGCCTCGCAAGCACAAGGACCCGAGTTCGATCCCCAATACCAAAAAAGAATGAAAAGGGTGAAATTAAAACAGACCCAGCAGAAATCCAGAGGACCATCAATACCTACTTCCAGAACCTATATGCCAATAAGATGGAAAGGACAGAAGAAATGAACAGATTCCTAGATACATATGAATTACCAAAGTTGAATGAAGAAGACCTAAAAATCCTAAACAGCCCAATATCAATCAATGAAATTGAAAATGTAATTAAAAATATACCAACTAAGAAAAGCCTGGGTCCTGATGGCTTCCCTGCTGAATTCTACAAGACATTTAGAGAAGAATTTCATAGCAGTGAATACTCATATTACAAAAACAGAGCAAGCTGAAATAAACAACCTGAAGCTGAACCTCAAGCGTCTAGGAAAAGAAGTGCAGGACAAACCCAAAGCCCATACAATGGAGGAAGTTATAAAGATCAGAGCAAAAATCAATGCAATGGAGACTACAAGAAAGACACAAAAAATCAATGAAGAAAACAGTTGGTTCTTCAAAAGAATAAACAAAACTGGCAAACTCTTAGCTAACCTTATCAAAAAAAGGAACAAAAAGACCCAAATCCATGCAATTAGGAATGAAAAGGGTGAAATGACAACAGACCCCACAGAAATCCAGAGGATCATCAATACCTACTTCCAGAACCTATATGCCAATAAGATGAAAAGCACAGAAGAAATGGACAGATTCCTAGATACATATGAATTACCAAAGTTGAATGAAGAAGACCTAAAAATTCTAAACTACCCAATATCAATCAATGAAATTGAAAACGTAATTTAAAACTTACCAACTAAGAAAAGCCCAGGCCATGATGGCTTCACTGCTGAATTCTACAAGACATTTAGAGAGGAACTACTGCCACTACTCTTTAAACTCTTCAATGAGATTGAAAGGGAAGCAATACTCCCAAATTCATTCCTGAAGCAAGCATCACCTTGATCCCCAAAGCAGAGAAAGACCCAACTGACAAAGAGAACTATAGGCCAATCTCACTAAAGAATATAGATGCAAAAATCCTTAATAAGATACTGCCAAATAGAATGCAGAAGATCATCAAGAAGATCATACACCCTGACCAAGTGGGATTCATCCCAGGGATGCAGGGATGGTTCAACATACACAAATTAGTAAGTGTAATACACTATATTAATAGAGCCAAGGACAAAAACCATATAATCATGTCAATAGATGTAGAAAAAGCATTCAAGAAAATCTGACACACATTCCTGATAAAACCCCTACAGAAAATTGGAACAGACCATCTCAATCTCTACCTGATAAAAGCCATTTATGAAAACCCAACAGCTGATATCATACTAAATGATCAAAAACTGAAATCCTTCACACTAAAATCAGGATCAAGACAAGCATGTGCTCTATCACCACTCCTGTCCAATGTACTTTTTGCAACATTAGCCAAAGCAACTAGAGAAGAGAAAGAAATGAAAGGAATAAAGGTAGGAAACAAAAAAGTTAAATTGTCATTATTTGCAGATGACATGGTACTCTATACAGAATACCCCAAGACCTCCACCAAAAGTCTTCTAGACTTAATAACAAAATTCAGTAGAATAGCTGGATACAAGGTCAACACACAAAAATCAATAGCTTTCCTCTACACAAACAACAGACTCACTGAAAGAGGAACTGGAGGAACTGGAGAAACAACTCCCTTCACAATAACATCCAGAAATATCTGGGAATCAACCTAATGAGAGAAATCAAGAACTTCTACTCTGAAAAATATAGCACTCTGAAAAAAAGAGATCAAACAGGATATCAAACAATGGAAAGACATCACTTGCTTCTGGGTAGACAGAACCAATATAGTGAAAATGGCCATACTTCCAAAACTGCTATATAGATTCAATGCAATCCTGATTGAAATTTTAACAGCATACTTCATAAACCTTGAGAAAACAATTCAAATATTCATTTGCAACCAGAAGAGACCTAGAATAGCAAAAGCAATTGTAGGCAACAAAGGCAAAGCAGGGGGGTATCATAGTCCCCAACTTGAAACTATACTACAAAGCTACTGTGATAAAACAGCATGGTACTGGCAAAGAAACAGACCTGAGGAACAGTGGAACAGATTAGAAGATACAGAAACAACTCCAGAAACACTTAGCTGCCTCATCTTTGCCAAAGGAGCCAAACACCCTCACTGAAGGAAAGATAGCCTCTTTAATAAATGGTGCTGGAAAAACTGGGTTTCAACTTGCAAAAGATTAAAGCTAGACCTGTACCTCTCATGATGAACTAAACTAAAATCAAAATGGATCTAAATATTAAAACAGAAACACTAAACTGGCTGGAAGAGAGGTTAGGTAGAACTCTTGAAGATATTGGCATAGGAAAGGATTTCATGAACAAAACCTAAGCTGCACGTGAACTAGCACAAAGTATCAACAAGTGGGATCTCTTCTTATTAAAAAGCTTCTACACAGCAAGAGAAACAACCAACAGCATGAAGAGACAACCCACAATGTGAGAAAAAAAATTTTACCAGCTGTTCCTCAGAAAAAGGTCTACTATCTAGAATCTATAAAGAACTTTAAAAAAATTAGTCCTCCCAAATTTAAAGACCCAATCCAAAAATGGGCATCTGAAATGAACAGATGTTTCTCAAAGAAGTAGAAATAGCAAATAAACATATGAAAAAATGCTCAACATCACTGGTCATTTGAGAGATGCAAATGAAAACAATGCTGAGATTCCACCTCACCCCAAAAAGAATGGCTGCTCTCAAGAAATCAACAAATAATAAATGCTGGCAGGGCTGTGGGGAGAAAGGAACCCTTCTCCATTGTTGGTGGGAGTGTAGACTGGTGCAACCACTGTGGAAGTCATTATGGAGATACCTCAAAGAACCAGGATTATAGATCCTATTTGACCTAGCTATCCCCCTGCTGGGTATCTTCCCAAAAGAATTAAAAGTATCATACCACAGCGATATATGTGCACCCATGTTCATAGCAGCACAGTTTATAATACCTAAAACTTGGAAACAGCCAAATTGCCCATCAACTGGAAACTAGATTAAAAAAATGTGGGGTTTTTTATAAAATGGAGTGCTACTCTGCCACAAAGAATGAGAAATTAGAGACAATTTTAGCCAAATGGATGTACTTGAGGCGATGCTTTTAAGTGAAATAAATAGGACACACATGTGTAAATACCAAATAGTTTCTGTGGTGTGAGAAACTTAAAGTGTAAATAAGGAATAAAAGGTATAATAGATAATGTGAAATGGGAATAAAAGGTGCAAAGGGGAAGGGAAAGCAGGAGGGGTAGGAGAAAGGAAAGAAGGGAAAGGAATAAATATGAGAAAATGAAAAAATGGAAACAAAGTCTTTGTAAATAGGGAGGGATGGAGGGGTTGAAGGGAGGGCAGGGGAAAGGGGAAAAAATAAGAACCAAGAGAGATTATGTAAAGGTACAAATTTCCAATAATGAATGTCATTATATTGTATACCTAAAATGTAACAATAAAATTAATTTTTTAAAAAAGAATAAATGCATTTGTCTGAAAAAAGAAAAAAGAAAAGACTCAAAAAGGAGATGGTGGAATTCCTGTTTTCTAAGCAAATAAGATCATTAGCAATTAATTAAAAAGGAAATGGAATATGACCATATTGTTGCTCAAAGCTAGTAAAGCAAGTCATACTAGTTACAAGTACACAAATAGATGTCACATTACTTTCACAACCAAAATTAAATACATACTATTCAGGGATGGGATAAATAGAGCATAACACTTTGAAGTGTGTTGTTTATTAAAGAATTTTACTATTTGGGCCAGTAGCTGGAATGCACCAGCACTGGATACAACACCCTATTTGTCTTTATTTCCTCTTCCACTGCCTCTTTAAAACTCATCCAATGACACTAAACTTAACGTGCCCCAGTTTGGTAATAGTTCACTGTTAGGTAACAAACAATCTCATGGTCAGTTTAAATCCCAAGTACAGTTTTCACATCAGAAATGTGAATGTCCAGGCCAGGGATTTAGCTCAGTGATGCCACCACTTGCCATGCAAGCAAGTACAAGGTCCTGAGTTCAATCCCCAGTATCAAAAAAAAAAAAAAAAGAAGAAAGAAAGAAAGAAAGGTGAATGTCTCCTTTGAAGACAATAATCAATCTTCATTTCCAAGGATAAAATCTTTTCTCCTACCTCTTTCATAATGAAGCCATGATTAGCTTCTGCTCTCCCTGCCCCCTCCCCAGCCCCACCCCAAGTGATTGGTTATTACTTCAGATCTGGGAAGAGTCTGAAGAAGGGGTGATAACTTTTATCTAGTCTGAATGGTTGTTTTCTGGGGAACTTAATGTGTTCAGATTCCCACTACTTGGGACAGCTCTCCTGCAGGCTCTAGACCTGGAGAATGCAACTTGATTCTGGGCAGTGTCTTCAGACTACTTTTTAGCTCCCTGCTACTGGGGTCTCTCTATCATTCTAGGTGGCTCCATTGAACAAGACCCTAGATGGTCCCTCATCAGTCTTTCATGAGGTTCACGTTTGCATCAGAAGACACTGATAGATGTCTTGCTCAGAAAAACTTCTCCAAGAGCAGGACACTCTCAGGTGCCTTTACACTTTCCCTAGAGCCCACACTTTCTCAGGAACAAGCCAGGCAACAGCCCTCTGAATCCCCACCCCCCACCCCATTGCAAGGAACACATTTCAAGGTCCCCAAGTCTGACAGAAACCCCCTCAACAAGGCTAGAGGTAGTGTGGCTCCCAGTGTGTGGTTTCCTACCTACATCCTTGAGAAGGAAGATTCACAACAGCAACATTTTCCAAACACATAATGTTAGAAATGTTCACAAATTCTCCCTTTATCCCCTTCTAGATCATATGTCTGGTTTGGAAACCCAAAACACAGAATCTGCTTGCAAAGTTTCTTCCTGGAAATTCTGCAAATAAATATTTGTCTTACACTTATATTCATATCTGACATTTATTCTAATGGTTCTTTGGTCTAAACCTCCATTTGAAGATTTAGTCATACATATTAACAATTTTTGACCAAATCTAAATCTATTATGTTAATTATTTCTAAATATATTATCTACTCAGCTTTTGGTGTATAATTTCTGTTCTTGACATGATTAAGCCAGAAATTAATCCACTTAATATCAGCAACTGGTTGGATAACATGCATTGAGTGACTCTTAGGTGCTACTCTAGTGTGCTCAGTGCTTACCCAGCCACCAGGGACCCAAGACTTAAGAAACACAAGTGAACTTCAATTCCCATGGGACAAAAGACCCATGCCAATATGTATGGTGACAGCAAATATTGTAACAGGTTTAAATTATCAAGAGTTGACAAAAAAAAAAAACAATGCAATGTGGGGATTCATGATTTGGGTCTTTTCATTAAAAACTAGATATCACAGCTTATTGCTACAGAAATATATTTAGGTGTTATTTACAAGGATGTTTACAGTGGGATAAAACATTATTTGAGAGCACCTGGATAAATTATGAATATAATACCAACTACCAATACTTAAGCTTCTCACAGAAAGTATCAAAAGTAATAAATTTGAAAGTACTCTATTTTATTCTAGTCAAATACCAATAAATGTACATAATAGAATCTATTTTTATGATTTCAAGTGAAGATAAGTACACACAGAACTAAGTGACGATTTTACCAAGTTTGGTGACTCTACAGGGATGAAGCTAGTTTAATCCAGTAGGTCCATGTTTATACAACGCTATTTAGGAAGCAGACATGTTAGAAGTATACTTATGTATTTTCCTCTAAAGCTATTAAGCTATACAAAGAAAAATTTGCGCAAAGTTCACAGTGCATAAGCCTTAGACAAAATCACATATTTCTGGTTGACATTTCCACAAAGCAGGTACCAACCCACTTCTTCCTAATGTACTCTCTTGGGCTAATAACAAAGATGACTCTTGATCTTTTACAACACCAACCAACTGCTTATAAAAGGGGCCTGTTAAAGAAATTGTTCAAAAATTCCTTTGAAAATAAACCTTTTGCCACTGTGTTTGTTTTGGGTAATCTTGCCTCAATATTTCACACAAAGTTATCAAAATAATAGATTTCCCAACTCCAGAACTATTGCCATTTTCAAACAAACAATTTTTTTATTATGGAGAGACCATCCTGTGCATTGTAGGATATTGAGCAGCCTCCCTGGCCACTACCCTCTGATAACAGTAGAACCTTCTTCCCAACATGTGACAACCAGAAATATCTGCAGACATTACCCAACATTCCCTAGGGGCAAAGAGGCTCCATTTAAGAACCACTGATGCAGACTTATGATCTTGGGTACAGATGTGTTTCAATCTAATTCAATTCAGTCAATGTTTGTTGATATCCATGTACATTGTCATAGGTGGAAAGCTCTCAGTCTAGCTGGAGAGCTTGCCAGGTAAAGAGGGGTTTAGACCATGTACTCTGGAGTCACATTGTCTGGGGATAAAACCAGACTACTTCTTATTAGCTGCCTCTTGCCTTGCACAACTCATGAAATCACTCTAGGGCTTGGTTTGCTCATCTGGGAAATGGTAGCAGTAATAGCATCTGCCTTGCATGGTAGGGTGAAAATTAAATGAGTGAATCAATAGGCATTCATTCTAAATAAAAAGCCATTTAACATACCACTCGCACAGAGTACATGGTCAATAAATGTTGGGAAGTACATAAGAAGTGTAGAAGTATGTAAGTGTACATATATATATAAGAGTACAACAATATTTGTGTTAGCTTTTTCTAAACTTAGAAGTAGTGAAAAGGAGGATTTGCCAGCCCACTGCTGGTGACTGTGGATTCATTTTACGTGTGTTTGCATGTGGGAAAATATGTGCATATTATTTTGTGTTTTAAATGTTTTAATCTCATCTATGCTTGATTAATGTGTCCAGTGCATTTTGAAATTTCACATTTTGGGCTAAATGTGTTTCCATTCTTCTTGGAAATACCATCACTCCTTCACTGAACTTTGACATTGATGTCAGACTACCATTCCTTTAAGACCCTATGGTAATTTAAGCTTGGTTTTTAGATTTCTTTTACTAAATATTACTCAATAAAGCTAAGAAAGAAAAAGAAAAGGCAATCTGTGATTTGAAAACTAAGTTGGTCCATAAAAGATATTTTACATATTAGTGTCCCTCTTCATTGTAGCTGAATGTGGAGTGGTTCTCTTATTTTCCAGTTTGGCCTAAGTCATCCTGTAGACCCCAGAACACAGGGGCATGATGTGAACCCACTGCTGTGGACCTATCAGAAGGGACATCTCTAGGCCAGTCTGAGATCACAGATCATCACAACATACCTTCTCTTGGGACGTACTGAGAGATGACCCAGCAGGCCCATCCCAGCCTGGCCCCGAGCCAAGGCACACAGCAATGAGTCAAAAGAGGGTGGCCTCAGCAGTGCCACCAGCTTCTGCAACGGGCCTGTGACTCCGACAAGAAACATGATCATCCATGGCAAGCTTGTTTTTTGTAGGCCTCTTGGCCGTTCATGTCTTTTCCTAGAGGTGTCACATGACCAGAAGAGAAAAGATTTGTTCCATCCCAGCCACTGGCTCCTAGAACAGAACTCTGATTTAGCTCGCAACACTCTGGTCATGACACCGTTCAGAGAACCAATGTGGAAGACTGACCTGAGTCAGTACTGTGGCCTCTTAAATATAGGGAAAGTGTTCTTCTTTCTAACACCCCTGCCTTCCCCAACTCTTCCTAAATCCTGTGTATCATCCACAACTCAGCTCAGAAGTGGTCTGACCACAAAACCCCAGAAGTCTCTCCCTGCTCTTCCTCTACCCCAAACTCAGAGGCCACTTGTTCCCACTAATTATGCAGGATTGTAATTGTTCATTTGTAAGTCTGTTTTTCCTGCTAAACTGTGAGTGCCTCATAGCACACTTAATAGGTAAAATAAATAAATTATTGATTGACATTTTATAGAATTGAATATACCTTTTCATTTTAAGGAACAGGTTAATACTATACTAGGTTCAACTACTATTTTTCTCCAGGTGAAGTTCTCCAAGCCCTCTGAGTAATTTCATATTTTCTCAGCAGAATCATCTAAATATGAAGATAGTCACTGATGGGATCTGCAGGTGGCTTCTAGTTCTACTGACAGTGGGTGGCAGTGATGTTTTTGAAGTGCTGGCCCCCAGGGGTCAGGTGAGGGAAGGTGATTGAGAAGTGGGGACAGTACAATGAGGAAGCCAAGCTTCCATAAGGCCATCCAGAGCTGTAAGTGCCAGAGCTGCTATCCCAAATTCTGCTCTGCCTAGCACTCACCAAGTAAACCAACATTCTCACTGCTCTCTTCCAGGTGGGATTGTAAAAGCCCTTGAGGGACAACTAATTTCTTTCCATTTAAAGTTAACCAACCTGGAGAGATACCAAATGAACCTTGTATATGTATTTTTCAAAGCATCTTGGTGCTTTCAGTTTCCTCCATTCTGAGCTTCAGTACCAATCTGACAGGCTTTGACCAGAGCTTCCTAAGGGCTTCTTGAATTGCTATGGATTTTCTTTCACAATGGCCCTGTCTGAGGGTGAACATGTTCTTATCTCCAAATGTAAGTGAAGAGTTTCAAGCTCCTTCTGGCTTAGGTTTCCCCACCTGTAATATGGGGTACTTGAATGCAAAGACAAAAGGGCATGTCACAGCTCCCTCTAATGTCCTTCAATCTCCTCACCCCATACCACAAATTTCAAACAGGGAAAGCAGAAACTCTTTCTCAGAGCTCTGATATCTTTAGAAAGCCCAGGCTCCATTCATCCCTAACAGGCTTCCTCAGAAAGTATGTAGAGGTAAGTTTGTGTGTGTGCACATGGTCCTTGTGGCTCTCAGAAGAGACCAGGTGTTTTTAGCTTGAACAGAAAAATTTAAAATGAGAATATTTATGAATTCCTTTCTTTGATACCTCCACTGCTTTGGAAACATTACTATGTAAATTTAAGGAGAATCATTTCTTTTTTTTTTTTTTTTTGGTACCAGGGTTCGAACTCTGGTCCTTGCACTTGTGCAGCAGGCAGAGAAACCACTGAGCTAAATCCCCGGACCATCATTTCTTACTCTAATGATTTAAAAAGTCACAGATTATCCTTGGGAAAGTTGAAAATGAAGTAGGCCTTAGTAATGACAACAAAGGAAATAAAAATCAAGCTATCAGATCCTTGGCTATTGGATTTGCCAATGTGCACACAAACAAACTCACCTGTACATATTTTCTGAAGCAGCTATGGAAGTTCTCTTTCATGAGTGGCCTTAGTTGTCCTCTATTGCCTGCCTCAGTATCTTGACTCAATTTAAAACATTTACCTTGTACAGTCTTTTTGACTTTGAGGAAAAGCCAGAAGTCACACGATGTCAGATATGGTGAATAAGGTGCCTGAAGACACATTCTCATGTTTTTATGAGCCTGCTTTTCTGTTGGATGGTACTCAGCAGCAACATTCACTGTAATTTTTATCACACTGTCAAGATACTCACAAAAGAGAATTTCCAGGACTGCCTCAGAAAGTGACAAGAATGATGGGATGAGTGTGTTTGAAGGGAAGATGAGTATTTTGAGGGACACTAATGGCAATGTGTCTTTTACTATAAAAAGTGTCTTTTATTATCTTATTATTTGATCATACCTCTGTATGTGCAGAGTAAACAGGAAAATCAAAAGGATTTGATTTCTTCTTCTTTAGAAGAAACCTACAGAGCTGAACTTCAAATCAAACTTCACTAGTACTAGTTTTTCCCTCAACCTCCAAACTATTGTCTAATTCCAGGTACTTTCATTAGAGATTACTAACCTGGAAAGACTCCCTGAGTTACCCACTTGGAGGGTACAGGTCACAGCAATGACCAGGCTGCATTTTCTTCAGGCAGACACAGCTGGCATGTGCACTTGCAGCCACTGTGTGTCACATCTAGGTCAGTACTGCCTGCAGCAGACACTTACCTTGATGAAGTTTGCAATAAAGTTTCCTGATAAAATAGTCTCACCCTAGAGGCAATAACTGTGTGCGTGCTCACAAGACTGGCAAGGTCCCACCCAACTCTCCTGCCTTCTAGACTTGGAGCCAGTGATATAAAACTCAGCCCTCCAACAC